>NC_056756.1:18776677-19092927 GCF_018687715.1 Carya illinoinensis | reverse complement strand
GAGTGGAATTGTACCACCACTCAGCCAAGGGAATCCATACGGCCCAGTCTTTGGGCCTGTCACCCATGAAGCAATGCAGGTAGTTGTCAACTGTTTTATTGATGGCCTCCGTTTGACCGTCGATCTGGGGATGGTAAGCTACTTAGGGCCATTTGAACTCCCTGTAGAGAGAAGAGATCCTACCAAAACTAACTGGTGAAGGTGCTATCTCTATCTGAAGTGATAGACAAAGGTAAGCCGTGTAACCTGAGTATGTTCTTTAGCAACAAATCAGCCACCACCTTAGTTGTGTAGGGATATTTCAGGGGTACAAAATGACTAAATTTTGTCAAAAGATCCACCACAACCCAGAGGCAATCAAATCCATGGTTTTGTGGGTCCAAGGCTGGGTGGGTATGGGAAGGGGCTGCAGTAAGCCACTAGGCAGTGTGTTATCCACCTTGACCCTTTGACATGTATCACAAGCCCTTATGAATTTCTTGAGATCTGTTTTTAATCCATGCCAATAAAAGTCCCTCCTCAACCGATGGATGGTTTTGTCATATCTCGAATGCCCCCTCCAGGGGTTGCCATGTGTCAGTTCCATGAGCTTGCTCTTGAACCCTTGATCATTAGGGATGTACAACCGATTTTTGTGGAGGAGTAGCCCTTCCCTAATGGTGTACTTCGACCCCAATTTCCCTTCTGCATATCGCTGTAAGAGTTCCTTGAGCTGTGTATCTGAGTCATAGGCTGCCTTAAGATCCTCCATCCAATCCATTGTGGGAAAGGAAATCAGCATTAGGGTCCCCTCTTGTTCTTTCCCTTTCCGTGATAAGGCATCCGCTACCCGATTTTCTGAACCCCTCTTGTATTCTACTATGAAGTCATAACCAAGTAGCTTGGTGATCCACCTTTGTTGCGTAGGTGTGCCTATTTTCTGGTCCAATAAATGTTTTAGACTTTGTTGATCGGTCCGAACCACAAAAGTTTGCCCCAATAGGTAGGGTCTCCACTTGAGGACAACCGAGATGAGGGCAAACAATTCTTTTTCATATGTCGACATTCCAAGTGCCCGACCCTTCAAAGCTTGGATGTAAAAGGCAATAGGCATGCCTTGTTGCATAAGGACTGCCCTTATGGCTATCCCGGATGCATCACACTCGATGGTGAAGGGAGTTCTAAAATCTGGTAGTGCTAAGATGGGTGGCTGTGTTACAACCTCTTTCAGCTTGAGAAAAGCCACTTGAGCTTCCTCACTCCATTGAAATCCATCTTTTTTTAGCATTCTGGTCAGTGGGGCAACAATCCCATCATATCCTTTAATGAACCTACGATAGTATCCCGTTAACCCCAAAATTCCATGTAAGGCTTTTATGGAGTTAGGTAGGGGCCACTCCACCATAGCTTTAAACTTCTCGGGGTCAGCTCTCACTCCTTGAGTTGAAATCAAGTGGCCGAGATAAGCCACCTCCTTGCACCAAAATGAACACTTAGACTGTTTTGCATAGAGTTGGTGCTGTCTAAGGGTCTCCATCTGGAGGTGCTCAAGGTGTTCCCCTTCTGTTTTGATGTACACAAGAATATCATCAAAGAAAACAAGAATAAATTTCCTTAAGTAAGGATGAAATACCTCGTTCATCAAACTTTGGAAGGTAGAGGGGGAGAGGGGGAGAGGGGGAGAGGGGGCGTTAGTAAGGCCAAATGGCATTGCTAAGAACTCATAGTGTCCCTCATGAGTTCTAAAGGCTGTTTTGGGCATGTCATTGGGCTTTACCCGGATTTGATGGTACCTAGATCTTAAATCCAGTTTAGAGAAAATAATCGACCCTTGCAACTCATCCATCAGCTCCTTCACCACAGAGATAAGAAATTTATCCTTAATGGTAACGCTATTCAACCCCCTGTAATCTACACATAATCGCCATGTGCTATCTGCTTTACAAACCAGCAGCACCAGTGAAGAGTATGAGCTTTGGCTGGGTTGTATGACCCCTGAAACTAGTAATTCCTTCACTATTTTTTCAATCTCATCTTTTTGGTAGTATGGGTACCAGTAGGGTCTTATGGAAATGGGTTGGGTATTAGGCATTAAGTTGATGGAGTGGTCATGGGTTCTCCGAGAGGGTAGCCCCTTTGGTTAAGAAAAAACTTATTTATACTGGTCAATAAGGCCCAGAATGGGTTTTGGCACCACACTTTCAGCTTGCTACACCTGGGATTTAGGGCTCTCCATTAACTGCAAAATTACCCCTTTAGACTCTAGTTTATTGGATTTGTTTAAAGCCCCTTTTTCTATCAATTGGGCAGCCGCCAACCTTGCAATTTTACCTCACTTCCCCCATATAAAAACGGCATCAACAGTTTCTCAAAGTCCCACAAGATTGATCCCAGCTCCTTAAGCCATTTAATTCCAAGTACCATGTCACACCCAAGTAAAACTAGCACCTGCACTTCCACATTAAAGGTAGTTCCTTGAATTAAAACTTTCACATCACTGCACTTGTCCTCACTGGGAATAATCTCTTCATTTGCAACTCTAACCTTGACTGTTTCTTTGTTATCCACAGGTAATCTTGCTCGATGAACAAGATTACCTATGGATCCCTTTTTGGATCCAGCGAAAGAATTCCATTACTAGAGGTTGGTTATTAAAACTAATTTTAACAATACCATTCAAATACTATTGAATATAATCAAGATTAAGTTCATAAGAAATGACTTTTGTAGGCGGAACTTCATGTTCTAAAGTCCATTCATTGAAAAGTTCTACTCCTGATGCTAATATTCAGTTATTATACTTCCAAAGATATAGAAGTATCTAAAGGCAAATCATAAAGGAAGAAGTCGTTAAGCAAGAAGAAGAATATGCTTTGACTTTATCCCCCATAGCTTCAGACATGGTCACTCCTATTAATCACAACCAATTATATGTGATCAATAGAGTTTTTGAAATTGATTTGATTGCTCTGTATAATGAATATATTTATTTTAGACATTATGATAAGAGAAAATCTTATCATGCTACTTTTTCTTATAAAGAAAAGTTACGTATTAAGCAAAAATGGAAAGAAAAAATGTATGCCCTACAAAAACATATATTATTCTTTGACTTCATTGAAAATTATTATGTTTCTAAAAAAAGTCTAAATATTGTAAAAAAAAAAATTGTCAAGGAGGAAGGGAAAACTGTGGTTAGATCTAGCCATCCACATTTTGAGACAATTATTATTTCTCATAAAAGAGAATAAGTAAAAGCTTCCCCTTTTAGAAGACTAAATGTTGATTATGATTTTACTACTTTTATTGAAACAGAGAAAATTATTTAACAAAACATATTTGTCAATAAATCTCTTCATTTTATTGGACAACAGTTAGACTTTGAGGATGAACTTTCTGATACTTCAAAACTTCTTAATTATGATAATTACATCTATGATGATATTATCAGTACAATTAAAAAGTTTGGTATTAGTATGTGCAATGATAAAAAAAAAATAATTCGCAACATTTAAAGAATAGCAAAAAAGTTAAATATGAAATAGAAATTTTTTATGTGTATATATATGGATATTGGACAAGAAACCCCAGATCTGTACAAGGAAAAATAGCTTCTCTGAAATCTGGAGTAGCAAGAAGTTCAGAATAATAGAATCATACTGGCAGAAATTGCAAGGGAATTGAAAAGGAATACGTACAAGAATTGGTTTTATAATTTATTATATAGAATTGAACTTGAAGCACATGATCTTTATAGATAATATTACTTCTAATAATATGAATATTAGATTGAAACTTTTGTTTATCAATCAGTGTCATTATCTTAATTATTAGATAATATTGCCCAGGTGACTAACACAAGAGGGAAGTAAATTGGATTGTATTTAAAAATTAATAATTATAAATCAAATACACAATATAAAATATAAACAAAATACGAAGCAGCAGTAAATATAAAAAGTAAGGGTAAGAGATAAGCAAACTCAGTATGTTATCGAAGTTCGGCCCCACTGCCTACGTCATTGCCTCAAACTACCCTTTGAAGATTCTCATATTCATTATTCAACCTCATTCAGGTAGAGATATTAACCTATTACACATTAGACAACACCGCTACAAAAGATCCGTGTAGAACACCCTCTACACTTGTAATCACCTTACACGTGGTGATTTAACTATTCTCTGTGTAGAACACTTTCTACACGCACAATGGTTATACACACCCTTTTACTGATACAAGATCTGATAGTGGGTAGGTTATCAGAGAACACTCCTCAATAAGTGAAATAAGAACAATACAACGCAAACTATATTTTTCTTAAAATGAACAAGAGTTAAGGCTCAATACTTAGAGAAGAGATAATGAAAGTTTTGAATGAATGTTGTATGCTCTTAGTGTTGTAAATATGAAACTCTCAAATGAGTTATTTATAGGCATATGAGATTTTATATTCAAATTTAAAAAGATTCACATGTCAAATACAACATCATTCACTTTTTCAAAAAATTCAAATAAAAGTTTTTTCTTTTTCATTTGTTAAAGACAACATCATTTATTTTTCAAAAATTTCAAACCTAATCTTTTTACTTTTTGCATATGACAAAATGAGTACACTTTACTTTTCAAAATTTTCAAACAAAATCATCTACCTTTTGAATAAGTCAACAAGAGCATCAATCACTTTTGAAAATACTCAAATAAAGTATGGACATGTGAAAGATGATAATCAATCATCTTTAATATTTTCAAAATTTTCAAACAAAATCATCTATTTTTTGCATAAATCAAAAAGAGTATCAATTACTTTTGAAAATATTCAAATAAAGCATGTACATGTGAAAGATGACAATCAATCATTTTTAATATTTTCAAATTTCAAACCTTTAATCATGTTATACACATGTGAAAGATGACAATCAATCATCTTTCAAAATTTTCAAATTTAATTTTCAAAATATTCATGCACATGTGGAAAATGTGTTTTAATACTTTATGATAAAATATTAATTTTGAGCCTTAATCTTAATTTCAAATTTTTAAGAGATTTACAACATTACTCTATGAGTTTTAATGTGAACTTGTTCCCTTCTTGCTCATGCTTAGTTCCTTGATGTGCTTAACTCTATCGTGTAGATAACTTGAGTTTGAAACTCCTTTATTTTTTGAATTCATTTGTTATCATCAAAATCTATGTATAGATATATAATTACATGAAACTTGAAATCTTGGGCTCAACAATCTCCCCATTTTTTATGATAACAAATACTTGATAGAATCTGAAATCTGTATTAATACTTAAACTCCCTCTGAGAATGTGCGTTAGTTTTTCAAGCAAAAGTATAAATATAATTTCAAGCATATATAACAAGTTTAGCAATTCAAACAATGTTAATGTTCTAGTCTAAAACTTCTCCTCCTTTTGGCATCAGTAAAAAGGATCCACAACAAGTAAATAAACTGAAAAAAATAGTATGCTAGTAGAAACTGTAGATAGTTAAAAAATTGGAGCCACCCATGACCCAACAAGTGTGACTAAAGATTTTAAAAATTGCCTGATGTTGTTGAAAAAATAATCATTTTCATCCATTGGATACCAAAAAGAAATCACATTACTCCTTGACTTGGATAATAGCTTGTCTTGTTCTTTATACTATCTCTATAAAATTAGTCTTAAAGTTCATCCAATCCACAACAAATTTTCTTCTCATCTCTATAACTCATCTGCATTCGTTCAACATTCTCGTTTTAATCTTTCAATTCTTTTCTCCATGGCTCATTCTTCTAACATTCCTCTGGATTCATCCATGAGGTATTCTACACTTCATTCTCCTGTCTTTTCTGCAGCTACCATTGGTGCCATATTGCAGCAAGAGAATAATAATTTTGTTAATAAGTCAAACTTCGATACTATGTACGACTTGGTGAGTCTCAGGACTCGCTACTCCTCCTCTATAGTTACTTTTTCTTAGTGGCTACAAGCCAGAAACCATGAGGTTAAAAAGCTTAAATAACAAATTATTGTACTTCAGGAAATTGTTTAAGAATCTCACACAAGGGAAGGAATCCTTCAGTGACTAATTCCACGAATTGAAAAATATTTTTTAAAAGCCATAAATTCACCACCATTGTCGGAGTAAAGACTTTTGATTTTTGTTTGAAACCTTGTTTCCACAAGATATTCAAATTGTGAAAATACACTACTTACACCAAATTTGTTGGTCAAAGGATAGAACCACGTGTACTTGGTAAAGTGGTCAGCCAAAATCAACTAATAACGTAAACCATCAATACCAACTATATGCGAGGGGCCCCAAACATTTGTGTAAATGAGATCAAGAGGTGCATGACTTTGAAAACTAGAGGAACAAAAGGGTTCTTAATGTGCTTTATTAATAGAACAAGAAGTGCAAATATGAGACACTTGAGCTTTTGTTATTGGAAGAGAAAATGAATTAACAATATAATGGACAATTTTTTGAGGTGGATGTCCAAGCCTCTTGTGCCACCCATCAATTGATGTCCTCTCATGCATATTTGCAACCATTTTTGAAGAAGAATCCACCAATGAGCTCGGAAGTATGTAAACACCATTTTTACATGCACATTTGAGTAGAATAACCCCCATGATCTAGAAATAAGTGGTGAAATTCAAGAAAAATGTTATTTTGTGTGGTGAAATGATGAACGGAAATTAAATTCTTACGAATACTTGGAACACAAAGTATATCGTTTAAATGAAAGGTGCGTGTTGGTGATTGAAATACCAATAAACCAATATGTGAGACAGGCAAACCTAAACCGTTACCTATGACAACTTCATCTATGCCATCATATTCCTAATGGACTGATAGATTAGTCAAATCACCTATAATATTATGCGATGTTGTTGAGTCGATTAGCCATTTTGTATCCTGTTGTTGAGAAGTGGATACACAGTTTGCAGTAGCTTCAGAAAAAGGCATTCTAGGGCACTGTTTCACAACGTGGCCCAGTTGGTCACAAAGTTGACATTTGGGCTGAAAACGTCGCTAACCATTGGACCTACCTATGTTGAATTGTTGCTTCTTGTTGTCACATCTGCCATTATTTTGGTGTGATTAGGTCGTGGAATGAGAGGACCCTTGCCCCTCGAGGGAAATTGTTGGCATTTCCTGTTGAGGAAGATGAACCAGAGCGTCAATTTGTGTAATTTACAGTGGCCACCAGTTGCTACATGGTAGCTTCAAGGTGGCTCAATTATCCCTCATGACCTATGAGGAGATCGTGGAGTTCCTCAAATGTTAGTGATTTTTCCCATGCTTGAAAATCGGAGCCTAGACCATTGAGATTATAGATAGTAATATCATCATTAGAAATTGAATGATCAATGAGAGCAATCTCATCTACAAGGGACATCACAGTGTGCGGGTAATCTCGAATCATTCTATTGCCCTGTGTAATCAAAGTGAATTCCTCTTTGATTTGCATTACTATGGTTCAAGATATGTTGGCATAGATGGTATTGAGTTTTTGCCATGCTTCTTGAGGAGTTTTGGCAACGGGGATAAGAGGGGTGATGGTTGTTGTAGTGGATGCTAGAATAGCACTGAGAATAAGTTTATTCTGCCTTATCTAGTGGGTTTTTTGAAAGGAGGATGAGGAGGTGCCAGTGTGGTTGGAGGAAGGATTTTCACTAGTGACATAATCTAGGAGATTATACCCAATTAGAAGAGCTTCAAACTGGGCACGCCATTGAGGAAAGGTCGAGGGGGTGAGTTTTTTATTGATTTGAGCCGAGATGTTGAGGGCAATCAAAGGGTTATTGGTTGGGGATGATGGGTTTTGAGTAGGGTTAGAGGATATAGTGATCAAGTTCTCATGAGAGGATGGCTCTCCTGATACCATGATGAAGTTTGAATATTTAACAAAAAATTTATTTCTCAAAGAACAACCAACTGTACAAATCAAATTTATACATTGACTCATATAGTATAAATACAAACTTTACAGATTCTATTCTAGGAAAGAAGCTAAGATTGTGGCTGTAAATTATTGACTGTTACAAGGATTAATTACTGTGATTTGTTAGCTGTTATAGACATGATTCTTGTCTAACTTTTTGATGTGTGATCCTTAGCTTAATTTGTGGGATCTTCCTTTATAAATCTTCTCCCCACTATTACGATCTCGATCGATCTAATAATTATCAATAGCTGATGAAGGTGGACATGAGACAGGATGATGTTGATCATGATGTGTGTGTGAGGTGAGAGATCATGTCAAGGAGATAAAGAGTTGTAGTAATCATCCATGATACTCTTTGGTTTCTAGGTCCGTGATGAAATTGATAAGACTATAATTGAATTTATTTGAAGGAAATGTCCAGAGATGTCTTGCTTAATGATTATGCTCGATCGATCATTAGAGATACGATTGGTGCAGAAATGGATATTACCGATACCATTATATATCCCTTGCGTTTAAAATTCAAATAGCAACAAGAATGTTTTTATCACTTTTGATATATATATATATATATATATGCCCAATTGATAAATATAAAGAAAAAATAAAAAATAGCACAAAATAGTAAATGAGAAGATGGAAAAAGAAATTTAAACAAAAATTGAACAAAATATACAAAGTGAAGAAAGAAAATAGACTTTATGTAGCAGCCCGCTAGAAATTCATCATTGAATTTCTATAGGTTTTAGGAACCTTGTGAAAATACTGTAAGTTTTCAAGAATGGACTAATCGCATAGGTTTTAGTCTGTGAGCATAGTCAACATTATCACTCACTATGGTGTCAAAAGTATGATTTTATTTATTTGAGATAGTTAGAAGTCTTAGAATGTGTTATGGTCTATGTCATCAGACTCAATTGATTACTTATGATTTTATAACACAATAATCTTATTTTTAGTTTTTGGAAGATACTCTTGCTCAAAAATGCGTTTTGCTTTTTCTGAGACATTCTAGGGTTGAATTTTGATTAAAAAAAAATTACACAGTTAGGTTTGTATGAATATTTAGGATTTTACAGTACAAAATTTATTTTTCACTTTTTCGGAGTGAATAGTAACCTCAATAGTAACAACTAGCGTAGTGTTTTTAAAATCACAGCGTGAAATATCCAAATTGGTTAGGGAAGTATTATTTAGACACTTGGAAAGATCTTATCCACACTTGGTGAATAGTTTTGGACACTTGGCCTAAAAATGAACCATGAGATGGATTGTGAAGGAATCAATGTGTGAGATCATGCCACCTAAGCAAAATCATGTTCTTTCATCTGATCAACCAAATTGAGCCAGATCAAAGAGGGTTTCAACCCTAGTGAAATACTAAATGGTTGAAACCCAATTGAAACCCCAAAAACTTAGTTAAAACTGAAACCCTAAACGGTTATCCCAAACCCTAAAGTTGGCCTCCAAACCCTTTTTGATCCAATTTTTAGCATTGTGTTTAATCACTTAATTAAATCACTTTTACGTGCTATTAATTCACCAAATTATTGTTATGACATCATTATAAAAAGATTTGGACTTGATAGCATCTTAAATCCTAACAAAACTCCATTTAAACCCCAAATTGAAGCCCACTTGGTTGAGCCCTACCAAGGCCCACTAATTTGGCCACCTTAGCAAAGTTTCTTTAAGAAGCTTCCTCTCCCACATGGCAGGCCATCCACTATCTTTGGCTGCACTTAATAATGTCTTGATGTAAAGGAGAAATCCACCTCATCATCTTCCATATCTCACAGCTGCACGAGACAAACCTTGCCCCTCACTATCATTCACTTTATGTAACATAACCACCTCCAATCAAGGATCATTCAAGCCCATAACTCCCCCCTCCAGAATTCTAAAGTCGTTTAAGCCACATTTCACTCCATTTAATTACTTATTCACCCCATTCTTAGAGAGAAACCCAAAAGAGTTCTCTCGAACAGATTTCTAGGTCTTTTTGCGTCAAGCTTCTTGACCCTTTGTAAGTATTTTTGCACGATAAATAATTCATAAAAGTTGTTCATATTTGAGTTTAGTTTCCATTAGTATCTTATTTATCTCATTACATGGTCATTTAATTGGTCAAAAATATTTTTAACTATGGAAAGGTCATTCTGGGAGTGAAACTGGAGAGTACGCTATGTTTTAGAATTTTTGACCAAGCTAATGGACATATCTTAGTTCAAAAATTTTATAGAGTGTTATTAGCATGTGTTTATGAGTTTGCATTGAAGTCTCTTCACATGACTAAAGCTTTTGATGATAGATTTTCTTAAATCTAGAAACTTGAAAACTGGAAGTGGAAAAACAATTTTATTTTGAGAAAGTTTGAATATTTCATGGTTTGATCTTACTCTAAAGGCTTTGATATTTTTATATGATAATTCTAAGTCTCTTATTTGCATATTATGATGTTATTTTGAATATTTTTAATATTAGTTTCAAAAATATGATTTTTCTATGCAAGAGGATTTCGGTTAGGCCTAAGATTTGATGTTTTGGGTTAGATCCATGTTTTATTGATTTTTAGCCATGTGATTTCAAGTTTGATGGTTGGATCTTTCTTAGGATATATTTTTTAAGTCATATGATATTTTAGTTTGAAGATCTTATCTTTTTAATCCATAGATCAGGATATTAATCAAAACTAGTTAAGATAAAAGTTTCTGTTTTTGGACTAAGGGTAAAACCAAAAACTCCAATTATTATTTTGTGATTTTGGTGAATTTTGTTTGATTATTTAAAGTATGGTTGATCTTAGGATGATGTTATGAATATGTTAGAAGTAAAATTTTATTTTTTGAAATTTTTAGAGATGTTTTGATATAGGGTCAAAGCTTATAATTCAAGGGTTTGCTATTTCTTAAAAAGTTTGGTGTTGATGATTAAATTTTTCTTAATGGATGTTTTAAGTATAGTTTTAAACTTAGGATAGGATAATTTTTGTTGTAAAATTTTGGTTTAATCATGAGTTTTGAAGTTAGAAGAAATTGCAACAAAAATCAAGAGAAATGACTCATGAATTTTTGGTCATAGTTAGTTTTTCATAGTTATGAATCATTTAAAATTTTTTTGAGTTGATATTTAAGTTTAAAACAAAATTTCTATAAGGAATGTAATTTTTTTTTATGAGTTAGGATGTGAAATCATTAATTAGAGGTAAAATGGTCAATTTTCTACATGTAAAGGGTAAAATGATAATTTTATCATTTGTCTCTTTTAAACATTTTAATTGTTAGTAATTAAATTTTTAACTTTTAGAATACCCTCTTACAGTTTCTCATATTTCACATTTTATTTTCGTAGAACGCAACGATTAAGGTAATTAGCTCTTAAATTATTATCAGTTTATTGTGTATGTGTGATGGGTAAGGGAATTACATTTTTATGTTCGTATGTTGTCCTATATGTCATGTCATGTCATGTTATTACATGTTTATCTGTTATACGAATTATGTAATCTATTACATGTATGTCATATCATGTAATATTTACTGTTACATGTTATGTCATATTATGAAATATTTTCTATTACATGTTATACCATATTATGAGATATTGTCTATTACATGTTATGTCATGTTGTGAAATTTTTATATCTCAAGTAAGTCATGTCTCTCGATTTACGTTCAAGTCATGTTATGTGACGTCAGGACTTCTGTCCTTTCGTATTCCAATCACATTTTGTCTCAAATACAATTGTATATATCGAGAAAAATTAAGTTTTAGATCAATTAATTTGTACTGCGGTCAAGGATGATACGCACTGCCCGATATTACAGTCAAGGTTATGCGATACCGAGTACTAAGATGAATGAGTATAATTTGTCATACTACAGATGGATAAATCAATTACGTTATATTATGGTCAAGGATAATATGTACTACCTGGTATTACAGTCAAGGATATGCACTGCCGAATACTAAGATGAATGAGTATAATCTACCGTACTATAGATGGATAAATCGATTAAATTATATTACGGTCAAGGATAAGACGTGCTACCTGGTGCTACAATCAAGATTATGCTCTGTTGAGTACTACGGTGAAGGAGTATAATCTGCCGTTATGTTATATTATGTTCACATTCACATTATGTTTCAAGTTCATATTTATGTTATGTTGAAGTTTATATTTATGTTATGTTATGTTCAAGTTCACGTTATATTTCATGTTCACATTTATATTATGTTCAAGCTCACATTCATGTTATGTTATGTTTACGTTCATGTCGTGTTATGTCATGTTCATGTTCATGTTATGTTTAAGTTCACATTCACATTATGTTTTAAGTTCACATTTATGTCATGTTATGCTTAGGTTCATATTATGTTCAAATTCATATTCATGCTAATTTTTAAGTTCATGTTATGTTTCAAGTTTACGTTCATGCTAATGTTACTAATCAATGTTATGTTTTAAGCTCACATTCATGTCATGTCAAGTCAAGTTTAGTTCACGTTTCAGTTCAAGTTGTGTCAGTTATGTCATGCTATATGTCAAATTATGCTATGCTTACTTACGACTTTAATTATGCATTTATATTTTTACTGTTTCATGCATGCATCTTTAACTTGTGTGTGAGTTTTCTGTTAACTTGTTGATATTAGTAATCAAATTTTATCGTGGTAATCTCAACTACCATTCCTCCCAAATGGTAGACGATATGTTAGGAACAATACAAGGAGAGGATACGGGTAGACTGGAGGAGGTTGACTAGACACCGCAGACATGACGCTGAGCATACAACCTCTATAGTTAAGTTTTTGGATAGTACATATTTTAGCTTCGTTGGTTGAGTTACGCGAGTTACTCAACAAATTGGCCCAATAGTGTATTTTGGTAATATAATATGGAATTCGGTCTCCTATATTTTCGAGATTCTAAGACCCGTATTGTAATCGTGAATATTTATTTTGTTAAGTATGCATGGATTATGTTTTAACTATTTTGGATATTATAAATTTGGTACATAGTATTGCTAAAAAAAAATTATCCACCGTGAATATTGCATAATGCTAGATACATGTTAGAAACATTGCATCTTGTATGTCATGATCGGGGGCAAGTAACCTTGTGTTGCATGTCCCAAGTTTCTTATGTCCGTCCGATCTCAAACAGAATCTGGGGACATCATAGGGTGGTATTAGTGCAATACATCTCTGGGTTATAAATCTACATGTCTTTAGGAAATGTACCCAATATTAGGATTAAAATTTTAGTAAGACTTGAATTTCTTGAAGTATAAAAGATAGTAGGTGATTATAATATGTGTACTCATGTGTTTCAAGAAGTGACACTTGACTCACGGTAGGATACCTCAGAACCCTGAGGGAGGCATTAATCAAGAGAATCAGAATCACCCTATGGATGGAGAATTAGCTGAAGCTATACGTCTGCTGGTTGACTTGCTTAGACAATAGCAACAGCAACAAGTGCATGTACCCAGACCCAAAGTTAGGTGTTGTCCGTATGAGAAGTTATTGATTAACCGCTACGCGAATTTTTCTTATAATGAAGGGACATTAAGAGCCAAGAAATGGATTATGGATCTTGAGAGGACATATGAGATTTGTGGATGTACTGAAGACCAGAAGGTTCTATATACTGGATATCTATTCCAAAGAGAAGTTGGAATATGGTGGGACACATGTAGGCAGCTTCTAGTTAGGTAACTAGGAAGTCTGGCTACATTTTCATGGGAGAAATTTAAGGAAGAGTTCGACAACAGATTCTTCCCAAATCTTTCAAACAACTAAAGGCGCAAGAGTTTGCATCTTTGACTCAGGGCAGTTTAATTATGAAGGAGTACACTGCCAAGTTTATAGCATTGGGGAGGTTTACACTTCACCTGATATCTACAAAAAGGATGTAGGTGTAGAAATTTCAAGGAGGATTTCAGCCTAGGGTCCTTAGACAAGTGGCTTGTCTTCGGATCGAGAACTACCAAGAGTTAGTTAATTTAGTAGCTATTATTGAAACGGAATATAGGGGCTTAACTGCCCACGTTAATTCGGAGAAGAAGAAAGCTTACCCATTCTATGTCAGTGGGAGCTCAGATAACAAAAGGGTAATGACCAAAGCAGACAAAGGAAAGGGCATCATGATTGGAAGACAAATATCCATTCCACTATCCGCCTGTAGAAAGTGTGGTAGGAAACATGGAAGCGAATGCAGACTCACTTCGGGGGTCTGTTCAATTGTGGATAGTTAGGCCATATAATGAGAGACTGTCCCTATGAGACTAAAAAAAGTAGAATTTTCCCCAACATTGATAGCAAACCAAAGCTGAGACATCATGTACCTTTTAGAGTGTACACTATCACTCGAGGAGGCACAGATGTTGGAACCCTAGGAACTGAAGTAGTCGGCAGCGTCACTGGCATTTTTCTAAGACCTATGTATTGTTAAGCTTAGTTAAGTTTGATTGGATTTCAATTGATGGTATTATTGCATTATTGTAATGTCAAGTCATTGAGGCTTGTAACTTGTATGCTGTTTGATTCAAGCGAGTCCCTATTTTTGGTGATTGTGGTTTTGCATGAGAGTTCAGTTCAGAAGCCAAATTGTTACCCAGTTGATAAGAATAACAATTTTCATTAGGAGTATTATTCTTTATACCAATATAGATATAGTATACCTTTCAGTAGTACGAAGAAGGGTATTAAAGGTTGATGAATTTTATTCCGTGTGTTTGGAGTTTGTTTTGATTATGAGGATGCAATGGAATTTGTGTTTGGAAGAGTAAAGTATTTGAGGAAAGCGTTGGCCTTAGTAGGATTCATTTATGATAGTAGTTTTATCTGGCAGCAATTAAACGGTTTTGGTGAAGTATTGTGTTTGTGGAAAACATAGATCACCCTTATATCGGAAACGAATATGTGGGGAATAAAATTTTGGTCTTAAGAATTTACGTGAACACTAGGAATAGATCCTTTCATTTAGAGTTAGAATAAGAGGTAGCTCATGATGGATAAAAGAGCTATACCAATCATAAGAGAGAAAGTCTTGAATTTAGATTAATAGCTGATAGTTTATCAAGGTACCACATAGGAGGAGAACTATTTCATTGTGATTATGAAGGAGTAAGCTAGTCCTAGGCAAATAGGATTCCTTGAGGAAATAGAGAAAGTGAATTCAGTTGTGTATGGATTAAATTCTTCCAAATTGAATTGGGCGAATACTTGAAGTTTTAGATTTAGAGAGTAGTCCGGTACGACTTGACCTACTTTGTGGAAGGATTCTAGTACAATTTTGATTAGAGTGAGAGAGTTAAGGAATAGCAGAATTTAGTGGTATATATATATCTATGGTGAATAACTCTTTGAGTAGTAAGGAAAGTAGTAATTTCTTTTATGCAATGATTTAGTATCCTAGAAAGTTAGTCTAGAACTTGTTAAGGCAGTAACCTTCGTGAGTGTAATACTTTTCTCTTATATGGTGATAGTTATTGTGATACCCAATTTTTACGTGTATTTTCACTGAAGGAGTGTTTTTAATTTAATTAATATAGTAGTTCTTTTATTTTAAATTATTGTATTTTAAATTGGTTTTTATTTTATTTGATGTGGTGTTTAATTTATTTTAGTCGTTTTATATTTTTAAAATCGTTTTCGGCAGATCATGGTGCATGCAATAATTTGATCGGTTTTATGGTTTTGGTTACGAGCTATTTTCTGGGAAAAATGGTGAGGTTTGGTTTGAGGTTTTGCAATCCATTTTATGGGAAAATGGTGGCTTATTGATTTGGGCCATTATTTGGAATAATGGTGAGGAATGGTTTTAAAGGTTATGTTTTTGGGGCAAATGGGTTTTTGGCGTGCGTGGAAAAATATGTGGCTTTTGTGGGACATGTGCATTGGCATTCTTTCATGCATATTGTTTGAGTTTTAATATGCTTTTATCTAGTGGAGTTTGGATCTTACTTATCTGCGGCACCATTTTTGGTACCGTAGATTTTGGTACAGAGTTCGAGGAGGAGGAGGAGGCTGAGCCCGACGATGCGGCTCCGCCAGAGTTCTGAGTTGGAGTTATGCTTTGTAGTTGGTTTTCAAAACAATATTTGTAGTTTGTAATATTTTAATATGTATGTTTTGAACAGCTTTGTATTAAACTAAGAAAAAAATTCCGGTACTTAGTTTATGACTTTGCTATCTACTGCGTGTTTCTTCGTGCACATTTGTTGCTTATACACACACTTGGCACTTAGCGATAGGGTGGTGACCCGTGATGTCACCATCCAGACGTCTCGATTTCCCCATATCCGCACGTGGGGATTTGGGGGCGTCACAGGTGGTATCAGAGCGGTTTGGCTCTGGGTAAAACCACATGTCCCGTAGGTAGTATCAGAATGTTTTTAAAGTTGTGTTTTAAAATTTATTTTAAGTAAAGTTGCTATTTGACATGTTTTATTTGTTTTGAATTTATTTGAGCTAGTTTGCTTGTATTTATTTATTTGGTTATGTTATTGCATGATGGTTTCTTTTGTTTCTTATTATGTGGTTTGGTTTTGATTTTTGGTTTTATGTTGTTGGCTTTTTTGTTTTCTTAAAGGGGTCAAAAGTTGTGTTGTGGCAGGAAGATGGTGAGGCCAAGAAATTCTACTCAAGAGCCTCGGGACGATACACCGAGGGATGATGCTATAACCCAAGCGATAAGGCAAATGACTGAGTTCATGCAGCAGAATTTTAGGCCACAACGAGGAGGGCCTTGGCCACAACAAGGAGAGCCTTGGCTACTACCAGGAGGGCCTAGTGGAGGGGTGCAAGCTGGATGCACCTATGAGCACTTTCTGGTGCATAGAACTCTACCCTTCACTGGAGAAGAGGATCCACTTCAAGCTGGGAAGTGGGTCAGAGACTTAGAAAGAACTTTTGAGGTATGTGGTTGCACTGAGGCGTAACAAGTACTCTATGCCAACTATCTGTTGCAAGGCACCGCTTCTGAGTGGTGGGATACCAAGAGAGTAATGCTGGAGTCAGAATTGGGATCTTTCGCCGCTGTGACCTGGCAGCGCTTTAAGAAAGAGTTTAATGATCGGTTCTTTTCCGCTTCTATGAGGCGGCAAAAGGCAAGAGAGTTCTCAAGCTTGGTCCAAGGGAGTATGACCGTGGAACAGTACGCCCGAAGATTTATAGAACTTGGGTGATTTGCTCCCCACCTCATCGCCACAGAGGAGATGCAAGCAGAGCATTTCTAGAAGGGTCTGTGTCTTGATATACGCAGAATGGTGGTCTGCCACCGGATATCCACTTTTCAGGATTTAGTGGACTTGGCCACTCTTGCAGAGCGAGAGAATAATTTGAGTATGGGCTCCCCTCCAGGACATAAGAGGCAGAGTTTTTCTGGTGAAGGAAGTAGTTTGGGTTCGCCTCAGAAATTTTTTCAGCGGATCGGGACTCGCCCACAAGCGGCCTCGGGTGTACGTATAGGAGGACGGGTGCTAGTTTGCAGAGTTTGTAATAGAGCCCATGTGGGTGACTGCCCTTTTGGTGGGGCTCGATGCTATAATTGTGCCCAGCAGGGGCACTTTGCTCGTGAGTGTCCTAAGCCAGTTTAAGGAAGCCGTGGAGGTAAACGTGGTGGAAGAACAAATCAAAGGCAAACAGTACAAGCCCAGGTTTATGCTGTTACACCCAGAGATGTTGATGATGAGGCACCAGCGACCCATGATGCTGGAGTAATTATAGGTATGGATCTAATTTAATTTAACTTTGGATTTGATTTTTTTTTTGTGTGCTTTGGTTTCTTCCTTATGTTTGGATTTCATGAGTTAATGTGTTTGGTTCAGGGAGAGTCTATTTATATGAATTTTATGTTTGTACTTTGTTTGATTCGGGTGCTTCACAGTCATTTGTATCTTTTACTTTCGCTCGGATGTGTAATTTGGTTACGGAACCTTTGCCGAAGTCATTGGTAGTGGCTCTACCCAATGGTGAAGTGGTGTGGTGCTCCAAAGTTGCTTTGGGTTGCCCTTTAAATTTTGATGGAAAGTTTTTGGATGCTGATTTGGTTGTGTTTAAGCTGCTGGGTTTTGATATCATCCTTGGGATAGATTGGCTATACCGATATTCTGCGAGTATTAATTGCAGAAGTCGGGTAATTAGCTTTCAGCTTCCAAATGGGGATTATTTGGAATTTGCGGGGAGTAAGCTAAAGGAAAAGCCTGTAGTTATATCGGCAATTCAAGCAAGAAGAGAGATTGCTTGTGGAGCGGATGCCTTCTTAGTCCAGATGGTGTCCACGCCGTCTGAGAAGAAGTCATTGGTAGATATTCCAGTTGTGGAGGAATTTTCGAATGTGTTTGTGAAAGACTTGCCTGGGCTACCCCCTGTTCGTGAAATAAAGTTTGTTATAGACTTGGAACCTGGAGCGGCCCCTGTACATAAAGCTCCTTACCGCATGGCACCGGTTGAATTAAAAGAGTTGAAGACTCAGTTGCAAGAGCTGGTAGATAAGGGGTTCATTCAACCAAGTACTTTGCCGTGGGGTGCGCCAGTGCTGTTCGTTAAAAAGAAAGATGGAACCCTCCGTATGTACATTGATTATTGGGAATTAAATAAGGTGACCATCAAAAATAAATATCCTCTCCCACGGATAGATGATTTGTTTGATCAACTTCAAGTAGCAGCTGTGTTCTCAAAAATTGATTTGGGGTCAGGATACTACCAGTTGAGGATAAGAGACAAGGATGTGCCCAAAACTGCTTTCAGATCGAGATATGGGCATTATGAATTTAAGGTGATGCCGTTTAGGTTAGCCAATGCCCCTGCTGCTTTCATGGATTTAATGAATTGGGTATTTAAACCTTATTTGGATTCCTTTGTGGTAGTATTCATTGATGATATTCTGATTTATTCCCGAGATTTCGAAGAACATGTTTATCATCTTCTTCTAGTTCTTGGGAAATTAAGAGAACACCAGTTGTATGCCAAGCTCAGCAAGTGTGAATTTTGGTTGGAGGAAGTCAGATTTCTTGGGCATGTGATTTCCCGAAACGGAGTGGCTATTGATCCTAGTACGGTGGAAGCCATTTTGTCATGGCAGCGTCCGACGACCGTGCGCGAGATTCGAAATTTCTTGGGACTTGCCAGATATTACCGGAGATTTGTGGAAGGATTTTCTCGCCTATCCTAACCTCTCACAGCTTTAACTAGAAAGAATGCAGAATTTGTTTGGTCAGACAAGTGTGGGAGAAGCTTCCAAGAATTGAAGAACAGGTTGACAACTGCACCAGTGTTAGCGCTTCCAGAACCACATAAGCCATTCGTAGTCTTCAGCGATGCGTTTAAATTTGGATTGGGCTGTGTCCTTATGCAAGAGGGACGGGTTGTTGCTTACGCATCTCGTCAGCTGAAGGACCATGAGAAGAATTATCCGACGCACGATTTGGAATTGGCTGCCATTGTATTTGCTCTTAAGATCTGGTGGCACTTTTTGTATGAGGAAGCTTGCGAAGTATACACCAATCACAAGAGCTTGAAGCACTTGTTTTTCCAGAAGAATCTGAATATGAGGCAGAGGCGATGGCTGGAGTTAATCATTGACTACCAGTGCGAGATCAAGTATCATCCGGGGAAGGCAAATATAGTTGCGGATGCTTTGAGTAGAAAATCGCACTTGGAAGATGAAGCCGAGTCGTCAGAATTGGATTCTTTGCTTTGCGGGATGAGAAGATTCCTTATTGAAAGTTCACAGCAAGTGGAGATATTATCTTCAATTCTTAATATTCGAGTGGCTGATTTTGAAGAATTGAAGACTCTTCAAAGGAAGGATCCGAAGCTGTTGGATATCAGAAAAAGAGTCAGAAAATCTCGATGGCCGTTGCACTATAGTATAGATAAAGATGGAATTCTTCGGTTCCGAGATCGTAGAGTGGTCCCCAAAGATTCAGAATTCAAGAAGCGGATCATGTCAGAAGCTCATGCGTCCCCTTATTTAGTCCATCCTGGCAGTACGAAGATGTATCGGGACTTGAAGAAAAATTATTGGTGGGATGGAATGAAGAAGGATATTGCTTTGTATATCGAGAAATGCTACACATGCAGTCAAGTTAAAGCCGAGCATCAAAGACCCGCAGGTATGCTCCAACCCCTCCCTATTCTTGAGTGAAAGTGGGATGACATCACAATGGATTTTGTAGTGGGCTTGCCGAGGACTCCTAGTGGGAAGAATTTTGTTTGGGTGATTGTTGACCGGTTAACGAGGAGTGTTCATTTCTTGCCTGTCAATAACACTAATTCCTTGGGTAAGTTGACACGCGTGTACGTGAAAGAGATAGTGTGGTTGCACAGTATATCGAAGAGTATTGTGTCGGATCGGGACCCACGGTTCACGTCTCAGTTTTGGACAAGTTTGCAGGCAGCATTGGGTACTAAGTTGAAGTTCAGTACTGCATATCACCCACAGACGGACGGCTAATAAGAGTGCACCATTCAGACCCTTGAAGATATGCTATGAGCATGTGTTATGAAATTTCAAGGGAGTTGGGAAAATTACTTGCCGCTCATAGAATTTGCGTATAATAATAGCTTCCATGCGACCATTCAGATGACTCCTTATGAGGCTCTTTATGGGAGGAAGTGCAGATCGCCTTTGTGTTGGGATGAAGTCAGGGAGAGTAAGATAATTGGGCCCGAAATAATTCAGGAGATGCAAAGCCAAATTCGGATCATCAGGGATAAAATGGCGGCAGCTCAGAGTCGTCAAAAAAGCTACACTGATACGAAGAAGAGAGAGTTATCTTTTGAAGAAGGTGATTGGGTTTATCTCAAAGTCTTTCCCATGAAAGGAGTTAAGCGTTTTGGTAAGAAGAGGAAACTGGATCCGAGATATGTCGGCCCTTTTCAGATTTTGGAGAAGGTAGGATCCGTCGCTTATAGAGTTGCTTTGCCAGATTATTTTGGGGATATTCACGATGTCTTCCATGAAGAAGAGTTTTGGACAACAAGAGCCGCGCTTTGTCGACCTAGAGAGTATTCAGTTGCAACCGAACCTTACTTATGAGGTTGTTCCGTCGCAGATCATGGATTGGAAAGAGCAACAATTGAGATCCAAGACGATACCTCTGGTAAAGGTGGCATAGGGAGATCCGTTAGGTCAAGATTTCTCTTGGGAGAGAGTAGCTGACATGAGGGAGCAATACCCCTATCTGTTTGAGTGAATGACAGTACGTTTTTTAAACTTGGTCTCAGTGAATCATGTGGCTTGTTTCAAGTTGGTGTTTGATCTTGTAAATTTCGAGAACGAAATTTGTTTTTAAGGGGGGGAGGATGTGATATCCCGTTTTTACGTGTATTTTTACTGAATGAGTGTTTTTAATTTAATTAATATAGTAGTTCTTTTATTTTAAATTATTGTATTTTAAATTGATTTTTATTTTATTTGATTTGGTGTTTAATTTGTTTTAGTAGTTTTATGTTTTTAAATTTGTTTTCAGCGGATCAGTTTTTAGTTTCCGGAAGTGAGGATTGGACCTTATTTTCTTTCTCCATCTTTTCTTTTCTTTTTCTTTTTCTTTTCCTTTTTCTCTTTTCCTTTTCTTTTTCTTTTCCTTCTTTTCTTTCTTCTTCCTCCTTCCTCCCACGCACGAGCTCTCATCTCCCCTTCGCTGTTTCGGCTCAGCCACCCAGATCGCCGCCACCACCCTCTGACTCCCCTCCGGCCGGTGAACACCCCCACCAAAAATCTCCTCCATCCGAGCAACCGTTAGCCTCTTACAGCCCCTTCTTTTCGCCTGGTTTTAAGCCATTTCCGGCGCCGTCGCTCCACCTCCAACCACCATCTCTTCACCACTTTTTTCCCTACCTCTTGCCGTCCTAACCCACCCATTTCCAGCCTCGATCCATTGCTGGAGCAACTCCCACGAGCTCAACTCTGATTTGACATTTTTCCGCTTCCACCGCCACCCACGGTCAAAGCTCACTTCCTTTAGCATCATAAACATCTCAAGGTCATTCCCTATTAATTTCGTGTCTTGGTTTGTCCCCATTTGAAAGTGGGTAATTTATTACCCACGGCCATAGTGTAAAATACACTGTTACGTTATTTTTTCTCCACCGTTTGCAACACCGCGAGCTTTCAAAAAATACCGTATAGTGCTGTAAGTATTTTCCAAACTCTACTTTTAGATTTAAATATATTTTGCTCTTACAATATTTATTTGAATGCTGGTTGGTTGATTCCGGACTGAGTCCGAGGAGTTCGGGGGTCGGATGGATTGAGGACGAAGTTGATTGGTTTTGTTGATTTGTGATTGGTTGGTTATTTGTGTCTCGAGGCGTGCATTACATGAAGTATACATGTACATTTTATTTAAATTGAGAAAATCCTGTTTTATTCATGTAAATGGATTTTCGGATGCGCATGTATCACGACCCCAAGCTGGGATGGGGTATTATTTCAGTGAAGCTCCTCTGGTCACATGGGAGTGGATAATACTGAGTGACATCCCATGAGTTGTCGCTGGGCGACGACCGGATCGCACGATACGGTAACGCTGTCGTGTCAACTCCGTGGTCCCTAGAGTGGCGGGGACTAGAGGATGGCCTGGTCCAAGGACGCGCTGAGCGCGAGTACTGGGCATTGCTCGTTTAGGTGTCACATGCGTAGACGTTACCTGCGGTGTGGCACAGGAGCCAGAGTGTGCGGATGATCTCTAGGGGAGATCATGGTGCATGCAATAATTGGATCGGTTTTATGGTTTTGGTTACGAGCCATTTTCTGGGAAAAATGGCGAGGTTTGGTTTGAGGCTTTGCGATCCATTTTATGGGAAAATGGTGGTTTATTGATTTGGGCCATTATTTGGGATAATGGCGAGGAATGGTTTTAACGGTTATGTTTTTGGGGCAAATGGGTTTTTGGTGAACGTGGAAAAATATGTGGCTTTTGTGGGACATGTGCATTGGCATTCTTTCATGCATATTGTTTGAGTTTTAATATGCTTTTATCTAGTGGCGTTTGGATCTTACTTACCTGCGACACCATTTTTGGTACCGTAGATTTTGGTGCAGAGCTCGAGGAGGAGGAGGAGGCTAAGCCTGAGGATGCGGCTCCGCCGAAGTTCTGAGTTGGAGTTATGCTTTGTAGTCGATTTTAAAAAAATATTTCTAGTTTGTAATATTTTAATATGTATGTTTTGAACAGTTTTGTATTAAACTAAGAAAAAAATTCTGGTACTTAGTTTATGACTTTACTATCTGCTGCGTGTTTCTTCGTGCACATTTGTTGCTTATACACACACTTGGCACTTAGCGATAGGGTGGTGACCCGTGATGTCACCATCCGGACGTCTTGATTTCCCCGTGTCCGTATGTGGGGATTTGAGGGCGTCACAGTTATTTTGAATAACCATGTGATGGTTATATATAAGAATAGTGTGGACTACGAGAGGAAGGCATTACCGCATGAAAAGCATTACCTGCCGTTGTACCCAACCACATGGTTAGATAGAGATAGTTTCAAGGCTAGGACGGCACAGGATGGAGCTGAGTCTAGTGGAGCAGCAGAGAAGTGTGCCAAAACCGCCAACATTGAGCACACAACGTCAACATCATCTATGCCATCAACTCAACGCGCACATTTGTTGGTAAAGGGTCATGAGCTAGATAGTGGCGATGAAGAGGTTGACTAGATGCCTTAGACGTGACACAAAGCGTACAACCTCCACAGTTAGGTTTTTGGATAGTATTTTGGCCTCATTAGTCAAGTTACTCAACGAATTGGCCCAATAATGTATTTTGGTAATGTAATATGTAATCCAATCTCCCCTTTTTTTATATTACAATCTTCTGAGACCTGTATTGTAATCACAGATGTTTATTTTGTTAAGTATGCATGGATTATGTTTTAACTATTTGGGATATTATAAGTGTCATGTATAGTATTGCTAAAAAAAAAAATTATCCGTTGCATTGCATAAAGTAGATGCATGTTAAGAACATTGCATCTTGTATGTTATAATAGAGGGCAAATAACTTTGTGTTGCATGTTCCGACACTTCAGATGTCCGTCCAATCCCAAGCAGAATCTTGAGGCGTCACACTTTACATACAATTTAGTGTCTTAATTATTTAAGTATATAATTACAACAATGAGAAGTTTAAGAAAAAGAGATTTTGAGTGCTTATGACATAGTTTGATTTATATGATGGGCAAAGAGTATGCTGAGTTTATTCTAACGTAGTTGTCTATGCTGATTCATTTTTGCACGTAAGCACATAATACATTCATTTTCTAAAATTGTAGTTGCAATATTTGCTAAATATAGTAGGTGTTCTTGTAATAATGAAAAAATATAACGACATAATACATTAAACATTCTACCTCGCTTGTGTGATCGAAGAGATCTACAATTGTACAATTCAATATTTCTTTTGCTATAAGTCCAAAGATAACAACTGCTATACATCCAGTATCTTCCTCTACTTCTAGGTAGACTTGACAGCTAAAATTAATGAGAATATTAGTAACTACGTAATTTTAAGAATTCCTGTGTTATATTTATCATGTAAGGAATAATCATTTAAAATGATGAGATAAAACGATTTACCGTAGCTATAAGATGCTCATGTTTTTGCGATTATAGCACACAAATTTTTCGTTGTAGTCATATCCGATTGCTTTGTCATAATTTACATGGAACATATAGTGAAACTTCAAGGTGAAGGAGATGTTGTTGATATGGATTGTGGAAGGCTTTCGGCTTCCTTTGAGATTGACTGCTTGCATCATTGGCTCTCTATATATCTTAAATTTTAGATGTAGGGTGATCCTTCGTGCTCTTTTATATCAAAACTTCACTCCCTCCTGAATTCTGTGTACTTTATTTATTTATTTACCTGCACAAGTAAATTTATCAATTATCACTATCATGCTCACTGCTCAAAAAAATTTATCGCTATCACTCAAAAATTAGAGAATTCAATAAAGAAATGAATCGCTATTGATTTTTTGTCTCGCCCCCTCTCTTCAATGTCTGCGTGCTGAAAAATTGGAAATAACATTTCATTATTTCTACAGAATTTAATTGGAAATTTTAATGTCTTATTTTTTTTAGGGTATTTATTGTATTATTTTGCATGATTTTTAAATTTTTCGCAATAAATAATAGCTTAAAGTAGGTGGGATTATGCTGTAGAAATGATAGCTCCTGAGAAGTAGGACAGCCACATAGAAGTTTTTTAGAAAAATAAATTTATAAATTTATATAATAAATTAAATTTATTATTTAAAAATAAAAAATAAAAATATATATTGATAAATCATTTGGAAATACTTTCCCTCAACTTGTTAGAATGTTTTTTAAGTTAAATATTTTGTCATTTGGTCGGGTTATGTACCTCTATTGTATAAAATTATGAATTATTGAATACAATTACAAAATATCTATATTCCATTTTTTTTTTATTCTCTTTTATTTTTTTTAAATAAAATACAATAGTTTCTAATATGCGTTGAAATGAATTAAGGGCAAGAAATAATTAATGTGGGCATGCATCGTTTAGGTTGAATTAAAATCAAAGTCAAGAATATAAGATTTAGAGCAGATATTTCTTCTTTTCAAAAAATAAAAAATAAAAAATAAAGATGATTCTAATAGCTCTAAGCCTTGGACTCACCCTTCAATAAAATGGAAAACCAAAAGTATGAATCCAATAAAGTAATAGATGAGGTGTAGTTTAATACTCCTTTATAATATAATTTTTTTTAAAATATAAAGAGATTCTTTCAAATGTAACTTTTATATATATATATATATATATATATATTTTATTCTTATTTTACATTTTGTTACAGAAAGTATTCATCATTATAAATAGTTTAAATTAAATATTCTCTTTCATTGTTAATTTTTTATTAAAAAATATTAAAAAATATAATATTTAAATGATACAAAAATATAAATTAATTAATATATAGTATATTGTAAAAATTAATATATAAAACAAAAAATAAATTTTAATAATGTATTTTAAAAAATAAGAAAAAAATCTATTAAAACTATTGATTTGATTATTTTATTTGTAAATAGATCACGATGAAGGTATCCATCATGCATCGTCTAAAGCGTCCAAAGTAAATAAGGTGGGTTGTTGGCATTGGAAGAAAAGAAATTAAAGTTTGGAGAAAATATCTCTTTGCTTTCTATACTTGTCATGGACAAAATATATATTCACAATAAAATAATGATCATATGATATATCTTTGCTTTATCCCCTTATCCTTTTAAGTTGAGTAATGTTAGGAAATTACAGCCTTAACCATTATTATACCAATGAGATCTATTATTGGTCTGCAAATTATTAAAGCAGATCAAAATATAATTAAATAAAAAAACAACACTTCGAAATGTACTCCAAAATTAAAAAAAAAAAAATGTTTTTATATATTAGGTACAGGAGGCGTTGGATTGCTATATTTAATATATTTATAAAGACACTTTTATCCTTTGTCGATTGCTTTAAAGTAATTCATTGAAGTAACAAGCATATGTGCATGCATCGCTTTTTCACTTCTCTCAATGCAACAACCCACCTCATTTATTAACCAATGTCTGACGGATGCTTATATGTTTGCAAATAAAATAATTAGAATTTATCAAGATGTCCCTTTTTTTAATATAAAATCATTATACTTTAAAACAATTATTAACAAAATCTTTAAACTTCCAAAATCATCACTATTTACAACAATGAAAAAACAATGAATAAAAGAGAATCAAACATTTGCTTGTGCAAAGCTAAAGCTATTCTTGTTATTACAACTAAACACCATAGAAACTTGGAAGTTGAACTTTCCTTTTTGTTGTTTGTGCAAAGAAATAGTGAAAATGAGAGTGATCAAAAAAGAAAGAGTGAAAAAGAAATTGAGCAAAAAAGAAAGAGTGAAACAAAGATTGAGCAAAACAGAAAGAGTGAGAGTGAAAATAAGCAACAAAGAAAGAGTGAAAGAGAAAGAGAGTCTGCAGAGAGAAAATGAAAAACAAAAGTAAGTTTCTATGTAAGAGAGAGTGAGGTTTAGAGGGCTTTCTTAGTAGATCGCCCTATGATTTTTTTTGTTTATAAAGAGTCTTATCTTAATCTTGATGAAACTAATCAGTCTCTTTCTAGTGTGGCTGTTTCTTTGTTGCAGGAGTTTGAGGATGTATTCCCAGAGAAAATGACTAATGAGTTGCCACCGATTAGAGGCATTGAGCACCAGATTGATTTTGTGCCCGGGGCTACTATTCCAAACCGACTAGCTTATAAGAGTAATCTAGAGAAGACAACGGAGTTTCAAAGGCAGGTTGAAGATTTGATGAACAGGGGATACGTGAGGGAGAGCATGAGCCCATATGTAGTACCAGTCCTTCTAGTGCCTAAGAAGGATGGGATGTGACGGATTTACATTGATTGCAAGGTGGTTAATAATATCACGGTAAAGTATCTCCATCCTATTCCTAGATTAGATGATATGCTTGATGAATTGCATGGCTCATGTATTTTTAGTAAAATTGATCTTAAAAGTGGATACCATCAAATTAGAATAAAAGAGGGTGATCAATGGAAAACTACTTTCAAGACTAAGTATGGGCTTTATGAATGGTTGGTTATGTCATTTGGAATTACAAATGCGCCCAGTACTTTTATGAGATTAATGAACCATGTCCTACGTGCATTCATAGGCAAGTTTGTGGTTGTGTACTTTGATGATATCGTAGTGTACAACAAGGACTTAAATGAACATATTGAGCATTTGAGATATGTGTTTAATGTGTTGAGATGTAAAAATTTGTATGCTAATTTCAAAAAATATACATTTTGCTTGGAGAAAGTTGTTTTTCTTGGTTATGTTGTTAGTACAAAGGGTATTGAAGTGGATGAATAGAAAGTTAAGGCCATCAGGGAGTGACCAACGCCAAAGAGCGTCACTGAGGTAAGAAGCTTGAAGCTTTCATAGTTTAGCTAGCTTTTATTAGCATTTTGTTAAAAACTTTAGGACCATTGCTGCACCACTCGCTGAATTCATTAAAAAGAATGTTGGGTTTCATTGGGGGGCTAATCAAGATAATGCTTTTGCCACTATTAAAGAAAGGTTATGCTCTGCACCCGTGTTAGCATTACCTAATTTTAACAAAACTTTTGAGATTGAATGTAATACCTCAGGAATAGGGATTGGAGCCATTTTGATGCAGGATAAGCAGTCCATCGCCTTCTTCAGTAAGAAGCTAAATGGGGCATCCCTGAAGTACCCTACTTATGACAAAGAGTTTTATACTCTTGTTCGTGCATTAGAGACTTGGCAGCACTACTTGTGGCCTAGGGAATTTGTGATCCACACCAATCATGAATCATTGAAGCATCTCAAGGGTCAAGTTAAGTTGAATAAGAGGTATGCTAGATGGATGGAATACATTGAGACCTTTCCATATGTCATCCGTTACAAGTAAGGAAAAGAGAATATTGTTGCCGATGCTTTATCTCAGTAATATATACTTCTTACTTCTATGAGTGCTAAAATGTTTGGGTTTGAATATGTGAAAGACGTGTATACCGATGACGCTAACTTTTGTAATGTATATATGACATGTGATAAGGCTACATTTAGTAAGTTTTACAAGCATGATGGTTACTTGTTTAAATAAAACAAATTATGTGTGCCTAGTTGTTCTATGTGTGAATTATTGGTGCGTGAGGCACATGGTGGGGGATTAATGGGACACTTTGGTGTCAAGAAAACCTTAGACATATTGCATGAACATTTCTTTCGGCCTAAGATGAAAAGAGACATCAATCATATTTGTAGTAGGTGCATCATATGTAGAAAGGCCAAATCTAAGGTTTTGTCATATGGGTTGTATACACCCTTACCTGTTCCTAGTGAGCCATGGGTAGATATATCTATGGACTTTGTTTTAGGGCTGCCTAGAACAAAAAGGGATAGAGATTCTATTTTTGTGGTTGTGGATAGATTTAGCAAGATGACACATTTCATTCCATGCCATAAAATAGATGATGCCACAAACATAGCTGACTTGTTTTTTAGGGAGATAGTGCGACTCCATGGTATGCCTAGAAGTATTGTTTCTGATAGGGATGTTAAATTCCTTAGCTACTTTTGAAAGGTGTTATGGGGGAAATTAGGTACTAAGTTCTTATTTTCCACTACTTGTCACCCGCAGACTAATGGTCAGACTGAAGTAGTTAATAGGACTTTAACTTAGCTTTTATGCACTGAACATGTTCATAAGAATGAGTCTTGGGAGGATTGTTTGTCATTTATAGAGTTTGCATATAATAGGACCATGCATACTACTACTTCATACTCTCATTTTGAAATTGTTTATGGTTTTAATCCACTTACTTCTTTAGATTTGATACCTTTACCTATTGGTGGTAGGAGTAGCTTGGATGGACAAAAGAAGGCAAAGTTGGTGAAGTCACTTCATGAGAGAGTACGGCTTCAAATTGCTCAAAAGAATGAAATGGTTGCTTCCCAGGCCAATAAAGGGTGAAGGCGTGTAATCTTTGAACCAGGAGATTGGGTTTGGGTTCATATGTGTAAAGAATAATTCACAGCCCATAGACGAACTAAGTTGCATCCTCGAGGAGATGGACCTTTCCTTTCCAAATTCTTGAACAAATTAATGATAATGCATATAAAGTGGATCTTCCAGGTGAGAATAATGTTTCTGCTACCTTCAATGTTTCTAATCTTTCTCCTTTTGATGTAGGTGAAGATTCGAGGTCGAATCCTTTTAAGGAGAGGGAGAATGATGGGAACCAAGGTGGAGGTAGCCTTAAGGATCCTTTGCAAGTTTCAGATGGGCCAATTACAAGATCAAGAGTTAAGAAGATTAAGGAAGCAAGGCAAGAATTAGTGCAAACCACTTGGGATGAAGTTAGGAAGAGCCCAACACTCAAGATGGGATTAAAGGAAGGAGAACCAGTTTTGATCCACTTGATACAAGCTATGAAAGACATGACTTAGAGATAGGGCCTATTGTTGTTAAGGCTTTCAATTTATTATTAGTTTATAATAAGTGGGCTTGAGGATGTTTAGCCTACATACGTCATATTTCTAATGAGTTAGGGTTTTTGGGTAAGTCTTGTATTTTGGGCAATGACATATTTGGAAAGTTATTATTTTATGTGAACTAAGGTTTTAGAAATTACTGTAGCGCGACACTGTTCACGCTACAGTACCTGCAGCACTATTCACCTAGGGTTTTTGGGGATTGTTTATTTAAACCACTTGTAGCCTAATTTGAGAAGGTTAGACAATATTGAATTTTCATTGTGAGTTGAGTTTACTCCTCTTTTTCTTCATTGAACTTTTGAATTGAAGGTAAATCACAACCTTTGTGACGTTCCTTCTTGTAATCCAGGTTCTTGAGACGGGTTCTTTAACAGGTCTAGATTTTAATATAATTTAAGTTCTTGAAACGAGTTTTCAACGGGTCAAGATTCTCTATCCATAGACTTGAGTTTGGCTTTCTTGGGTTTGTTTTTCAATATTATTGTTGGGTCTCAAAGCGAGTCAATTGGGGTTCACATCACATATTTTCTACATAGGGACTGCACAGTATTGCGACTAGGACAGAGAGAAACCTTCTTTTGTTTGATCAATGAGTTTTTGGGTGTATTGAGACTTTTGTGATTACTTTCTTGTACTCCACCTTTGATACATAGTAAATTCACTGAGACTGACCTCGCCAGTGGATGTAATTAAACTTGTTCTAAGTTGAACCACTTAAAACTTGGTGTTTTGTGTGTGTGATTATCATTTTTTTTTTTTTTCGCTTTCGCTACTATACTTCAAATTAATACTAGATAACCAGATTGAATATTAATATATATAAGACAACAGTTGTATCTGGGCGTGACATAATTAATGGCTTGCATGTAGTAGTACAAGCAATTACAGTACAAAGATTGGCCATAACTATACGTTGAAATTATTAATGGGAATATTGTTTAATTTGGTGCATCCTTAGTACGCCTAGGTGATCAGTGCGTGTCATGAGTAGTCCAAATATATAATTCTTATTAGAGGGTTTTTTTCTCATTTTTTTAATAGATAAAAATGAAAAAAACATTGGAAACATATTTGCAATGATCTTCACCATATTTTTATGAATTTTATCAGTTTTAGATAAATTTTTGTTGCATGAATTGCAACACAAAGAATGAATTGGCTGCCACCCCCTTGGTGTTGAGTCACTATTATGAAAGATCGTAATGTATTGCACAAAAAAAATGTTAGTGGTAAAAATCCCACACATTCTCTTACTTGTTTAGACTCGAATAATGGCACTTTACTTGTGTTTTACTCTTAATTGACTTTTTTCCGATAATGATCTCACACTCTCTTAACTTTTAACTCAAGAGTTTTTCCACTCAAGTTCTTTAAGAACTGATTGAACTCAATCAAGATAATAATACAACCTTATTTTATTCCAACTAGTAATTAGGTCCAAAAAATAAGATTAAGAAACAAGGAAGTAATAAAATGACAAGAAACTAAAAAATATATGAGGGAAAGAGTAATTACAACACAAGATACCAACTATAATGATATATGTATTCAGCCCCCTTTGATGATAAGGCTCAATCAAATTTTTTTTTTTCTGAATTTTTTTTTTTCTATTCTTTTCTTTTCCTTTCTTTTTTTTTTCACTAATCACAAACAACAATATTCAATTGTGAAAATCAAACAATTGAATTCAAACACACGAAATTAACAATTGATTGACAAACTTAGATATGCAAGAACCTTAGAATTTTGAAATCCTAGATGATGCAAATTTTCGGCCCCTATTCAATATGGCAGCCCAAGACCAAAACACAAAAAATCCTAATGATAGAGTAATTTAGAAGCACTAGGAACAAGGAAATTTCTACACTTTTTTTTTTTTTTTTGCAACCCTAGAACAATAAAGCCCTAGAATTAAATTTAAAGATGCAAGAATTAAAAGATAGAATTAGACTTGATTAAAAATCTTGCTCTGAATACTAAATGATAAGAACCCGCGGAATTGGAATCCCTTAAACCCATAATCAATTTGAAAACTCATCCAAGAAAACCAAAATCAAGTCAATTGGGATGGAAGAATCCAAACCCGTTAAGGAACTCTTTTCAAGAGCCTAGATTATATTAAAATATAGACCTGTTGAAAAACCCATCTCAAGAACATAGATTACAAAGGAGGAACGCCACAAAAATTATAAGATGTGAACCCGTGAAATTGGAATCTCTTGACCCACAATCAATTTGAAAACTCACCTAAGAAAGTCAAAATGAAGTCAATGGATAGAAAAATCTAGACCTGTTGAGGAACTCGTTTCAAGAATCTAGATTATATTAAAATTTAGACCCGTTGAAAAACTCATATCAAGAACCCAGATTACAAATAAGGAACGCCACAAAAGTTGTGATTTACTTTTGATAAGTTCAAAAGTTCAAGAAGAACAAGAGAAGATAACTCAACTCACAATAAAAATTCAATATTATATAACCATGAAGTGGGCAGCCAAAGATGTTTAAATACTCTCCAACACAAATAACCCTAGGCTAAAATAAGGCCCCTTCCCAAAAAAACCCTTAAGTGAACAGTGCGGTGTTACAGTACCATGAACAGTATTGAACTATAGTAACTCCTTGAAACCCTAATTCAACAAAAATAATAATTTTTCCAACATGCCCTTAAGTCCTTCTCATAATAAAGCCAATTATTCTAAACTAATAAAATAAGTCATTTAAATGAATTAACTAAACTGAATGCCTTCAAATCATGTTGTTCTGTTGCTCTCTTCCATTGCTTGTATCAAATTGATCAAAACTGGTTCTCCTTCTTTCAAACCCATCTTGAGTATCGGGCTCTTGCTAGCTTCATCCCAAATAGATTACACCAATTCTTGCATTGCTTCCTTGATCTTCTTGGCTCTTGATCTTGTAATTGGCCCATCTGGAACTTGCAACGATTCTTTAAGATACTAGGTCCATCTTGGTGCCCATCATTATGATTTACTTTTGATAAGTTCAAAAATTCAATCAAGAACAATAGGAGACAAAACTCAACTCACAATGAATAAAACTCATCAATTTTCATAAACTTCTTAAAAGACAATAAAGAGTATTTAAACCAAAACCTAATTAAAATCCTAACTAAAATAAATCTCCATCTTCCAAAAATGCCCTTGAGTGAATAGTATCGCGACTATAGTAACTCAGTTACAGTAACCCTCTTGTAACCCTAGTTCAACAAAATAATAATTTTCCCAGCATGCCCTTAAGTCTTTCTCATAATAAACTCAATTATTCTAAACTAATAAAATAAGTACTTTAAATTAATTAAACAAATTGAAAGCTTTCAAGTGCTCAAAGCTTTTAAGTCATGTTGCTATCTTCCATAGCTTGTATCAAATAGATCAAAGCTGGTTCTCCTTCTTTCAAACACATTTTGAGTGTTGGGCTCTTACTTGCTTCATCCCATGTGGATTTCACCAATCTTTGCATTGCCTCATTGATCTTCTTTGCTCTTGATCGTGTTATTGGCTCATTTAGAACTTGCAACGAATCTTTAAGACTAGGTCCATCTTAGTGCCCATCATTAAGGGTAAAATACATCAGGCTTAAAATGGTTTTTAAGGCCCAGCTCATCAAAGGGTTATCACTAGAAGACAAAAGAAGATAGAGGTAAAGGGGGTAGAAAATGGACAAGGGAAGGCAAGATGTTAAGGTGTCAGAAGGAAAAAATGGGATAAAACATAAAAGTGGAGTGAAGTGACCTAAAGCAAAAGGGGCAGGAGATAAAAGACATGGGCACATACAATTTAGGGGATTTTTGGCCAGACTCCTCTAAGAAAGCTTCTTCTACCTTACGACAAGGGTTCCAGAGATGATATCTCTACTAAAAGACGGCTTTTAAGATCTATTGTATAGTGAGGATGAGAGATCATGATAGACTATAAAACAAGCTTATTATAATGGATTCTCATATCTCCAAAACCCAGTGGACGTAGGCGCAGTAGTGTCAAACCATATAGATCTATATCCCCCTCTATTTATTTCTTTGTATTTATTTACTAATCACCACTATGGATATACACACGGGGTACCGTACAACAGCATCAAACTACTGCCGAGGGCCCACACATCACTAATCCTGACCTAGAACAACCTCAACCGTGCTGGGAATGAATTCTGCTCCCTTTCATAATTTTTATATCGTGATTAGGCGTTAACAATAGGTAATTTTGGATATTCCTAGCTAGTTCGTTAGAGTCATCCAAAATAACAAAAATTTTCACTATTTCAGCATGTTTTTCTTGTTGTATTATGTTGTAATCACTGACCAAACGTGTTGATGACTTTCACACTAATTTTCTAATTCTAGACGTCATAGAAAATAGCATAATTGTCCTCTCTCCACACCCCTCCTTGCATGGGGGCGGGAGTGGGGTTTTCACATTTACGCCCCACCACCGCATCCTAGGAGGTAGGGTGTGGGGCGGATTCCTACTTTATGTCTATTTAAAATATAAACTATAATTTAAAAATTATGCTGTTTTTAAATTTATTAGTATATATTTTATATAAATTGTAATATAGTAATTTTTAAACTATATAATTTTTAAAGGGGCGGGGTTGCCAGTCCAACCATACGGGGGTGGGCCCCGCTACCCCACGTCTAGATGAAACTAGCAGATTTTATGAGCTCGGGCCGCCGACAAAAAGGATAATATATTATAAGAAAATACTCATGTATCCTACATTATAAGCTAAAGATCATTAATTTACCGTCTTAACGAACTCATGTATCCTATCCACCGTGGCAAACACTTTTATTTTCTTTCTTTGAGGCTATTATCAGAATTCAAAGAGATTTAAGCTATAAAAATGAATCAATTTAAATTTATTTTTATAATATTTATTATTGATATACTCATAGGTTATCGAATAACATAATATATATATATATAATAAAAAAGAACATCATATAAAATTCCCATATAAAACCATAAGCCAATACAATAATAACAATAATAACGACAGCAGAGGAAATTAATGGGCCAACAACCATATTATATTAATTCCATTCACACACACAGACACAAACACAAACACACGTGCAAATCCAGTTCTCTCTAATCTACGTGGTTGGCCATATATATGTAATAAATATATATATATATATATAATTCCCATATAAAACCATAAGCCAATACAATAATAACAACAATAACGACAGCAGAGGAAATTAATGGGCCAACAACCAGATTAATTATGGCCAGTACGTGGTACTCGACCATTCACACACAGAGACACAAACGCACGTGCAAATCCAGTTCTCTCTAAGCTACGTGGTTGGCCAGTTGACGACCATTCGAGATGTTCTAATTTGCTAATTCTCCTGTAGTTTTATCATTAACACGTAACATCAACTGCTCCACAAATTCATTAATACGCTTTTCAGAGCTCCCTCCTTCACTGACTGATTGTTTAGCCAACTCCCTCCATTTCATAGCATTTTTCTTAATCTCATGCCTCCTCTCTCCCTCCATTACTTCCATCAAACACATTACAAATTCTTCTTTTCTCACAACTCCCTTCTCATCCTCCTTGGCTCTGAGCCCCACCTCCCAAATCTCCCCCACAAACTTGGCATCAGTCAATTGGTCAGCCCACTGAGGCACTCCCACCATCGGCACTCCAAGGCTAAGCCCTTCGAGGGTTGAGTTCCACCCACAGTGCGTTACAAAGCAACCTATGGCTTGGTGCGCCAGCATTTCTAGTTGGTTGCACCATGTCACCAGCAGACCCTTTTCTTTTGCCGAGTACTCCACGAACCCTTCAGGCAATTTAGCTTGCTCAGATTCTTTCACGACCCAGAGGAAATATGAGCCACTCTCCTGCAGGCCCCGAGCAATCTCCTCCATCTGTTCTGCTGTCAAGGAGACCATGCTTCCGAAGGAGACATAAAGTACTGACCTAGGTGGCTTTTTTTCTAGCCATTTGATGCACTCTTTGCTTAGTGGCTCCCACAGACTTGCTCCGTATCCTATGTCATCTTCAATTCTCCCATCCAAATAAGCCGATGGAACCATTGGACCGATCAACTTTGCTGGCCACAGCTGTGATATGCTTTCCGCTGCCTTTTTGAACACACAGTAACAAAAAAAATCAGCGGCGCGCTAGGAGATAAGATCAGTTAAATTAACTTAAATGTTAATCGTATGGTTAAACCAAAAGTACGTCACGCATGTACTTTATGTTTAACGAGCACGACATTCAATAATCAATAGATGATAGAATCTGCAGAAGTTCAAAGGCTAATCATGAAAACTGAAAGATGTTCATGACGGTATGTAATCACATATATACCTCGCCTTCTAATTCTTCGAAACTGTTGCAAAATATCCAATCAGCCATGTGCAAGTTGGAATACTGATTCAATTTCATGGCCATGTAGGCTGGGTAACTTTCTGGAAACTTAAGAAAACTTGGCAGGTCGAGAAAGTTCAAAGGAGGCAGGCCAGGAACCAACAGAGGTTCGTTTTCCAGATTTACTGGCAGCGAAAGGATGCCCAGGTGTTTGAGACAGAATATATGGCATACAGTGGCCGAATTGGTGAAGAAGGAGGCCCCGTAAATACCATGTTGAGTAGCAACATCAAGCGCCCATGGCAGAAACGAATCATAAACAACACAAGTGACAGGAGAGCTCGATTCTTGGTATTTATGAATGAGTTCAGATAGGGTTCTTGAGCCATTAGCCTTGAATGACTTTAGATAGAGGTCCCCGTTTAGCGCCTGCGCAAAGCCACCCACGTCGAAGCCATCCGAAATGGGCTCGACGCCGATGTTTGGTGCACAGATAGACTTGGTTGTATAGCGAGTTGTAGCTAAGGTGGCCCGGACTCCTTTGGAGGCTAAACGTTTTGCAAATTGGAGGAGAGGGTTGATATGGCCTTGGCTCGGATATGGGATCACTACAACGTGACCCGCGTACTCTTTCTCCATTTTTTTTTCGTTTCTCTACGGTTGTTGTGTTTGATAATTCTGAACTACTGTCTTTCTTCTTTATAGGAAAGACCCAGAGAGAGAGAGAGTGTTAAAACTTCTGAGATTTGTTGGCATAAATATCCTTGCAATTTTTTGACATAAATATGTGATGACGTAAAATAAATAATAAAATTTAAATTTTTTAATCGTAAAATTTTAAGATAAATAGTAATTTCAATTAGAGTATAAGTTTTGACTTCGAATCTTTACTTTACACCCTATTATATTTAATTAAATATTTTATATGTTAGGCCCTTATTGAAAAGAGCCTCGTATATACATGAAGAGATAAGTCTTATGATATAAAATAAATAATAATAAAATCTACATTATTAATTTAAACTTTTAAAAAACAAGTAATAAATCAAATGACGGTGCTATTCTCACAAAGGAATTCCACCGAATAGGCATATGTTTTTTTTTTTATCTATTTTGTTTTCTTTTCAAATACTTTTTAAAATTTATTAAAAAAATTTTAAAAATAAATAAAAAATTAAAAATTCATTAAAAATATTTACTTAAATATTAAGTAAAAAAATAAAATAAAAAAAGGGAATCGGTGGCCACCATCAATGGATTAAGCAATTCCCTAAATCAAAATAAGAATAATAACTTTTTAAATTTATTCAAGATTTGAAAAATTAAAACTTAGGATTATTTTTTAGACAAATTAAAATACCATGAATAGTTTTTCGAAGCAAAACAATTAAAAAAATTATAACAAAAAATATTTTAAATTGATGTTGATTCATATGATACGTTAGATCTATCTTAAAATAAAATTAATTTTTATCATATTAAATCATGTCAATTCGTGAATTTATTTTTATAAATTTTTTTTTTTTGGCTAAAATATATATACTGAGGATGTTTGGACAATCATAACAACATGGTTGGTTTGGATACTCAAACTTAAACTATCTCATCTCATCTCATCTCATATAATCATTATAATTTTTACAAATTTTCATATAAAATATTATAAATAATTCAATTTTTAAAATTTTAAAATAAAAATTATATTAAAAAATTATATTATAATAATATTTTATTTAACTTTTAACAAATCTTCTCATCTAATCTAAATTGTATAACCGAACGAATCATAAATTACATCTTTTAATTAGTGAACAGCTGGAATCCTCTCCAGAGCAGTGTTAAGACTGTGAAGGAAGGAAGCATTGCACGTGAATATGGGAAAGGGAAACAAGAAGTCGGAGTATATGGCGACTTGGTGGTGCTACAGTGGAGGTATATGGCGACTTTTTATCTGTAATTATGCTGTTTTGCTTTCGTTGTGCTCGTTATGGACCATTGGTACTAGCTTTTGTCTTTAAAAATTTCTCTGTACCGACCCATTTTCTTCCGCTCAGCTTTGCGTGCTGTTCCTTGCATGACCATAAATAAGTTTTCGAAAATCTTTGTCTTTTAAGGACTTTAATCATTAAAGGGGAATCGTCTTTTAAGGACTCTAATCATGAAAGGGGAATCAGAGCATATCTATTTGAAGGGACACTGAATTATTTGCAGCTTCTGATTAATTCCTAACAATCAAAACATTCAGTTACTGTTTAGTCACAAAGAATTTTCATCTCAAATATAAAATTTTCATCTCATTATTATAATTTTTCTAAATCTTTTTATAAAATATAATAAACAATTTAACTTTTTTCTCACTTTTTTAAATCTCAAAATAATAATAATATTAAAATATAATATTTTAATATTTAATCTTAAAACTCAAAATTCTTATCTAAAACATTAAATATATAATTTTCTAAATAAGTATTGTATTAGATTTCTATTAAGTTTGGCTGTGGCTTATCTCCAGACATGTTTCCGTAACCAAAAAATTCGTAAAATCTTAAAAAAATTTATAATTTCATTCTCAAACATCATTTAAACTAAAAAAAAAAAAAATTATTTCAAAATTTTAATTTTTTATGTTATCATTACTTAATCATTATTCAAACATAAAAATTAATACAACTTTTACAAGTTTTAAATTTAAAAAATTATATTCACGCAACTTTTCAAATTTATATTTTCACTTTTACAAAATGTAATACAATACTTATTTAAAAAATTATATATTCAATTTTTTTCAAACCTTTTCAAAACCTAATCTCTCAACTCACAATTCTCAAATATTTCCAAATTATGCGGCCTTCAGTTAACGTTGTCAATGTTCTCTTAACAGATACAAATAATGAACTCGTACTAACTAAATCCAGTCAAGCATTTTTATTTTCTCTCCAGCGTCCGTATCGCACAACCCAGAAAAATTTTTCATTCACCGGGAGGAGGGGGTTTGGTGCTTCGGCTCCACCACCAACCTCCCCTCCTCGCCGGCCAAGACCTTCTTTTCCGTTTTTCTTTGTTTTTTTCCTGCTTTTTAGCTTATTTCCAGTTTCTCTGTTCAACTCTGCTGATCTACTGCTTTCCGACGGCCTAGGGCGGACACGCGCCCCCTTTTCAGCTTCTCCTAGTGCCGATCGTCATTTTGGCGGAAGGTATCTGCCCATCAAAGTGCCGCGTTTGTCACACGCGCGGCTTAAGATGTGCGTGGTTTTCACGCGCCGCCGCGCCTCAGGGAGCTTTGATAGGACCCCATGAAGAAAAGGGCCAACATAGCCCACCCATGGGCTCATGCATGCCATGGGTCAACTTGGCCCATGCTAACTATGTTATTGCTTATTGGTTATTTTAATTTAATTATTTATTTTCCAAGGGACTTATTGGGAGTTTTCAAGTTGTAATCTTTATAAATAGGACCCTTAGTCTTTGCATTTACATCTTTTGGCAAATTCCCTAAAGGAGGATTATTTTGTTTAGGAGATCAACAATCGGTACTAGGCACTTGGGCTTTTTGGGTGCAATTCGTGAATCCCAAAGAGAGGATCACACATTGCAATTCGTGAATAGGTGTGATTCATTTATCTTGTTCTTGCAACTTGGTGCAATTCGTGAATCCAAGTTGAGTTCTTCAATATATGAGATTTATTCAATTCTTGTGCAATTTGTGAATCAAGTATTGAATTAGTATTGTTTATGCTTTTGTTCATTCAAGTTCATAAGTTTGTTCTTGAGTGTTCTTCGTTGTTCTTGAGTGTTCTTCATATTTTTTACTCTTCCAATCCATCCAATCCATAAAATATCCCAACACTTGTGTTTGTCAACTTTCCATAAAGTGTTTGCTCCATCTTTTTAGCCTTGGCCGAATTTCACTTCCTTTGAGAATTGAATTCAAATTTTGGCAAATCCTTGCCTAATTTGAATTGCCTAATCCGTCCACTCATCTTGCCAATTAAGGTTTCTATAATTTAGGAATTCTAATTGACCAAGCCCTCCTTCCATAGCCGGCCATACACCTCATCTCTTAATTTAAAGAATTGTCAATCATCTCTAATCCCTTAAATCTCTCATCCCTTAATTTAAGGAATTGTCAATTATTTTCAATTCCTTAAATCTCTCATCCTTTAAATCTCTCAAGTCCAATTTGACTTACCAAACTAGCCCCACCAAATCCTCAAGGATTCCTACCACTAAGGAATCCTCCCAAATTCCTATCCTCCATCAACTCAAATCACTCAATTCCTCAAACCACCCTATCCCTAAAATCACTCCAATTCCAATTCTTTAATTTAAGGAATTGACAATCATCTCCAATCCCTTAAATTCCTCATCCATTAATTTAAGGAATTATCAATCATCTTCAATTCCTTAAATCTCTCATCCCTTAAATCTCACAAGTCCACTTTGACTTACCAAACTAGTCCCACCAAATCCTCAAGAATTCCTACCACTTAGGAATCCTCCCAAAACCCTATTCTCCATCTACTCCAATCACTCAATCACTCAAACTACCATATCCCTAAAATCACTCCATTCCTATAATTCCTCAAGTCAAGCAAAACCCTAAACCTCCATCCTAACCGTCCATCATACATCTTCCAAACTCTAAACCCCATCTTCCAAGTGGCGCCAATCCTAGCCCACTCTAGTGCCGTGCACCCCTCACCATTGAACCCACCACAATCCCTTTCCCATTTCCATCACTCCATACACCCATCTTTACCCAAACATCTAACCACACCATACCCAAGTGGTCATCTTGACCATCATTGCTCAAGAACCAAGTAAGAGAGGAATAAGGACCCGGTCATCACAAGACCACCATTGGCGTGGAGGACTTATTGTTTAGGGACTTGACCGGGGTCCCTAACAAGTTTTCTGCCATCACGCGCGGCAGTTTCGGGGTCTGCGGCATTAGATCTTTCAGATCCATCCAGTCTTGTCTCTCCAGATGTGGCATATGGCCTGCACGCGCCGCCATCGCCGATTCCGCCAGCTCGCCGAAGTTTCGACACAGTTTTTAGATGCTACACTATGTTTTTGCTTTTCCTAACTAAAGATCAAGTAAAAGTGGATGTGATAGTTTCTTCCAGTCAGTCCAGACCAACACGTTGCAGTACAACCCTCTTCACTGCGGCTTCCAGCTGCAGTTTTATAGTCTGTTTATCAGACTATTTTAAAACCGTCACCAAGCGGTATTCCCCTTGTGGGAATTGGGTGGGAGCCATTTGTTTGGTTCCAATCACCTCCTTTGTTTTTTCCTTTTGTGTTGTAATGTGTGTTGGCTTTGGGAAGACTGTAGGGGACTCCCACCCCATCAAACTTGTATCTTGTTTCCGTTAGTTTATCTATAAATGTTCTACTTGCTAAGAAAAAAAAAAGATACAAATAATGATTAAATTTTAAGTGGCCGTGATATTGTTGGCGTGCAAAGAGCATTAATTGGATGTTATTAAGATAGAATATATATGCATCCTGGAAAACTGAACATGTACTTAAGAGAAAAATGTACATGATTAATCAAGGGCACTTGGGCTTGTTGCGATGAGTGGGCATGTCGGTGTAGCACCTACCACACGCGTCTGTTGCCTGAAGTAGGCCTGCAACCCGGCCAAACCCTTTGGGTTTTTGATCCGACCCGACACAACCCGCTATAGTATGAAACAAATGTGGTTCTACCCGATCCAAAGTCGGATCAACTCGTAAATCAAGATCAGAATACACCAAAACCTATTCCAATTATTCTAGTCATTTTATTGGTAGAAATCACAAGCATAGAACACAAAAATGGAAAACCCATTGAGATTGTAAACGGGATCGCATGTTAAAGATTTTTTGGGAATATTTGGAGACGATGGGATGGAAAGGTGAATTAGGAGCAATCGGAGTAAAAGTTTTTGGTTTATCATCAAGGTGGGCCAGTTGAGATAAGGGGAAGATAAAGGTTAGGGAAAAATTACTGTGAATAGCAGACCTTTTTGAGTTTAAAATTGGGTTGTGAAGTTGGGTCTGAGTTTGTATGATTCGTTGTGTCTTCTTCGATCTGATCCTCCATTTTGACATTTTGAATCTTGCTTACTTGTAGGATTTTTGGTTAATCCTATAGATCTCGTTGAAGCTTACCGAGATCTAAAATTTGTAGAAGCCAATAGAGATCTGATCCTCCATTTGTAGGATTGCTACCTTTATCCAACAGAGATCGGTAGAAGCCAACAAGCCACCAGGTGCGAAAGGTGTGTACTGGAAAAGTGGGCATATTTGCTCATCAATGGGGCCTTCTATTTGGTTAAATATAAAGGAGATGCTCGAATATAAGCTTCCATCAAAGGTTTGAAGAACATTATACTCTGTAAATGTTGTCTTCAATTGGTTGGATAAAACCCATAGGTGCCATCAATGTTTCCCTCCACTCCACGATAAATATTACTTTGCTCTTGATTCGTGGAGGTTGGTTTTTGTTGCAAATAAAACAAGGAAGAATTAGTGTGAAAGAACAGAAATGGTGAGAGTCGGATCGTTTTGACATTTAGCGGGTTCGACCTGCAAGCTTGTTTAAACCGTTTTTCTCGGTCGGGTCGGGTCGGGTTGGGTCTCACAAACGGGCCAGGTCGCCAGCTTTTCTACACAGCCCTAGCCTGAAGTACCTGGTGGAACACACTTGCACCTGGCACAAGACGTGCCACACGCTCTGCTGCACACCTTTGGCCTCGAGTGTAAACTGCACCTCACGTTACACAAGCCTCCACCCTCTGCATTAATTTATATACGAGTTTTGCTACATATAAATAAAGTCGCATACTAATCTACGTATCAATATTGATTTTTTTATATTCAAAATTTAAATTAACACTATTTTTAATAAAATCTATTTTTTGATCAATCACATTAAATTAGTGCGTAAATTAGTACACAATTATGTTTACAACTAAATTTTTCCTTTATATAAAGTTATAAACAACCCCGACGTGTATATAATAATAATAAAAAAAAAGTAAAGCTACGTATAGTGTAGTCATACGTAGTTGAAGAATATGTAAGTTTTACGTAATTATTTAAAAAAATAAATTTTATTATTAAATTTTTTTTTATGTAAATTTTGTATTTACTATTTTTTTAAAATAATTATACGATACTAACACATTACGCATATACAAATATCATATGCTATAAAAAATAAAATAAATAAATGCCTAGCTATATATTTAAGCTCGATCTCACTTTCACCATTGCAAGCCTCTGATCCGGCCACAACTTATAGTGTTATATACTACGACAAGGCCATATGTACCCACGAAAGGAAGAGTTTTGTTATATACAAGCACAGTCGCGTACTAATTTGTATACCAATACTGATTTATTCATACTTAAAATTTAAATTAACACTATTTTCAATAAAATCTATTTTTTAATCAATCACATCACATTGGTGCATAGATTAGTACACAATTATGTTTGCAATTATATTTTTCCCGAAATGAAGGAATTAGAAGCCTTCTATTTGCTCCTTTCTCCACCTGAAAACAAATTAAAAAAACATGCAGAATTAATATGATGAAAATTAAGAAGGTGGTAGGTCATGGTGGCGGCCTGCAGTTGGTAGCTAGTGATGGTGATGATGATCAATATATAGATTAAACCTGGGATTGCTGGTCTTCATTAATCTTATCATCGGATGAAGCCTTTGAGATTAATAATTGAGAGCATCAATGGAGCAAAATCATCATCAGGTACAAAAAATAAAATAAAATAAATTATTAGTGTATGATATTATTATGTATCATCACGTAGAGAATAATAAAACGTTAGGTACCAGAGCTATGCAGAAGAGAAAAGCCACCATTAGAAGAATTAATAAGCGTAATGCCATTTGGTAGAAGCAAGCACTACTAGCATGCACTCTGAAGGAAGTCAAAACTCAAAAGAATGAGGGATCAAAGAGGAGGAGGGAGTTATATTCATTATTCAGTCACGACATGAATTATGTTTCCAAGGACCAGCCTCGACTCCTCTTCCTGATACAATTTGGAGTAATTAAAGGAAAATACTCAGGCCATTGCTGGTGGCTCTCTTAGGGGGTATCGCTGATCTTTTTTTTTTTTTTTTAATAATTAAGAAAAAATTGTTTAATATTATTATAAATTTTTTATATTTTTTTAATATTTAAAAATATTAAAAAATGATTTAAAAATAAAAAATAAAAAAAATTCTAAAGCCTAGCGGTGGCTCTAGCATAACCCGTCATTAAAAGCAGTGCCCCCGACCACCCCGAAACCCAAGAGTTGCATGGAGCTGCCACTTGTAAATTGTGATGCCAATTGCTACCATACTTGTAACCCTCGACGGGACATAAAATACTTTATAAAAATAATATCACTTTATAAAAATATCTTCATTTAACAATAATATATTATAAAAAAATGTTGCAAAGAATATTATGAAGAGTGTTGTATAGATATTATTACTCAATAAATATTACCTATTCGGATAATGAAATACTTGTTATAAAATTAAAAGAGAAATAATATTGCAAGAAAAAACATTGTTATTCAATACTGAAAATATAATTCTATACAAGTGAATGATACTCATATATATAAGAGTACAAAGGCGGTTTAGGTATAGCTTAAGTCGGTTTGACGGCTAAAAGTGGTCATACAAGTTGGTTTATAACAATTGATAACTAAAGGTGGTCATACAAATCGGTTTATAACACTCTCACTTTGGATGACCATACATAAAAGAATATGCCTCATTAAAACCTTGCCAAGAAAAAAAAAAGCAGTGGAAAAAAATAATGGCGAAGGAAAAAGAGTATAGTATTCATGTGTACCGACATATGCTTTAGGATTGCCTCGTTAAAAACTTGTAAAGAAAAATCCAATGAAAAAAAAAAACTTTAGCGATGGAAAAATAGTACAATCAGTATTAGTTTTCAAAACATTTACTCCTCCTAAAAAGTGCATTATAATAAGTTTTGAAATCTTCACATTCTAATGTTTTGCACAATCTTCTTAAATATTGCAATTGATAATGCCTTCGTGAATAAATCTGCCTGCCAAATTATCACTTGACCATATCTGCTTGACATCAATTTCACATTTCTTCTAAAATTCATGGGTATAAAAGAATTTAGGTGAAATATGTTTAGTTCTGTTACCTTTGATATATCATTCTCTAATTTGAATAATACAAGCAGCATTATTTTCGTATAAAATTGTTGGACTATTATTAATCACAGGAAGAGCACAATTTTCTTGAATATGTTGAATCACTGATCTTAACCAAATACATTCTTGACTTGCCTCATGAATTGCAATGTGAGTAATTTGAAGAGGTAGTAGATAGTATTTGTTTGACAGATTTCCATGATATAGCAGAATCTTCATAAGTAAATACATATCCAATTTGAGATCTACCTCTGTGTGGATCTGAAAGACCACCTACATCCGCATATCCAACTAATTGTGGACTTGATCCATGTTAATAAAATAATCTCATATCAACAGTACCTCGGAGGTATCAAATGACATATTTAATACCATTCTAATGCCTTTGAGTTGGTGTGGAACTATCTCTTACAAGTAAATTAACTGAAAATGCAATATCAGGCCGAGCGCAATTTACAAGATACGTCAGGGCTCTAAAAGATACATCAAGGCTCTAATTACACTAAGATAAGGTACTTCAGGATCAAGAATTTCTTCATCGTCTTCACAAGGCCAAAATGGATCTTTCTGTACATCAAGTGATCGAACAACCATTGGAGTACTCAGGTTATGAGCTTTCTCCATATAAAAGTATTTTAAGACTTTCTCTGTATAAGTTGACTGATAAATGTTTTTGCCAAGGTCTTTCATTTCAAATTCATTTTTTAAATATGTAGCAGTTCTTGTGATCTCTTCAAGAGTTCCAACAAGATTTAGATCAACAACATAAATCGCAATAATAATAAATTCAAAGTCTGATTTCTTAATAAAAACACCTAGACATATTGGATTATTCTCAAATCCTTCTTTCAATAGATATTCGCTAAGGAGTTTATACCACATGCGTCCGGATTGCTTTAAGCCATAGAAAGATTTTTGAAGTTTAATAGAATATATATTTCTAGATGTACTTAGATTAGAATATTCAGTCATTTTATATCCTTAAGGTATTTTCATATATATGTCATAATCCAATGATCTATATAAATATGCAGTGACTACATTCATCAACTGCATATCCAATCTTTTTGTGACTGTCAAGCTAATCAAAAATCTGAATGTGATTGTATCCATAATAGAAAAGTATGTTTCCTCGTAATCAATCTCTGGTTTCTGCAAGAAACCTTGTACAACAAATCATGCTTTGTATCGCACAATTTCATTGCTCTCATTACACTTAAGTATAAATACACATTTATATCCAACAGGCATTACACCTTTCGGTATTTGTACAATAGGTCCAAAGACCTATCGCTTTGCTAGTGAGTTTAATTCAGCTTTAATAGTTGATTTCTATTTTGGCCAATCATTTCTAAGTCGATATTCTTCGATAGTTTTTGGCTCACTTTTTTATTACTTCTGGTATGTCAATGGCCATCTTATATGAAAATATGTTGTCGACAACGGTTTTATTTCTATCCAAAATTTCTCCAGTACTCAAGAAATGTATCGAGATCTCGTTATTTTCAAATACTTATCCATCTTCAATAGAAAACATTTTATGAGATACCTCTTCAAGAGGTTCTTTTCAGGAGATTTAGTCTCTTCAAGAGCATCAATTGCTCTTGTGGCATGTGTTGTAGGTATGGAAATTTTAGGAGTACCAAATTCATTTTGTATTTTTCTCTTTCGAGAAATTTTGTCCTTTGCACCAATAGGTCGTCCACGCTTCAGGCGTGTTTTAGACTCACCTATTACTATTTTGACAACTTATCATTCAAGGACTACAATTCTTACTAGAATATTAACAGCAGAAATATATAATTTTACCACACCTTTAGTGTCCGTAAATAAATCTGGTAATTGATTTGCAACACTTTGTAAATGAATAATCTTTTGAACCTCTAGTTTACATTCATTTGTACGAGAATCAAATTGGAAAATGACTTTATTTTCTCAAGTAATTTCCTATTATACTTCAGGTACCGACTTCTCATTACCCAATGTTGAAAAAATGGATTCGTCAAAATGACAATCCTCAAAACATGCCTTAAATATATCCTCTGTAAGAGGCTCAATGTATCTAATAAAATATGAAAAATCAAACCCAACATATATCTCAAGTCTACGTTGAGAACCCATCTTTGTACGTTGTGGAGGTGTAATTGGAACATATACCATACATCCAAAAATACAAAGATGAGAAATATTTGGTTGTTGACCAAATTCAAACTGTAATAGAGAATATTTGTAATATGCTGATGGTCTAACTCGAATCAACGATACTGCATGGTATAGTATGTTCCTAGGCAGAAATAAGAAATTTTGATTTCATGAGTAAAGGTCTAGCAATTAGCTGAAACTTTTTAATTAATGATTTGGTTAAACCATTTTGAATGTGTGTGTGCACAACTGGATGTTCAACATCTATTCCTATTGACATGCAATAGTTATCAAAAGTTTGAGATGTAAATTCATTTGCATTATTCAATCGAATAGTTTTAATTTGATAGTTAGGGAATTTTGCTCGTAGTTTAATTATTTAGGCAAAAAGTCTAGCAAATGCAATATTTCTAGTGGAAAGTAGACAAACATGTGACCATCGACTTGATACATCAATTAAAATCATAAAGTATCTAAACGGTGCATTTGATAGTTGAATAGGCCACATATATCCCCATGAATCTTTTGTAAAAGTGACGGAGATTCAAAAACAACCTTTGAGAGAGATGGTTTGATAATTAATTTACCTTGAAAACATGCAGAGCACGGATATTCATTGGGTAAAATAATCTTCTGATTCTTTAGGAGATGTCCATACGAATTATCAAGTATTCGTCTCATCATTATTGATTCCGGATATCCAAGACAATCATGCCAAGTTATAAATACTTTGGGGTCAATGCACTTCTGGTGCATTACCACATGTGATACGATTGTTCTCATTTCTGTATAATACAATTCAAATGAGAGAGCTGGCAATTTTTCTAATACGAACTTTTGGTTCGAAATTATTTTAATAATGAGAAAATGCTCTTTACTGCCTTCGTTGGTGGTTTCAATATGACAACCATTACGACGTATATCCTTAAAACTCAATAATTTTTTTCTAAATCGTGAAGAAAATAGAGTATCATTAATATACAATTTGGTGCCATTAGGTAACACAATATAAACTCTTCCGGGGTCTTCAATTAGATTCGATGAACCAGATATGGTATGGACGTAGGCTTTACTCAATGTTAGATTTTGAAAATATTTTTTATCCTTAAGAATTGTGTGAGTTGTAGCACTGTTAGCCAAACATACATCTCTATTATTCATCTTAAAGATAAAAAGTTCATCAGTAAGACTCATGATTCTACAAAATATATAAAACTTTCATTACTACAAAACATTATAAAATATTAAAAAGTTTTACTATAAGATAAAGAAAATACATTAATTAAAAATGAACACTTCCACCACCAATCAAATGATCAACTCTACCACTAGGATCCTCAAAGAAATTAAAAATATCTAGATAGGTAATATCTTTTCCATCTATAGAAACTAAAGCATATGCTGGTTCAGTAAATTTATTTCAAACTTTTTTGTTTTCTCTTTTATAGAAGCTTGGTATAAGTCAACTAAGTGCTTAGCTGTACGACAGGTACGAGACCAATGTCCAGTCATACCATATTTATGGCATCCATCTTCGTCTTTCTTTAAAAATTTGTTTTAAAGGCCTTTACCCTTTTCTGAGTTAAACCATTTCTGGTGGTACGACGTATATTTATTATTATCCATTTTAGTGTGATCGCTTCTAGGACCTTCAATTCTATAGTTTTTCCTATCACGTCTACACCTTCGATTTCTTTGAAAAGATACACCATTCGCTTCAAAGAATGGTATAAATCCACTATCATTCACTTCAGGAAATGATATAAAACCAATAGAACTTGACTGATGATTTATTAACAAAAACTCATTATTTTGCTCAAACACTAGAAGACAAAATATAAGTTCATAATATTTTTTAAACTTTCACTCTCGATACTGCTGTTGCAAGAGCACATTCAATACATGAAAAATAGTATATATATTCTCTAACGGAGTATTAATATATTCTGACCTAAAGTACTCGCATACTCTCTTTTGAAAAAAAATAAAATCTATCATTAAAACTAAATCTTTTATGTGATTTTCAGATTTATCTTCTTTTTTTAAATAAGAAATGCACGAACCTATTCATTCTGTACAAATCATTTTCTATAATCATAATATAATAATACGGGAACTCCCACACATGAAAACAAATACCAAAACAAAAAACACAGAATCATTGCTGCATTTTCTGAACCAATTACTTGAAAACTGTAGTAGAATTTCATATAACAAAACTGAGAACCTGAATAACAATTTATATAAATTATAAAGCAATATCGCTGATGAGACCTGCAACTCAATCACCGTCAAAATTTTCAAATTTTCCTCACTAAATGCATTTTTTAACTAAAAGCTTAAGAATCAGAACCAATACCCGCCAGGAAAGAAAAAACAAAAAATTGTCTTGTTCCGACATATTATTCGCATAGTATTGCTCTTCTATCTAGAAAAAAATGTCGACTTCCTTCTCACTCATCTCGTAAACGTGATCTCTAGCATCCGTCAGAGCACTCTGCATGATTAAATACTTCACTAAGTATTAAGCAGAAGTAATAAAACATCAACATACAAGGTGGATAAAAGTTTAAAGAAACCAAAAAAATAAAAAATAAAAAATAAAAAAGGAAAGGAAAAGATATAATACCTGTCCAAACTTTGTCAGGAAGTTATTGGCAAGGTTCAAAGATGTGACTGTCACATCTTCATTAGTCTTTAGTGCTTGAGCAATGGCGAAAGCACCATCATCCTGAATTCAAAATCAATCTCAGAGGGTGCTACGTACTTGACACGAATACTCAAAAAAAAATAAGAGTCTTTACCCTTATTTCATTGAATCCTAAATCTAGCGAAGTTAAAGCTTCATTAACTACTTTCAAGCTGCGAGCTAGGCAAACCGCACCCTGCACAGAGTGAAAAGAGGAAGTAACAAAAGATTTAACTTGCCAAAATGGTTCCAAGTTGCAATAGGTGATTACTATCTACAAAAAGAAACCTCATCTTTAAGCCCATTTGCCCGCAAGTCAAGAACGGATATGGTAGTATTATATTTCAAAGTATCTGCAATAAACTCAGCACCCTTTGCCCCTATCTGCAAGACATTTTTCATGTAAATACATTGTTTAAAGGTTCTTTAAAACATAAGTCCAGCTCTATGATTACCTGGCACCAACCAAGCTTGAGAGTGTTTACATTTCCATGAAACTTGAGAACTTCAGATAAAGCCTTTGCTCCATCTGGTCCAATAGGATTATAACTAAGTTCCAACTGTAATGAGAGAGAGAGAGAGAGAGAGAGAGAGAGAGAGAGAGAGAGAGAGAGAGAGAGAGAGAGAGAGAGAGATGAAGAAGAATATTACCAAAATGACTGATCTAGCAGAATTTAAACCAGTATTACTTAATTGACGAACGACAAGAAAAAAAATGAAAAGTGAGCAAAAAGGTCTGCTTACAGTTGTAATAACAGAATTATCTTTCAACACTCGAGCTATCTCACTGACGCCCTTGGCATGGATGTTATTCCCACCCTGTATGATTGAAACTCAGAAAAGATTTGTTCAAGATCTCTATTTAAAAAAGAAAAAGAAAATTTGAAACAACTGCATGAAAGATAGTAAGAAGGTGTACTCCCAGCTTACCAGGTCTATGGTTGTTATCGTTCGGTTCTGCTTCAAAGCATCTGCAATTCTTTCCGCTCCCTGATAAATATTCGAAGTTCAAATTAAAAAAAGTATATGGGCCACCTTATCGTATATAATTAAATTCGGATTTTTTAAACTTTGAGTTGAGTTCTAAGCATGAAACTCAGATAGAGTTTTCTTCCATTTTCCAGTATGAAAATCCATCATGATTGCTGCTCTGTTCATCATAATTGAAGAGAGAGAATCATTTGAAAGTAAACATAATTTACATCCAGCTATTTCCTTTTCTTGGAACCAAAACAACACAAAGAATTCCACATAATACCACTTTGTGTTATGCTTGATACTGAGTCCGTGAATTGTTTCTACATTCTAATAATTTCATCATTGCTTTCCGTGATCTCTTCCCTTTAGATTTCAGAAAGACAGGCAAAATGGAAACTTACAATGATGGCTAGAGCATAGTAAAAGGTACAGTTTAATGGTGGAACCAATATGTTGCTTTAGCTTAGAAAAAGTCTAAAAAGGTGACCTTACCAAATTGTAGTGTAAAAGTTCATCACACTTTATAATAGAAATTGTAAACTCCTGAGAAGTATCAGTACCTCATCCCCTATGTCGTTCATGTAAACGTTCAACCATAACAGGCTCTTGCTCTTCTTTATATATTCGGCAACATAAAAGGCACCTCTCTCACTAATTGAGTTGTTACCAATGTCTAGAAGTGTAAGCTTCCCTAAATAGCAAATATGAATGTCATGATTAAATGCATTACAATAGAACTGCAGAAAAACAAGCAAAAACATATGATGATCGAATTTCCATGCAAACCTTTATGCAAAGATAAACCTGACGTCAAAGCAAGTACTCCTTCATCTCCAATAAAATTTCCATGCAAGTGAAGTTCCTAAACACGTTTTTTTTTTTTATCATAATTAAGAATTTTATTCAAATAAGCAAAGCCAAATACACGGGACATATACAAGAGCAACACCTATGCATGAGTGTCTAAAGATACAAGGAAATCATGTACGCTCATGTCATTAAAGTCTATTACAATCAACCAATGGAATAAAGTATTAAGTAAAATAGTTCTAATCTTGATTCTTGTCCATTGTCCGTTCACAATCCTCAAAATTCCAACCATTCCTCACATCCATATGCACAACCATAAACGGATCAGTAACATCTTCCACATAGGTGCAATTTGAGAGTTATCTTGGATGCCTTGCCAGCTGGCCAAAAAGTCAACAACCCTTCGTCGTATCACCCAATGGAGCCCCACTCTAGCAAAGATATCATTCTAAAAGCTCATGGCTACATCACAATGCAATAATAGATTATCCACATACTCCCCACTTTTCTTACACATATAACACCAATCCAACACAATGATTACGTATTTCCTTAGATTATCTAAGATGATAATCTTCCCTAATAAAGTTGTACATACAAAAAGAAAAAAAATGCGGCGGCTTCGATAATGAATGCATACTTGTCAAAAAAAAAAAAAACCTTTTAGGGTGGCCTCCGTCTTCCATATGTTCTTCCATGCGAATGTACTTGTGGAGTGTATCATAAGGGACTTATAGTACGCTGTACAGTAAATCTCCCCTTCTTGGACAGTGAACACAAAATCTTATTAGCTCCTCCATTCACTCTACAATTATACACAAGATTGAAGAAATCTGTAAATGTGTCAATTTCCCAGTCTTGTGCAGCTCTTAGGAAAATGATACTCCATTGAGAAAAGCCACTAGATAGATCCATGAGCTCTACCACTGAAGCCTCTTGTCTTCATACAATGCAGTATATTGTTGGATAGTCTTCCTTAAGGACTTGATCTCCAAAGCATAGGTCATTCCAGAATTTAATTATGGAACCATCCCCGACTGCATAGCGTTTGTATCGATGGAAGTTTGTCCAGACTCTTCTTATGTGTTTCCAAAGCCCCACCCCATGTGATCCACTCACCTCATTCGAACACCACCCCCCTCCCCCCCACCCCACAATCGACCATATTTTAGATCAATGATAATCCTAAAAACGTATAAATAAGCTATGAAATTACAAGGCATCTATGCTAATCTCATTTTTAAATAAAGATAATGTATTGTCTCACTTTTAAAGTGAGTATAATATGTTGTTAAAGTGTGCAACATCCACTATTTCCAAGAAAGAACTTAGCTACAGGGGAGGCGAATGAAAAAACATAAGGGCTAAGGTATGTTCTCAGCTTGAGCAGCAAGGCAGTCTATGAAACCCACACAAATAGACATGCAACATATTAAACAATAAGGATCACACCAATTGAGACGAGCATCCAAGAGGAATGAACCACTCTACCCCCTTGACCTCCATCAAGAAGACCTATTGTTAAGTAATTCGAGCCACCAGGATCTTAATGGCATAAAGAATAAGGATATCTGTCAGGTGCCCTTTCCAAACCCACCAATCAAATTTTGAGGTTGGTCACAGAAAACAAAATGAAATAACAGGAAGCACAAACATCTATTGCTCTTCCTTTGGTCAGGATCAAATAATTTATATAATATTGGATTATTTTGAATATTTATATAAGACTGAAAACCAGGTGTATGTAATACTGACAATAAAAGCCAGTACTTGATTCGATTCCTTTCTTTTCTATTTTCTCGCGCGAGCTGTGCGCTCGGTTGGGGGGGGGGGGGGGGGGGGGGGGGGGGAAGGAGAGCAAGGCTTATTTTTTCCTCTTAAGAACAAAAAGGATTAAAAGCCTCTCAGTAACAAGTACCAATAGATAAGTTTCATTTCAATTATCATATCTTTTTTGTTATTATTATTGCAATTGAGAGAATTTTCAACATTGTTTTATTCCTAAGCTGTTAAATGAGTTTGTTACAAATTTATCAAAAAATTCATGCAGAACCCAGTCCTCTAACACGCTGGATGGGACAACTATCTCCCAAATTTAGGTACATATCTGAATTTTTAATTGGTCAACTTAATCAATCTTCCTTGGCACGTCAGTTTGCCGGTTTAATTTTGCATAGATAACTTACTTATCCCACATATTGTATTCTCCAGATCAACTAAGACAAAATCCCTTTGGAGGTAAAAAACAATCTAAACAATGTGTAACAGAGTAACAGAGATAATAAGTGGAAGTAATTGAAGTGGTACCCTTAGAGACTTGTTCCCCTCCAATCCCTTTGCAAAAGCACTAGCCCCTAGAGCACCACCATAATTGCCGCTAAAGAATAAGAAAGTGTCAACAATTTCCAAAGAAAAAAAAAGGTAAGTGCCGTGGTTGAAAAATTACTTCTAAAACCATTCAAGAAAGAAAGGTATAACCTGCCACTTAAGGTAAAGTATGTATGGCATGTAGAAACAAGAATTGAGTTTCACTAAGGAGGGGGTAAAAGGGAAAAAAAAAAATGCAAGTTTCTCTCACTTGAGATGTAGATTTCGTATCGTGCTATTCTCAAGAAGTGCTCCGGCAAGACTAGTGAATCCCTACCTCCAATTCCAAAAACAAATCACAAACAGAATCACTTTTTGACTTTTGTTATTTCTTTAAATCACAATCATAGAATATCAGGGGTAATTGCATACAGAATAGTCGATAATATTGTTGTTAAGCTCAAGAACACGTAAGCTTGAATTTTTCTTCAATAACTCTGCAATAGCCTTTGCACCCTACACCCAAAAATAAAGTAACTCTAAGTATAGGATTGCAGAAGAGGAAGAGGCTAATTTCATATGGTCTTCTAAGGCATATGCCTGTACTCATTGTCAGGGTACAGTTCTTAATGCTAGTTAGAAGCAGACCTCATCACCCAAGTCAGTACTGTTCAGCAGAAGTTTTTGAATGCTAGCATTGTCCACCAGCATTTCACATAGGGACTGTGAACAAAGATAAAGATACATGATACAAAATCTGAACTTCAGAGTATAAACATGATTACTTATTAAAAAAAAGAGTATAGCTATAATCACGAGCAAATCACAAATAGGTCTGAAAAAAAATAGAATACTTAAGAAACATCAGCATGAGCATCGAAATAAAAATTTGTAAGTGGCTATGACATGAAAGATGCTTGCAAAAAGAAAAAAAAAATCATGAGAAAAACAACAAAGAGAAGAGGTGGACCAAATTGTTCACCATATATGGTAGAGGAATCACTTTTTCTTGAGGTCACAATTTTAGAATCCAATTTCTTACATGGGCAGCAGCATTGTTGTTACATGTGTTATCTCAAATTGAATTTTTGATAGACTAGGATCAAAATTTAAAAGGGAAGGAAAATGCTGCATTGCTTTATCCAATAAGGTTAAAAAAACCTTCCTTCAATTCTTACAAAATTAAGCAATACGGAAAGTGGTCTTTGCACCCTCATTATCTACACAAACTCTAAATTTGTTACTTAGGAAATAGGACGTGAGACATTCATTTCGCCTTTTTGTGCAGACCACATCATATACTGGCACCGTTTAAAGTTATTGATAAACAGAGAAATTCCTCCTACATGCTTCTCAGTATTTATGTGCCATTTTCAATGAAGGGTGAGATTTACATATGGTTTTGAACTGATTGAGAAAATATTTGACAGATGATAAAAGAAAAGAATGCTGATCTTCTAAAAATATTGAAATCAATTCAAACTCTCAATGGCAAAGAGGAAGGATGTTCCATGTTTAAAAGAAACTCCAACCAAAATAATGACAACAAATAAAAGACACAAAAGGAATCGTGATTTAGCTTCCAAAATATGTGAAAGGAAGTTAATATGTTAAATGAGTGTGAAGTATCACTAAACATTATGCTATGCAACACAATATACTGTTTGTAAAAGAACATACATTACTACAGACTTCTTTTATCACATACTATTATACGATGTTTGTTTCCTGCACTCAATCTAGCAAGAGGATTGATATTAGATTATCTGAGGATATAACAACATAGATAGATTGGGCTGACCTTAATTCCTTCATCTCCAATAGGGTTCCCAGAAAGATCGAGAGTCTTTAATACAATGTTTGATTGAAGAACACCATCAAAAGCTTTGATTCCAGCTGCAGTTATTCCATTTGAAGCAAAACTTACTTCCTCAACAGTCTGAAACACAACTAATATATATTTGTAAGTTAAAAAGAACCACAATTGCATCCATATTTCTCCTCGTAGGATAAAAGAACAGTGAAAGTAACAACATTACAACAAAAATATATGAATAAGGCTTGAACCTGATTGTATCCTAAACTCTCAGAAAGAAAAAATAGTCCTTCATCTCCAAAGTTGCGCCCTGCCAAAATTGTGAAGAGGAGTTAATTGTAACTGCCACAATGTAAAATATAAAAACAAGTATGGCCCGATTTGTTAACAGCATTTCAAATATCAAGGTTTCCAGAATCAAGATTACTGCAATACTTATTTTAGCTCATAATCAATGACCATACATGGGAGAGGTATACGTAATAAAGCATTATAAATAATGACTCTTCTACATAATCTTATTTATTTAGCCGACATACCTGACATGTCAACACTGCTGAACGTCCTCAGTTCTTTAGCAAATTCATCGAGCTTCTGCTTGGACTCTCTATCAATCTTAGCCTTGAGACCTGGTAAAAGATTTGTACCGGCTGCAAATGACCAATTCAATCCTTGTGGGGGAGATTTTTCTTCTACAGATGAAGCCTTTGCTGAATTTGCTGGGTTTGGAATCAGTAGTTTCTCCACCAATTTCCATAAAACTGTCAGCTGAAAAAATAAATTAGTACAACCAAAGAGAAGAAATAAATACTAGTCCGGTTGGGCTAAAATCTAATTCTGACATAGGAAGGCCCTGAATATGTGGCAAGCCACATAGCATGTACCTAGCAAGATGCCGATATTTGGTGTACTTCATTAAAGAAAAAAAATTAATGGAATGCAATCTTTACAGAGTTTCCTATTATATACATAAGCAAATCTTGCAAAAGCCTTCCCGTGGGTAGCCCAAGTGGTAAAGGCAAACTTGTGTGCATGAGCCCCATGCCAAAGGTTCGATTCTCCCTAGGATCAAACTGCGATTTAAGTGAGAGGCCATGGCAGTGGGAGTCTCCCTGGGGTTTAATGTTCCATGGGTGAGTCCTAAGGGCTCTACCGTGGGTGGTTCCCCGTCATTTAAAATAAAATAAAAAATCTTGTGAAGGCACATCAATTTATAAAAAATTAACACAGCGAGCGTTTCCCAACCACAGTGTAGTATGTATCAACCGAAACATTTCCTTGAACTTTATACCTAAATTTATTTTATAAGTACTTCCAAAACCTTATCTGAATTCGGGTATGCTATTTTTCACATTTCAGTAATTCCCCTACTTCCCTTTTCACCAATAGCTTTTCATAATGCTAGCAAACAGAAACTTATCGATTAATTCTTTCGAAAGAAAACAAATGAAGTTGATGATACAAAGTATCCAAATTTAATTCCATTTCACGTTACTATCAACTTACACATCACACTGGACCATAACTATAAAATTCATTACATTTTCCCTAAACCGAACCACAGTGAGACAGAGAGATTGAACGCAAATTCAATAAGCAGTTAAACTCCAGTCCATACCGAAAGTAACCGCAAAAAACAGACCAACCGGCGCAACAAACGACGCAACCTGCTTCAACGGAGCAGGTATTAACTCGCCCTGAGCTTCACTGTAAACTCTCCGACCAGTCGTCTTGCGCCGCGAAGCTCCATCAGGCCTAGAAGCGGCCCTGACAACCAAGCGTCCGAACCTAAAGCATTTTCTTCTGCTTACAAGCGAAACAGAAACAGTTGCATCCGGAAACAGCAGTTGGTGATAGCCAGAGCCGAAACCGGTCACAAAACGGGGTTGAAGGCGCTGCCTGAACATCTGTGGCCGGAATGAAACCTGAGAACCAAATTTAAAAAAAAAGTACAGTTAGGGATTTGAGCGAAAAAGGAGCGGGAGAGAGCGAGCTTGGAGAACAACCTGTGGGCGAGAGTAGAGAGAGAGGGTGGAAGTGGAGCCCATAGGTGGTGGAAAAAGGTGAGGGATTAGATGCGCATATGGGGCGAAAGGTTCCTTATCCTGCGCCTACTGAACGTTGAGAGAGGAATTTGCACTTCGCAGACAGAGACAGAGAAGGGTTTAAGGAGAGAGAGCCGCTCGTCTTCTTAATCGTCCTGAGCTGTAATTAAGGTTGGACCACCAAACTGATCAACTTGCTTTTCTCGGGGATTTTATCTTCGATCAAAGACAGATAGGTGTGTAACGTTTAAAATTGAAAAATTCGAGAAAGATACAGTGCCGCCTATTAATTTGATGGTTTATGTATTTTTTTTTTTAAAAATTAATTAAAATATAAGGAAGTAATTATTACTATATTAATCTTTTCTTAATCTTTTAAAAATGTTTAAATATAGTAAAAATATTGTAATTTGCACAAATGACAAACTAAGTAGGCAAATTGGGGTGACATAATAGCACTATTCTTGAAAAAGTAGTTACTCTCGCCACTTAGAGCACAGATAAATGCTCTCATTCGATTAAAAGATGACATATTAAAATTATTTACATAAATATTCTTTTAATGTTACATTATCTTAGGATAGAAGTACCGCGTGTCTATACCCCAAAACTGCCTAATAGTTACTTTCTATAACTACTTTTAGATTATATCCAAATCCGATGTTAAAGGTATACCATATAATACAAATTAATCTTAATTAAATATGAGTCGATCTAACATTAATCTTTTTATATAGGTATCAATCTTGTTAGATTTTCTTACTTAAATAAAATATATTTTGAATATTTCAAATAAATAGAGTTATATATATATATATATATTTGGTATCTTATACATAAATGGAGAACATCAACTCTTCAAAGTATATGAAAAAGGAAATGTAGAGTGTGACGCCCCCAAAATCCCCACGCCCGAACACGGGGAAATTGAGACGTCCGGATGGTGACAACCCGGGTCACCATCCCATCGTCGGGTGTCGAGTGTGTGCAAGGCAACAGATGTGTACAGAGAACTCGCAGCGGATAAAGAAAGTCATAACTAAGTACCAGAATTTTTCTTAGCGTAGTACAAGCTGTTTAAAACGTACATAGATAAATATTACAAAACACGACTACAGTTTTAAACAAATATAAAGATAGCATCAACAACCCGGCGGAGCCGCATCCTCGGGCTCAGCCTCCTCCTCTTCGTCCTCTAACTCTGCACCAAAAGCTACGGAACCACGAATGGTACCGCAGGTAAGTAAAACCCAAACACTACCAGATAAAAACACATAAAACTCATACAAGATGCATGAAACATGCCCAATGCACAACGCCCACAAAACCCAAGTTTTCCACACACGCCAAAAAACCCATTTGGCCCAAAAACATATCCTTTCTGAAAAACACGCCAAAAGTCACATTTGGCCGCCAAAAGTCCATTTGGCCCAATATCTCGCCGGAAGTCCATCCGGCCCAATATCTCGCCAGAAGTCCATCTGGCCCACGCCAAAAGTCACATTGACCTCATAAACCATTATCCAATTTTAACCGTATGCACCATGACCTCCCCTAGGGGTCATCCGCACACCCTGGCTCCAGTGTCACACCGCAGAGTACCACCACGCATGTGACACCTAACAAGCGATGCCCAGTTCCGCGCCCCGCGCGTGCGTAGCCAAGCATCCTCTAGCCCTCGCCAGCGAAGGGCCACGGAGTCGGTGAGTAGGGCGATGCCCGGTTCCATGCCCGGCACGTTCGTAGCCAAGCATCCCCTAGTCCCGCTCCCGTCATCTCTCTCGATAACTCAGGGGACATCACTCAGTTTATTCCGCTCCCGAGTGACCAGAGGAGCTCCACCGAGATAATAACCCATCCCGACTTGGGCTCGTGATACACACGCACCCGTAAAACCACTCACGCCAAAACACAGACTTTTCACATAAGACCACAAACACACGTGCATGCACCATGAAATGCCATATCAATGCATAATAAAATAATCCAACAAACATAAACAATTAAACAGACAACTCCGTCCTCCATCCATCCGACTCCCGAAACTCCTCGGACTCAGTCCGGAATCAACAACCAACAACAGTAAAATATTTGAATGAGCAATATATATTAAAATCTGAAAATAGGGTTTGGAAAATACTTACAGCGCTATACGGCAATTTTAGAAAACAAGCGGCGTTGCAAGCGGCGGAAAACAGCAACGTCACAGTGAAAATTCACTGTGGCCGTGGGTCTGAAAAACCCACTTTTGAACGGGGACAAACTAGGACACAAGATTGATAGGGAATGGTCTAGAGGTGGTTGTGAAGCTATTGGAAGTGACGGACGGCCGTGGGTGGCGGCGGAATGGCCGGAAATGGCCGAAAATGGCAAATCGGAAAACAAGCTCGTGGGAGCTGCTCCGGTGGTCGATGGAGGCCGGAAATGGGTGGGTTAGGACGGCAAGGGACCGGTGATGAAGTGGTGAAGAAATGGTGGCCGGAGGTGGAGCGACGGCGGCGGATCGAAGTGAAATCCGTGCGCCCTTTGGAAGCTTTTTCCGGCCAAATGGCCGGCCGGTTGGGGGTGGTTTTCGGTGGGGAGGTGCACCGGAGGGAGGGGGAACTTTTGGGACCGGTGGGGGTCCGGTTGGTGGCCGGACGGCGCTGGGCCGGAGGAGAGAGAGAGACGACGCAGGGGGAGAGGGAGGAGAGAGAGAGAGAGAGCACGGGGGGGGGGTTCGGTCGAGCGGGAGAGGAGAGAAAGAAAAGAAAAAAAGAAAAAAGAAGGAAAAAGGAAAAGAAGGGAAAAGAAAAAGGAAAAAGAGGAAAAAGGAAAAAGATGTAGGGAAAAGAGGAGGTCCAATCCTCTTTTCGGGAAGCAAAACTAACCCGCCAAAAAGATTAAAAACCACAAAACAACTAAAAAAAACACAACATCAAATAAACTAAATTAAATTAAAAACCCAATTTTTAAAACGCAAATAAATTAAAATAAATAGCTAATATATTAATTAAAATAAAAACAAATATTTCAGCGAAAATACACTCAAAACGGGTCATCACATCCTCCCCTCCTTAAAAACAATTTCGTCCTCGAAATTGCAAGATCACCACCAACTTAAACCAAGCCACACAAACGTACATAAGCCAACTGTGATAAAAAAAAAAACAAGATACATACCTTCTTCATTCAAACAAATACGGGTACTGCTCCCTCATGTCCGCTGCTCGCTCCCAAGAGAAGTCTTGAGCTAACGGATCTCCCCAAGCCACTTTAACTAAAGGTATCGCCTTGGACCTCAACTGTTGCTCCTTCCAATCCAAAATCTGCGACGGAACAACTTCGTAAGTGAGATCCGGTTGCAACTGAATACCTGCTGGGTCGATGAAGCGAGGCTCTTGCTGCCCAAAGCTCTTCTTCAGGGATGATACGTGGAAGACATCATGAACATCCCCGAAATAATCCGGCAAAGCAACTCTATAGGCAACGGACCCTACTCTCTCCAGAATCTGAAAAGGGCCGACATACCTCGGATCTAGTTTCCTTTTCTTACCAAAACGCTTAACACCTCTCATGGGAGAGACTTTAAGATAAACCCAATCACCAACTTCAAATGACAATTCTCTCCTCCTGGTATCAGCGTAGCTTTTCTGGCGACTCTGAGCTGCCGCCATTTTATCTCTAATGATCCGGACTTGGCTTTGCATTTCCTGAATTATTTCGGGTCCAATTACCCTACTCTCCCCAACTTCATCCCAACACAAGGGCGACCTACACTTTCTCCCATAAAGAGCTTCATAGGGAGCCATCTGAATGGTCGCATGGTAGCTGTTATTGTAGGCAAACTCAATGAGCGGCAAGTGATTTTCCCAACTTCCTTGGAATTCCAGGACACATGCTCGCAGCATGTCTTCCAGAGTCTGAATGGTGTGTTCTGACTGGCCGTCTGTCTGCGGGTGATAAGCAGTGCTGAACTTCAACTTAGTACCCAAAGCTGCCTGCAAACTCTTCCAGAACTGCGATGTGAACCTCGGGTCTCGATCCGACACTATAGTCTTTGGTATGCCATGTAGCCGCACTATCTCCTTGACATACAAACGGGTCAACTTACCCAAAGAGTCGGTGTTGTTAACAGGCAGAAAATGAGCACTCTTCGTTAACCGGTCCACGATCACCCAAACAGAGTTCTTCCCACTAGGCGTTCTCGGCAAACCCACTACGAAGTCCATCGTGATGTCATCCCACTTCCACTCAGGAATAGGGAGGGGTTGGAGCATGCCTGCAGGTCTCTGATGCTCAGCCTTTACCTGACGACACGTGTGGCATTTCTCCACATATAAGGCAACGTCCTTCTTCATTCCATCCCACCAGTAATTTTTCTTCAAGTCACGATACATCTTTGTACTGCCGGGATGAACTGAATACGGGGCCGCATGAGCTTCCGCCATGATTCGTTCTTTGAAATCTGAGTCCTTTGGGACCACTCTGCGATCTCGGAACCGAAGTACCCCATCACTATCCATGCTATAGTGCAACGGCCCTCGAGATTTTCGGACTCTTTTCCTGATGTTCAGCAGCTTCTGATCCTTTCTTTGGAGAGCTTTCAATTCTTCAAAATCTATTACCCGGATGTCAAGAACTGAAGACAAAATCTCTACTTGTTGCGAACTCTCTATAAGGAGTCTTCTCATCCCATAAAGTAACGAATCCATTTCTGACGGTTCGGCTTCATCCTCCAAATGAGACTTCCGGCTCAAAGCATCAGCAACTATGTTAGCCTTCCCCGGGTGGTACTTGATCTCACACTGATAGTCACTGATTAGCTCTAGCCAACGCCTCTGCCTCATATTCAAATTTTTCTGGGAAAACAAATGCTTCAAGCTCTTATGATCAGTAAATACCTCACAAGCTTCCCCATACAAGAAATGCCGCCAGATCTTGAGTGCAAAAACAATCGCAGCCAACTCTAGATCATGCGTCGGATAATTCTTCTCATGGTCCTTAAGCTGACGAGATGCATAGGCTACAACCCGTCCTTCCTGCATAAGGACACAACCCAAACCGAACTTAGACGCATCACTGAAGACTACAAACGGCTTATGCGGTTCTGGGAGTGCTAACACTGGTGCCGTCGTCAACCTGTTCTTCAATTCCTGGAAGCTTCTCTCACATTTCTCTGACCAAACAAATTCTGTATTCTTCCGAGTCAAAGCTGTGAGAGGTCCGGATAAGCGAGCAAAACCCTCTACAAACCTTCGGTAGTAACCGGCGAGCCCCAAGAAACTCCTGATCTCGCGTACTGTAGTTGGGCGTGGCCATGACAAAATGGCTTCTACCTTACTAGGATCAACTGCCACTCCACCCTGGGAAATTACATGCCCAAGAAATTTAACTTCTTCCAACCAGAACTTACACTTGCTGAGCTTGGCGTACAACTGGTGCTCTCTCAATTTCTCAAGTACCAGACTAAGATGATACACATGCTCTTCAACATCTCGGGAATAAATCAGTATATCATCGATAAATACTACCACAAAGGAATCCAGGTAAGGTTGAAACACCCTATTCATCAAATCCATGAACGCTGCAAGGGCATTAGCTAACCCAAACGGCATCACCTTAAATTCATAATGCCCATACCTCGACCTGAAAGCAGTTTTAGGCACATCCTGGTCTCTGATTCTCAGCTGGTAGTATCCCGACCTCAGATCAATCTTAGAGAACACGGCTGCTCCTTGAAGTTGGTCAAATAAATCATCTATCCGCGGGAGAGGATATTTATTTTTGATGGTCACCTTGTTCAACTCCTGATAGTCAATGCACATACGAAGGGTTCCATCTTTCTTCTTAACAAATAAAACTGGTGCACCCCACGGCGACGTACTAGGCTGAATAAATCCCTTCTCTACCAGTTCTTGCAACTGAGTCTTCAACTCTTTCAATTCAGCCGGTGCCATGCGATAAGGAGCTTTATGCACAGGAGCCGCTCCAGGTTCCAAATCTATGACAAACTCCATCTCTCGAACAGGGGGTAGTCCGGGCAAGTCATCCACAAACACATCGGGGAACTCTTCCACAACTGGAATGTCTGCCAAGGACTTCTTCTCAGACGGCGTGGACACCATCTGAACCAAAAATGCATCCGCTCCCCATGCAATCTCTCTTCTTGCCTGTATCGCCGATATAATCATCGGCTTTTCTTTTAATCTACTCCCCGCGAATTCCAGACAATCACCATCCGGAAGCTGAAAGCTAATTGTCCGACTTCTGCAATTAATAGTCGCAGAATATCGGTATAGCCAATCCATCCCGAGGATGATATCAAAACCCAACAGCTTGAATACCACCAGATCAGCATCCAAAAACCTTCCCTCAAAATATAACGGGCATCCCAAAGCAACCTTGGAACACCAAACCATCTCGCCATCGGGTAGCGCCACTACCATAGCCTTCGGCAACGGTTCCGTGACCAAGTTACACACCCGAGCAAACGTGGAAGACACAAACGATCGTGAAGCACCGGAATCAAACAAAGTACAAGCATAAAACTCATACAAACGGACTCTTCCTGAACCAAACACACAACCCATGAAATCCAAAAAAAACAACGAAGAAACCAAATGCACCAAAAATTAAATCCAACTTAAAAATTAAATTAATCCATACCTGTAATTACTCCAGCATCATGGGTCGCTGGTGCCTCATCGTCCACCTCTCCGGGCATGACAGCATAAACCCGGGCTTGCACTGCTTGTCTCGGGTTGGTTCTTCCACCGTGTCTACCTCCACGGCTTCCTTGAGCTCTAACGGGGCAATCCCGAGCAATATGCCCCACTTGGCCGCACCGATAACACTGGGGTCCGCTACTCGTCCGACACTCGCCCTCATGAGCTCTATTACAAACTCCACAAACAGGCATACGTCCTCCCATGCGAACACTGGAGGATGCTTGAGATCGGGTTCCAGTCCGCTGAACAAACTTCTGAGGCGAACCCGAGCTGCTTCCTTCACCAGAAAAACTCCGCCTCTTTTGCCCTGGAGGGGAGCCCATACACAGATTATTTTCCCGCTCTACAAGGGTGGCCACATCCACTAACTCCTGAAAAGTGGATATCCGAAGGCTGACCACCATACGGCGTATATCAGGGCGTAGCCCTTCCTGAAAACGATCTGCTCGCATCTCCTCAGTGGCGACAAGATGAGGAGCAAACCGCTCAAGTTCTATGAACCTCCGGGAGTATTGTTCCACTGTTGCGCCCCCTTGGACCAGATTGGAGAACTCTCTTGCCTTTTGCTTCCTTACCGATGCGGGAAAGAAGCGGTCATTGAACTCTTTCTTGAAACGCTGCCAGGTCACCGCAGCGAAAGATCCCAATTCAGATTCCAACAGCACCCTCTTGGTATCCCACCAATCAGAAGCAGTGCCCTGCAAGAGGTAGCTGGCGTAAAGTACTTGTTGTGCCTCAGTGCACCCACACACCTCAAAGGTCTTCTCCAGATCTTTGATCCATTTTCCAGCCTGAACTGGATCCTCATTTCCCGCGAAGTGTGGAGTCCGATGCGCTAGGAAGCGCTCATAGGTGCATCCGGCCTGCACCATGCTGCTGGACCCTCCTGGATACATCCAAGGCCCTCCCTGATATGGCCAAGGACCTCCTGGTTGTGGCCAATACCCTCCTTGTTGCGGACAAGGTTCTCCTGACGGAGGATAAGGTCCTCCTGATGGTGGACAAGGCCCTCCTGATGGTGGCCAAGGACCCCCTTGTGGTGGCCAAGGTCCTTGTGGTGGCCAAGGCCCTGCCTGTTGGGACCTCGCACTCTGTTGCATAAACTCCGTCATCTGCCGAATTGCTTCGGCTATAGAGTCATCTCTGGAGGTATTTTCTTGCGGTTCCTGAGTATTTTTCCTTGGTCTCCCCATATTCCCGTCACAACACTACTCTTGACCCTCCTTTAAGAAAACAAATAAAACCATCATAAAACCAACAAAAACAAAAACAGCACAACACAGCAAGAAACAAAAGAAACCAGCATGCCAAAACATAACTAAATAAATAAAAACAAACAAACAAGCTCACACAAATAAAACAAATAAGATAACTATACTTAACATAATTTTCAAAACACAACTTTAAAAACATTCTGGTACTACCTACGGGACATGTGGTTTTACCCAGAGCCAAACCGCTCTGATACCACCTGTGACGCCCCCAAAATCCCCACGCCCGAACACGGGGAAATTGAGACGTCCGGATGGTGACAACCCGGGTCACCATCCCATCGTCGGGTGCCGAGTGTGTGCAAGGCAACAGATGTGTACAGAGAACTCGCAGCGGATAAAGAAAGTCATAACTAAGTACCAGAATTTTTCTTAGCGTAGTACAAGCTGTTTAAAACGTACATAGATAAATATTACAAAACACGACTACAGTTTTAAACAAATATAAAGATAGCATCAGCAACCCGCGGAGCCGCATCCTCGGGCTCAGCCTCCTCCTCTTCGTCCTCTAACTCTGCACCAAAAGCTACGGAACCACGAATGGTACCGCAGGTAAGTAAAACCCAAACACTACCAGATAAAAACACATAAAACTCATACAAGATGCATGAAACATGCCCAATGCACAACGCCCACAAAACCCAAGTTTTCCACACACGCCAAAAAACCCATTTGGCCCAAAAACATATCCTTTCTGAAAAACACGCCAAAAGTCACATTTGGCCGCCAAAAGTCCATTTGGCCCAATATCTCGCCGGAAGTCCATCCGGCCCAATATCTCGCCAGAAGTCCATCTGGCCCACGCCAAAAGTCACATTGACCTCATAAACCATTATCCAATTTTAACCGTATGCACCATGACCTCCCCTAGGGGTCATCCGCACACCCTGGCTCCAGTGTCACACCGCAGAGTACCACCACGCATGTGACACCTAACAAGCGATGCCCAGTTCCGCGCCCCGCGCGTGCGTAGCCAAGCATCCTCTAGCCCTCGCCAGCGAAGGGCCACGGAGTCGGTGAGTAGGGCGATGCCCGGTTCCATGCCCGGCACGTTCGTAGCCAAGCATCCCCTAGTCCCGCTCCCGTCATCTCTCTCGATAACTCAGGGGACATCACTCAGTTTATTCCGCTCCCGAGTGACCAGAGGAGCTCCACCGAGATAATAACCCATCCCGACTTGGGCTCGTGATACACACGCACCCGTAAAACCACTCACGCCAAAACACAGACTTTTCACATAAGACCACAAACACACGTGCATGCACCATGAAATGCCATATCAATGCATAATAAAATAATCCAACAAACATAAACAATTAAACAGACAACTCCGTCCTCCATCCATCCGACCCCCGAAACTCCTCGGACTCAGTTCGGAATCAACAACCAACAACAGTAAAATATTTGAATGAGCAATATATATTAAAATCTGAAAATAGGGTTTGGAAAATACTTACAGCGCTATACGGCAATTTTAGAAAACAAGCGGCGTTGCAAGCGGCGGAAAACAGCAACGTCACAGTGAAAATTCACTGTGGCCGTGGGTCTGAAAAATCCACTTTTGAACGGGGACAAACTAGGACACAAGATTGATAGGGAATGGTCTAGAGGTGGTTGTGAAGCTATTGGAAGTGACGGACGGCCGTGGGTGGCGGCGGAATGGCCGGAAATGGCCGAAAATGGCAAATCGGAAAACAAGCTCGTGGGAGCTGCTCCGGTGGTCGATGGAGGCCGGAAATGGGTGGGTTAGGACGGCAAGGGACCGGTGATGAAGTGGTGAAGAAATGGTGGCCGGAGGTGGAGCGACGGCGGCGGATCGGAGTGAAATCCGTGCGCCCTTTGGAAGCTTTTTCCGGCCAAATGGCCGGCCGGTTGGGGGTGGTTTTCGGTGGGGAGGTGCACCGGAGGGAGGGGGAACTTTTGGGACCGGTGGGGGTCCGGTTGGTGGCCGGACGGCGCTGGGCCGGAGGAGAGAGAGAGACGACGCAGGGGGAGAGGGAGGAGAGAGAGAGAGAGAGCACGGGGGGGTTCGGTCGAGCGGGAGAGGAGAGAAAGAAAAGAAAAAAAGAAAAAAGAAGGAAAAAGGAAAAGAAGGGAAAAGAAAAAGGAAAAAGAGGAAAAAGGAAAAAGATGTAGGGAAAAGAGGAGGTCCAATCCTCTTTTCGGGAAGCAAAACTAACCCGCCAAAAAGATTAAAAACCACAAAACAACTAAAAAAAAACACAACATCAAATAAACTAAATTAAATTAAAAACCCAATTTTTAAAACGCAAATAAATTAAAATAAATAGCTAATATATTAATTAAAATAAAAACAAATATTTCAGCGAAAATACACTCAAAACGGGTCATCACATAGAGTACTAACATTGGATTAGCTATTCTAAAAGTCAAAATTTGACTAACATGCCACTTTTTGGTTTTTGACTAATCACTCAAAACTTGAACTCTATATTGGATTAGCTATTACATTCTCTATAATAATAAAATATTCTTAATTTTTATTTTCATTTTTAATGAATTTTTTTCATTGTTTAAATACTTTTTTATTTTCATTTTCATAATCTCCAACAATCATTTTCATTTTCACAATCCAGAAATCTATATAATTAGCATCTCTAGTTGGGCAACAAATTATGATATTTTCATTTTCATTTTCACAATTCAACAATATAGTTACTTCCCAAAGTTATCAATAAACACATTTTGCTCACATATAACATCCTACATATATGACATTATCGCAAATTATCCATTCTTGATTCTTCACATTCTGCCCACATATAATCGTAGCATATAGTTGCTACCCACATATTATCACGAAATATACAAGAGCATATAGTGTCTGCCCAACTATAACACAAAACACATTCTGGCCACATGGAAACCGAAAAGACTGATCTTGTGCTATGGCAAATAAATACTGTGAAACAAAAAGGAAAATACATATGCTTCAATTGCAAGGTCATGTAAGGATCATTTGCAAGGACAATGGAAAAGAATGAGTCACCATTGGAGCATAGAACAACAATCTTCAAGAGCCGTAGGATGTAAAAACACCTATGTAATAAAGGAGACTGAAGTAAAATTTAGGGAAAACATCTATGCAATGAAGGAGACTGAAGTAAACAAGGGCTCTTACTGCTTGCATAGTATGTAAAACAGAGCTATAGTTTGCAAATTTATGTAGAAACAACCATCCAAAGTCACTAAAAAATTGCCTGTGCAATTTATGAATATAAACTAGATTCGAATAATGCATCTATTGGAGCTACATCCAGGTCAAACTTCACAACGTATTTAATTATCTCTGCCATGCATTTCGTTATCTCTACAATGTATTTTCTTGGAGAGATAACAGATAACTCACAATCACACAATGATTTCTAAGGGTTTGATACACAAAACTAGAGGCTTGAACTAAATTATAAGTTCATTCAAAGAGAGAAAATGAGAGGACTAAAACCATATAAAAAATTGAAATATTTGGAGCAAATAGTGCAGAAAACTAATGAATCGTGCATAACTAAAATATTTGGAGCAAACAAATGGTTTTCAATACCTAAATCTTGATGAACTCCTTTTGATGTTTAACAAATGGAGCAAACAATTCTAGTTTGCAAACAAATTGAACAACCAAATGTTGACTTTCAATCAACTCCTTTTGATTTACAAGAAACTAACTTCTAATGAACTAATTCTTTGCTATTGCTTATAAAAAAAATAATATTTTTTTATGCTACTTTGTTGTTACAGATTTGACTAATTGTTTACTACAACATAATTACATTTCTCCTTTGCGGAGGCTGCACTTCAAGAAAGACACCGATATACTTGCATCAAGTATCTTAATGTCAACGTACAAACAGTCGATCTCTTATTTGTAGTAGTTCAGATTATATATATAGGTAGGCTAAATAGAAGGAGGCTACATACGGCGCCGCATACGGCGCTGCTCTTCCCGCTCAAACTAGATAGTACCTAGACATGTAAATATGTTCTATATAAGGGGGATAAATCCTCTGAAAGATGTATTTGAATGAAATCCATTTGACATCTTTGGGGGCATATTGATGGCACTGATTGTGCATCTAATCCTGATAAATCCAAGGATTGGGATGTACTTGATGCTCGAATTATGTCTTGGCTTCTTGGTTCAGTTGAGCCACATATTATCACCCACTTACGGCCTCATCGTACTGCTCAATTCATGTGGACTTACTTAAAGAAAGTATATCATCAAGATAATGGTGCTTGTCGTTTTCAGTTAGAACATACGATTGCCCTGTTTTCACATGACAATCGTTCCATCCAAGATTATTATTCAGCGTTTCTGACTCTTTGGAACGAATATTCTGATTTGGTTACTGCGGATGTTCCTGTTGCCTCTCTTTCCACTATTCAAAGTCTTCACGAGACTCGTCGTCGTGATCAGTTTCTTATGAAACTCCGCCCCGAGTATGAATCTGTTCGATCTTCTTTGCTGAATCGCTCGCCTGTTCCTTCTCTTGATGTTTGTTTTGGTGAGTTACTTCGTGAAGAACAAAGGCTCAGTACTCAAGCTTCTCTTGAACATTCTCCTGGAAGTTCCGGATTCCCTCCTGTGGCTTATGCTGCTCAACGACGAGGACCGCCTGTTCATTCTCGCACCTTACAGTGTTTCTGCTGCAAGGAATACAGGCATATTGCTGCTAATTATCCTAAGAAATACTGTTCTTATTGCAAGAAGAAGGGTCACATTATCAAAGACTGTCGTATACGTCCCCAGAATCGTCAGGCTCAAGCATTTCAAACTTCTGTAGCACATGGCTCTTCCTCAGGTGCTTCCTCCGATCTTGCACCTCCTGCAACAAACTACTGCACACCAGAAATGGTGCAACAAATGCTAATTTCGGCATTATCTGTAATGGGGTTTCAAGGTAAAACTACAACTAATCTCTGGTATGTAGACTCAGGTGCTTCTAATCATATGACGAATACTCCTACTGCTCTATGTCATGTTCGGCCCTATGCTGGTCAATCTGCCATTCAGACTGCCAATGGTAGTGCCTTGCCAATAGCTGCTATTGGAGATGCCTCTTCTCAATTTACTGATGTGTTTCTTGCTCCTCAACTTTCCACAAATCTTATTTCTGTTGGTCAATTAGTTGATAACAATTGTGCTGTTCACTTTTCTGGTGATGGATGTGTTGTGCAGGACCAGGTAACGGGGAAGCCGATCGCGAAGGGACCTAAAGTGGGGCGTTTATTTCCACTATTTTTACCTGTTCCACTACTTTCTTCAGTTTCGTCTATTAAGTCCTTTACTTGTCATAATGTTCCAGCTCTGAGTATGATGTGGCATCGTCGTTTAGGTCATCCCAATGCTCAGATTTTATCTCATGTATTGCACTCGGGTTTTCTTGATAATGAAGAACGTTCTTCTTTATCTCTTCAATGTGATTCTTGTAAACTTGGTAAAAGTAAAATTCTTCAATTTCCGTTACATGCTAGTAGAGCTTCTCACTGCTTTGATCTTATCCATAGTGATGTTTGGGGACCTTCCCCGGTTAGTTCACGTGAAAAATTTAAATATTATGTGACTTTCATTGATGATTATAGCAGATTCACTTGGGTCTAATTTCTTCGCTCTAAATCTGAAGTTTTTCGTACTTTCACTGAGTTTTTTGCGTATATTGACAATCAATTCTCTGCGACTATTAAGACATTACGCACAGATTCTGGTGGTGAATATTTGTCTGCTGAGTTTTAGGCATTCTTGGCTTCTAAAGGTATTATTCATCAACGTTCATGTCCTGCTACTCCCCAACAAAATGGAGTAGCCGAACGCAAAAATCGTCATCTTCTTGATGTGGTACGTACACTCTTGTTAGAATCATTTGTTCCATCCATGTTCTGGGTCGAGGCTCTGAAAACTGCTACTCACTTGATTAATCGTTTACCTTCCCAAGTCTTACACATGGAGTCTCCCTATTTCCGCTTGTTTGCTAAACAACCTAATTATGATAATCTTCGTATCTTTGGTTGTGTATGTTTTGTCCATTTAGCTCCTCATGAGCGATATAAATTATCTGCTCAATCTGTTAGATGTGCATTCTTGGGATATAATGTGTGTCAAAAAGGATTTGTTTGCTATGATCCCACTTTACATCGTACGCGCATTTCTCGGAATGTTATTTTCTTTGAAAATCAACATTTCTTTCCTGTGTCTTCTATACCTTCTTCTTCTACTGTGGTCCTCCCATCTTTTGAACAGCAGTTCTCAGATCTTCATCCAGTCAGCTCCCGTTTTAAACCAGGAATTGTGTATACAAGACGCTCTCACTCACAGTCTCTTCCGGTGGCTCAACCAATATCTGATCCTACCATGCTCCAGGATCAATCAGTTGCAGCACCTTTAGAGCACTTGGTACGTCGCTCTTCTCGAGTATCAGTACCTCCGGATAGGTATGGGTGGTTTGCTTCTGCTCTTACTACTACATTATCCAATTTTGATATTCCCACCTGCTACTCACAAGCTGTCAAGCATGATTGTTGGCGACAAGCTATGCAGGAAGAAATTGACGCTTTAGAGGCCAACCACACCTGGGACATTGAGCCATGTCCTTCCACCATTGTTCCTCTGGGTTGCAAATGGGTTTATTCAGTCAAAATCCAATCTGATGGAAGTTTAGATCGTTACAAAGCTCGGCTTGTTGCACTCGGGAATAATCAAGAATATGGTGTCAATTATGAAGAGACCTTTGCTCCTGTGGCTAAAATGACTACTGTTCGTATGATTCTAGCTCTTGCTGCTTCCAGTGATTGGCCACTACATCAGATGGATGTTAAGAATGCTTTCTTTCACGGGGATCTTAAAGAGTGTATTTATATGAAGCCACCCCCGGGATTGTTCAGCTCTCCAACTTCACATGTGTGTAAGCTTCGTCGCTCTCTTTATGGTCTCAAACAGGCTCCGAGGGCTTGGTTTGATAAATTCCGCACAACTTTATTACAATTTTCATTCAAGCAGAGCAAGTATGATACTTCATTGTTTCTTCAGAAATCAGACATGGGTATTGTTGTTCTTTTAGTCTATGTTGATGATATTGTGATCACTGGTTCCGATTCTGTCTTACTTGGTCAGCTCAAGACTCATCTCTTAGAGTCCTTTCATATGAAGGATCTTGGATCTCTTACATATTTTCTTGGTCTTGAGGTGCATCGTAGTCCCTCTGGTATTTCACTCAATCAACATAAGTATGCTAGTGACTTGGTGGCTACAGCTGGTCTACAGGAGGCTCCTTCTGTGGATACTCCTATGGAATTAAATGTCAAGTTTCGCAAAGAGGAGGGTGACTTACTTTCTGATCCCAGTTTATATCGAAAGTTGGTGGGTAGCCTTGTTTATCTCACTATTACTCGACCCGACATTTCGTTTGCTGTACAGCAAGTCAGTCAGTTTCTTCAGACTCCTCGTCATCTTCATTTGGCTGCTGTTCGTAGGATCATACGATATGTTAATGGCACTTCTGCTCGTGGTTTATTCTTCCCAGCCGGCAACTCGACTCGTCTGGCTGCTTATAGCGATGCTGATTGGGCTGGTTGTGCGGATACACGCCGCTCCATAACTGGTTGGTGTGTGTTCTTAGGTAATGCATTGGTCTCTTGGAAGAGTAAGAAGCAAGACCGAGTTTCTAAGTCATCTACAGAATCTGAATACCGAGCGATGTCTTTAGCTTGTTCTGAAATTATTTGGCTTCGAGGTATGCTTGCTGAGCTAGATTTTTCTGAGATCGATCCCACACCTCTACATGCCGATAATACGAGTGCTATTCAGATCACGGCCAATCCTGTCTATCATGAGCGCACGAAGCATATTGAAGTCGATTATCACTCTATCCGTGAAGCATTTGAAGCTCGTATTATCACTCTTCCACATGTTTCTACTGAACTACAAATTGCTGATATTTTCACCAAGACTCTCACTCGTCATCGACATTGCTTTCTAAGTAGCAAATTGATGCTTGTTGATCTACGGGCATCAATTTGAGGGGGGCTGTCAACGTACAAACAGTCGATCTCTTATTTGTAGTAGTTCAGATTATATATATAGGTAGGCTAAATAGAGGGAGGCTACATACGGCACCGCATACGGCGCTGCTCTTCCCGCTCAAACTAGATAGTACCTAGACATGTAAATATGTTCTATATAAGGGGGATAAATCCTCTGAAAGATGTATTTGAATGAAATCCATTTGACACTTAATATATTCAAATACATCAATTACGCATCCTACTAAAACAACCTTAAGTAGGCAAGAATGTAATACCAGACTTATATTTTGAAAACTTGGAGCCTAACAAAAATTATAACTTAAGCGTGTTAATGAAATGGCAACAAGAAAGGGATGCACCCCTATCACAGTTAGCAATGGCCTTGGTTCATCACAGCTAGCAATGATAAAGGAAATTAGTGGGTTTGGAGCAATACCATAGCTCTAAACAAAGGTTGGAAAGAGAGCTTTGAGAGAGTACTTATGGATCCAATCTTGAAGCGTTTGGAGGTGTAAAGAAATAGAAGAGAGAAAATGTTTGAAAGATTTTTGTATTTCTCATGGTTTGCTTCTAGCTTACATGCAGTATATATAAACGCATTTACAATTGATTTCCTAATTATCAGCAACATTTAAACGTTCTAATTCAAACTTCTATACAACTATACAATCTGAAATCCTCAGAATTATATCTCCTCATCCCTAAACTTCAATAAGGATTTCAGTATTCGTTGACTGTATCATTTTTTGTTACAGCATGATCAATTCTCCTGATCTTCAACAAGATTAATTCTCTTGATCTTCAGCAAGTGATTTCAGTTCACTTGATCTTCTACACACCCCCTCAATCCAAAGGGGAGATCATGAACATTCAGATTGGATTGAATATCTCAGAACTTCTTTGGTGGTAATGGTTTTGTTAGTGCATCCGCTAACTGATCATGACTAGAGATGAACTGAACTATTAATTGTTTGTGGTAGACTTGATCTCAAATAAAATGAAAGTTGATTTTTATGTGTTTCATTTATACATGAAACACAGGATTGGATGTGAGATAAGTGGCACTAATGTTGTCGCACCAAAGAATAGGTGGTTGTCAGATAGAAATTCTGAATTCAATTAGAATTGACTTGATCCACATTAGCTCGGCTACTGTGTTTTTCAATGCCTTGTATTCAACCTCAGTGCTGCTATGAGCCACTCTTGGCTACTGTTTATAGCTCCAGGAGATCAAGTTGGGCCCTGATAAAAACAATAAGCACTCACAAACCTTCTATCATCCCTATCTGCTACCCAATTCGAGTTGATAGTGCATGAAGTTTGAAGTCTGCAGCTTTAGAGATTAACAAACCTATTGAAACCAAATGTTTAAGATAGCGAATGTATTCGCTTTAAGGCTTGCTAGTGTGATTCAAGAGGATTATGCATAAACTTGTTGACTTTGTGGACTACAAAAGCCAAATTAGGATGTGTAAATGCAAGGTATTGCAAGCTGCCAACAATACATCTGTAAAGGCTTGCATCAGCACACAGTTTACCATCTGTTGAAGTGAGATTGCAAGTGGTAGCCATCGGGCTACTACATGGTTTTGCCTAATGCATGTTGCTCTTTTTGAGCAAATCCACTATATATTTGCGCTGAGTAAGATAAAGACTTTCACTATATCTAGGTGCTTCTACACCAAGGAAAAAGTTAAAAGAACCTAATTCTTTGATAGAAAATGCTTCCTTTAAGCAATGAATTACTCGGTTGATGATAGCCGAACTTGATCCAGCAATTCATAGTCATCCACAAATATTAAAACATAAACAGATGCTATTTTTTGCTAGAAAGTTTAGAAAACCAAGCTTTGGCTTGTTGCAAACCATATAGTTATTTACATAACTTACAGACATAACTTGAAAATTGAGGATGAATTACCCTTATGGTTGAGTCATAAAAACTTCTTCTTAAAGATCATCGTGCAAAAATGCATTTTGCACATCAATTTATTGAATGGGCCAATCATGAGAAACTGCAATTGAAAAAACTAATCTAATTGTGGCATGCTTAATAATTAGGGTAAATGTTTCTAAAAAATCAATTCCTTCTTGTTGAGGAAGCCTTTGGCAACTAGTCGAGTTTTATGACGCTCAATAGTCCTATCAGCTTTTCTTTTAATTCAGTAAACCCAACGACATCCCACAATATTTGTACCTGGTGAGTATGGAACTAAGGACCAAGTACAATTTTGCAGCAATGCATTAAATTCTTTGTTCATAGCTTCTCGCAAAGAATTGATTTTGATGCTTTAGTATAAGAGCCCGGTTCTACAACTGTGATGGATCTTTCGGCTAGCAATGCTCGAGGTAGTGGATGCCTAACATATTCATCTGATTGCTTATGAGGTTTGTGAATATTGTTCTTTGATCTTGTTGTCATGGGATGACTGTTTGTCACAAGGCTTGAAACATTGCTATGAGATGGCAAAATAGAGGAGAGCTCTGTGATTTGAAGCTGATCTGTAGTAGCTTGTGTATTGATACCCTCACCTGGATATATAGAAAGAGACAAGCAAGGTGTAGCTGCTGTTCTAATAGGAATATGGTTAGATTGCAAATATGTGAAGCTAAGAGGAGGTGAGACATTGATATTGGGAGGAAGGGGAAAAAACTGCTGGCTGAGAGGGGTTGGAAGTATTTTCTTTGGTGTATGGAAATAGTGTCTCATCGAAAACCACATGTCTTGAGACAAATCTTGCCAGTAGAAAGATCAACGCACTTCTACCCTTGATGATAGAGACTATAGCCAATGAATATGTATGTTTTTTAGCGAAAATTCAAGAGTATAGTAAAGTGAGCCAGAATTCATGCTTGTTTCTTTTGGACAAAAATAAACGACCTCTAAGCTTAAATAAGATATAGTGAGCCAGAATCAAGAAATACCTCCCAATAAACTCTAGAAACCCCCTATATAGCAAGCGACAAATTTGGGCACCCTATATTCATCCTCGAAATCATCTCACATTTCAATTCAAAATATTACATTAGAGGCATAGAGTACATAAACTCAAGACAGAGGTAGAGAAATCATGCTTCATAAATGCAGGAGAAATAGAGGGTGAGAGCTACAGTTGGTTACTTGGTGCTTGCGTCATCGATTGAAGATGGTGTTGTGATGGGCAATGCATGAGCTGAGCTTCAATCTGGAGGGGAACTATATTGTTGTGCTGAAAGGCAAAGAAAATGAGAAAATCAAAATGGCCTAAATAGGAAAATACGAGATAAATATAGGGTGAGAGATACAACTCATTACCTAGTCGATGGCAGCATTATCGATTGACGATCGTGTCGTGGTGGATGGTGCAGCTGTAGAGCTTTACTCTGGGGAGGACAAGAGTTATTATGAGAGCACTCAAAAAGAGAACTCAAAATGGTAACTTATTTGCCGATGGTGGTCGGGGAGATGATCAATTACTCTCAGAATACAGATAAATACTCTTGTTCTGTTAAAAGATGACATATTAAAATTATTTACTTAAGTATTTTTTTTAATGTTATATCATCTTATGATAGGTTAGAAGTACCACATTTCTATACTCCAATACTACCTAATAATTATTTTCTATAACTATTTTTGAGATTATATGCAAATCAGATGTTAACATTATACCATATAATACAAGTTGATCTTAATTAAATATGGTCAATATAACATAATTTTTTTATAGGTATCAATCTTGTTAGATTTTATTACAAAAATAAAACAAATTTTGGGTACTTCAAATAAATATACTTATTTCCTTATATACATACATATATATATATATATATATATATATTTAGTATCTTGTATTGATGGAGAATATTAACTCTTCAAAGTATATGAAGAAGGAAATGTAAATGCCACATTGATCAGATAAAGTATAGCAAAATTGTTTAGATTGAATCACTCTTACTATAGTATTATTTTAAAATAAAGGAGAAGAGAGAATTACATAAGTTGCCTATGTCATGCAACATGCTCACAAACAAGGACAACGGGCTTTGGGCGCTATAAGATAGATAATATTATGAAACAATTTGGTGCATATTGAGTAGCCCTTAACCCTATCCAGCATCCCCTTCCATTGCCCTAACCCGATTGCCCCTCTTTATTAGCTTGCACCCCTCTCCCTTGCCCCCTTCAAGGTTTGCTTCATTCTAGCCACTGACGTGCAACGTAGCCAATGCCTTCACAAGGGTCTTACAACAGAAGGTGGTGTATCGAACCACGGTGCAGTAGGCGGCGAATCTCAATTTTGTATAGGGCAACTCACATATCTTTATTTGCATAATGTTGATTTTGTGCTCATATAATGTTTATGTTATACTTGTGTATCCTCTCGGTTTTGTAAGAATTTTTAAGCATAAATTTTCTTTGCATTTACTTTGTGCCATAAGATTGTTGATTTTGTGCCATAATGTTGATTTCTACTCATATAATGTGGATTTTTCACTTGCACATCCTCTTGGTTTTGTTGGATTTGTTGGGCATAATTTTATTTTTTTATTTAAACTTTGTGCTGTAAGATTTCTAGAGTGTGCTTATGATGGAAAATTTTGAATGGTTGGAAGATTGAGTGGATTTGTTGGGCAGGATGAGCATTCGATGGCTGGTGTTTTTTAACCGAGCTTGTGTATATTTAATTGCATTCTGACTTTAGGACTAGACCATGTGCATGATTGCCGCAACTTTTTAGTGTAAATTCGTGGATTTCCTAGTTCATTATGTTCATTGGTTGCTTTAAGGGTGTTCATGTTGCTGGCTTGCAATGTATTTATCGCATTCTCCAACTTCTTTGGTTAATCGTAGTTGGAATCATGCTCCAATATATTTATACGAGTTGATAACACCTCTCAAATTCTTTAATTAAAAGGATACAATAAAGTGAAATATATCTTTTCATCAAATACAATTATCGACACATTAACATATCTAATTAAGTGGGTTGACATACACAAGACATATAATAATAATGAAAATGACTCAATTAAAAACTCTCAATCTAACCAAAACACTAGGCAGATCAAGGGTACAAAAATTCATGGTTGTTTCTTTTGGGCATGAATAACCCACATTTCAGCTTGAATAAGATATAGTGAGCCAATAAAGTGAGCCAAAATCAAGAAATACCTCCCAATAAACTCTATGAATCCCCTATGTTGCAATTGACAAATTCAGGCACCCTATATTCATCCTCAAAATCATCTTACATTTTAATTCAAACCATTACATTAGTGGCATAGAGCACATAATCTCAAGACAGGGGTAGAGAAATCATGCTTTAGAAATGTGATAGAAATAAAGGGTGAGAGCTACAGTCGGTTACCTGGTCGATGGCAGCATCATCGATTGAAGATGGTGCTATGGTGGACAATTCACGAGCAAAGCTTCAATCTATAGAAGAATTGTGTTGTGATGGAAGGCAAAGAAAGGGAGACAATCAAAAGGACCAAATAGGAAAATGTAAGAGAAATAGAGGGTGAGAGATACATCTCATTACCTAGTCGGTGGCAATATTGTCGATTGACAATGGTGTCGTGGTGGGTGGTGTGGTTGTAAAGTTTTGCTTTGGGGAGGACGAGAGCTGTTATGAAAGAACTTAAAAAAAATGGGTTCTTATTGGCCGATGGTGGTGGAGGAGATGATCGGTAAAAACCAAATCAACTCCAGTGGATGAAAGTAGTGTAGCGGGTGTAAATGCACAACCCGAGAAAGCTTTGGCAGAACTCCAATAGCAAGATTGGAGTTTTGTCTAAAAATATTCTAGGAGGGGACTTTTAATATTGAAGATAAAATTACATGGACAAGGGACACGTAGGAAGAGTACCCGAGGACTACATAAAAAGGATTGTACGTGGAACTCGAGTGAAATACATCATCTTTCCTTTTTGAATTTTTGTATAAATTTATTTGGTTTTTCAATTATAAGACACGTGGCTTATTTTAAATATCCAAACTATATTTGAATTCCTAACAATATATGTAGGTGAATGACAGAGAAAATGAAAAAACGTTTCTTGAAAAAAAAGAAAAAAAAAAAAGAGAGATTACAATCATGCAATTGAAGTAAATTTATTATAAAATGTGACTATAACTTTGAATAATAAGACTAAGTTTAGCTCGGCATCAATGCAAATGATCTTTCACAAATTATAAACTCGACTAATGCATTTATTTATTCATGACAAATTAAAATTGACTCAAAGTCATTAATGATCCAAGCTTAATTTACCTAACACGAACTTAAATTAACAACATGAATTGTCAACCACAGCAAGTCTCATTATCCTATTGAAAAAATCTAGTTACAAGCATAACTACATACTAATATGCGCACTAATCTAATGTAATTGTTCAAAAAGTAAATTTTATTGATTTAATGTTGTCATATTACTGGATGCCTAATTTTTTGGCCCATAATGGATCTCAAGCCCAAAACTGAATAAATGCACAAAGATAATATTGTTTGATCCAATGCAACATGCCCAACAAAATGGATGTCAAACCCAAACCTAATCGGTGCACAAAGAAAAGATTGTTTCGGCTCAATGCAAGAGGGCAATGAATCGTATTTCGGAAACTCTCAGTGAGCTGGCGTCGTCAAACGAGAAAGATCCTTACTTAGGTTTCCTCGATGGGCAATAGCAAAATACATAGGTTTTGTCCAAAATCTGGACACCTTCCTTTGCGTGGAAAATAGTTATCATCGATGCCAACACAACGTCCAATAGCTCACAAAGTAATAAATCTGGCAACTTCTGCACGTCTTGCCAAAAGGGAAGTAACAAACACAAATGGCCGCCAACTGGCCTAGGCATAACTCATCAATATATAGAAGGTTGTTGATGGGTTGAAGCTAGAAGCAACAGATTTCGAAGCCAACGTACATCGATCTTCAAAGGTGATAACATACAAATTAAAACATAACATGGCTTCTCCCAACACCGTATTAGCATTTTTTGCAGCATGTTTTGCGGTTTTGGTTATGGTGGTTGCTGCACATGGTGAAGACTCGTACCACATGAGTGGCCACTGGGCTCCTGTTCCTGCCCCAAATGCTTCCACAACCGTCCTCCCATATTCAACAATGGCGACTGGATTCCTTGCCTTGAGTGTTACTTTTCTTGTAGTGATCACGGCGAGGCTCTAAGCAGTTTTCTTGGCAGCTCGAATTCGATCACTTCATGCTTTGTTTTTGCTGTTGTTTGCGTGCTTGATCGATTACATATAAACGTACCTTTCCTTTGCTACATATGAAATTTGGTGGAATCTGACAATTGGAAAATCATATCCCTTTTTGGTTGTCGATGATGTCTAATAATATTGTATGTGCTTATTAATAAAAGAATTCTCATTCATCATCACATGAACTTTGAGAAATTATCATGAATGGGCGCGGCTACTAGCTAGCCATGCATCTTTCCTTTATTAATAAGTAGCCATGTACTCCAACCCTAATGAAAAAAACAAACAAACAAACATGTCATGAAAGGTTGCGACTGATCCTGTATGTTAAAACTTAAAACCTGAGCAATTTGTTTAGTTTTTAAGTTAATAGTCAAAACTTATTGTTTAGTTTAATTTTTAAGTTAAAATCCTAATTAAGTTGTAATTTTTTATAAATATCACTTCATTTTTGAAAAATAGATTATTTTATCTAGAAATTTCTCATGGTGCTGCTACGTTGTCCGAAGGTATTGATTGACCGAATAGTGCATTTGGCGTCTTCTTTTTTTAATATTAAAAAAAGAAAAGCCAAATATATGATTTAGTCACCACCTTCAGGCATGCAAGCATTTTCAATTTTTTATTCCATATCATTTTATTAATTTTAGTAAAATATACACAATTTCTATTTGAGAAGTACTACAATACAACTATAGATAATTTTATTTTTAAAATTTTTTAAAATTATTAAAATATTTTTCTTAAAATGATATTTTTTCTCCTTTAATAAAGAGTCTGCATATGCAGTCCCCACTTAGGGACTGCAAATATAATTTCTCTTTATCAAATGTGTTCACTTATTTTTTTATTTTTTTTAATAGTTAAAAGAAATGACTATTAGTAAATTTATATTTTTTTTTTCTAAATGGTCAAGGATGTTTAAAAATTGATTAAAAAATATTCATTTATACTAGTATGCATATTTGGTGTACACATTTGATAGTTATCCTAACATTATTCTTAACATTATACATGGATATCTCAACAAAATGCAATCACTTATGCATATTTACCATTACCATCGCCATTATTTAAGAAAAAGAATGGGAACTATAATCGTATACATGTCTATGAAATCATAGTTTGTCCAAAAATTCTAAATTGATGAGATGAATAGATTTTATTATTTATTTTATATCTTAACAGTCAATTCAGACTAACCAAGTGGATGAATTACCACCGCTTTGTATTTAGAGCAATGAATATTTTCTTGCTAAAGGGCCCCTGCTAGGACCACCGACAAAGGGTACCGAATTGGATAGAAAATAGTGTATTGTGTTTTTTTCAAAGCATGCGTGTATTTCTTTAAAAATACTAAAAATAAAATACTCACTAATGTTAAAAAAACAAAAAAAAAGCATTTCGGTACACTTTTTCGTTATGCGTTGTCCATTTTCCCTTTCTAAAATCCCTAGAAGGCTGGAAGTCACAGATATCGGGGCCGAGTTTGGAAGGAGATTGCAAAAGCAACCATTTACGGCTTTACATTCCTTAAGGGAAAATACGTACTGGTACTACAAATTCTAGCCGAGATTAATTGTAAACCAAATGAGAGAATTCATTTAATGAGAAGCTCAATATAAAAATTTTGTAATCTACTCGATCAGAGTGTGAAGGCTCTATTCTTGTATGTTTGAAGTCACTTTATAATGCAACTTGAAACATTTCAATTATGAGGTGATCTCAGATAATTTATAAATAATAATAAAAAATAATAATAATAAAATATTAAATAATAATAAAGTCATCTCAAATCACTCCTTTGTCCAAACATTAGCTAAAATATTTTATGTAACTGGGATTTATAGAACTTAAAATGAAGAAATCATTTGTAATTTTTTTTCAGTTTTATAGATAATAAATGGTAATTTCAATATTTTAGATAGTGATAAATGGTAACATGATAATCCTTGATTCCTTCTAATAAAAAGGTGCAAGACTATCTGCTACTGATTCTAGACAATTACAATCAAATAATTTTTTTTTTCAAATGATATATCTAAAAATTCAAATGATAAAGAATTATTAAAAAATAAACATAGCTAATGGCCAGTTTGAAATACGAGCGGTTAGAGTGGGACCCAAGGAAAAAGGCAACAATCTCTGGAAGGATTTCGAACTCCGGAGTAAATCTATAGTTCCCAGTCATCTTTAAAAAGAAGCCATGATCTATAATATCCGTTTCCATCCGAAGCCATCCACATTGATTCTAATGGATCAACAAGATCACGCAGGGAATGCTTTCAGATTACAAGGGCCAGCCATTCGCATTAAGCATTCATGAAGTAGAGGATAATGGTCGAGGCTATGAAGATTTCAAATATGTAGAACCACGCCTTCAATGAAGGGCTGCTGAACCTGAATAAAGCGAAAACATAACAGCTCTTGATATCCCTACTGTTTCCCTAAGGTAACCATATTTAGGGAAAACAAATGAAATCGAACTGCTTGCTACGAGCTATACCCATGACCTGGAAGCAGGAATTTCTTGCCATATTTTCTCATTTCTCTAACCCAAAAAATACATCCCATTCAACAAGTTGCGGAAATGAAAGTTACATGAATAAATTAGGCAATTTACAGGTATGATGGCCGGCGATACTGAGAGAAAATAGCAAGAGAATGGCCAAGGCATTGGAAAGGAAGAAAGAAAGAAAGAATCCTACATTACAACGAGCTATATTGTCACCCTTGAAATGCTAGAATGAGCCATTCCAGCAGAATCATCAGGTTCAATATACTAGGTTGCTGCAATTGCTTATAAGCCTCGTACTTTGCGTGTGGAGATGCCAAACCATTGCAACGGATATATGAGTACAGGATGCCTGATTTAGTTTCAATGGAACATTCTTAATAATTTAATCAATATGGTAAACTAATATCAAAATGGGAACACAAAATGTCCACAAAGAAAGGACATGTTACAAATCTCACCCTCTTCAGCAAGGCTTTCTCTTGTCAACCTTCAGGTGAATATTATACCATTTCTTTTTCTTAGACCGATCCCTCGTTGTAGATCTCTTCTCTCTCACCTCATCTTCTTCTTTGGCTTCCTTGAACGAACCTTTGTTCTTGCTCTTACTGGTACTCCGCTTCATTGGAGGAGCACTTGTGTAAGATGCATGTATTTCATTCCTTTGCTTGAGAAGCTCATCAATCTGCAAAACGAGAACACAGCAAGAGCAAGGAAAATCAATATACTGAAACCTCACTTCTGAAACGGAATTTAGGCTTTTTTTTTCTTTTTTATGATAGAATTTAGGCATGACAAAACTCACTGCTTGCATTTCTTGTGCATATCTACTAGTCATCTCAGTAAATTGTGCCAGAACCTGTCAACACAAAGTGAAAATTAACAAAAAGAAATGTGTGTGTAAAAAGTCATACACAATGATTATTTCCAAGTCTAGACCTCTCGGTATTCACTTTCAAACTTTGATATTTCCACTCTTTTTGTTAGAATTTGAGCTTCAACAGCCCTAAGATACTCCTTCTCTTCTCTGTATGGTGCAGCACAAAGAGCCTCTATTGTGTAATTTGCACTTTTAAAAAAATTGTCACCTGGAATAAATAGACCAGAAGAGGAAGGCGGTTGTCAGGTTCAATGCATGTAGTCAAGAAACGTAATAAACGTAACTGGAAACAACTCAACTAACTGACCATAAACAGCAAAGAAATGGGTGCCAGCCTTCAGTTCAGTTATTTCGCATGGCTGAAATCCATCCAGCTTTTTGAAGAAAGCAGCATCAGGATCTTTTGCAGCAGCCATCTGGTGCAAAGAGAAACCAAAAATCAGACAAAAAATTATGGACACGATAGAAGTTGAAGAGTATATTCATCAGCTCACTGAAGTCATCGTCTGATCCAACCGATAAACAGGAAAGCCAAGAAAATACATTCCAGCGGATGTGATCTTTCCCGTCTTGACACTTTCCTCCTACAGGAATAATTGTATATAACTTGAGCATAAGAAACAGACTGTTATATAACATGCAAAGCAGCAAATGGCAACAGCATGAGAAAAGGCTAATTTGTGCCTTAAAAATCCTAAAACATATAACCCACCCATGGGTAGCCAAGTGGTAAGGGCAAACTTGTGTGCATGAGCCCCATGTCACAGGTTCGATTCGCCTTGTGATTAAAGTGCGATTTAAGTGGGAGACCATGGTGGTGGGTTGCTGTGCTCGTCTCCCCGGTGGTTTAGGTTCCATGGGTGAGTCCGTCCTAAGGACTCAGCTGTGAGGTGGTTCCCCCATCATAATAAAAAAGGTCCTTAAAACATATATGATACATTTCGAGGGTTCATTTGTGCAAAGAACCATCGAAGACCACAAAAGATATCATAGTCGCTACCCTATGATGTTTGTGTGGGTATATACAGCAGTGCAGCTGCCGAATACAAGCAATGCAACCCTATCCTTCACCTCTCTCTCTCTCTCTCTCTCTCTCTCTCTCTCACACGCGCGCGCACATGCACGCACACACAGAACATTTTATTAAGGTGCTGACATTCTGTGCTAGGTAAACCTAGCTATTTCAAGAGAAAAGCAACTACAAAATTTAGTTTTTTCAATAGGGTTAGATCATTCAAGGAAAGGAATAAGATCTACAAATGTAAGAGAAGTAAACAATAAATCAGATAGAACTTATGCCCAGACACACAAAAAGACACAAGCACATGATCTTGTAAAATCAAAAGAATGAAATCACATATGAAAACCTTAACACTTCAATTATTTTCATCTGTCAATCACTCTACTATGCTTCAAAGCTCATTAGGAAAAACTCAATCAGAGATTTATAACTGCTCAATGATCCTCTTTTTCATAAGTAAATGTGACCAGGAATGCCAGCAGTCATCAGTTATCATTGGACAAAACTGCTCAATGATCCTTAACCCAAATAAAATGAGAGAACAAAATGCTTGATACCTGCAGCGCTAGGCTTAATCCACCATTCTCTTCCTGATCAAAGTACAATAACTGTGAAAAGCTAATATATTAGTGAAAATAATGATGATGATTCACAAACAAAAAATACTATTATTAAGGTAATTACTCAGCATATATTGTATTACCTAAATGCCGAGTACATTGTACGACTAGCATAATATAGATTTTAGACCAAAAAAATAAACTATAATCCCTCCAAAGTTAATGACAGATTCAAAGTTAACAAATACAGGATTTAGATTAAACTTCAGAGTTTAAATGTCAGAACCCATGAGAAACTGAGTAGAAATAGTATACACTAACACCATAGAAAGTGATTAAGAAAAGGTTTCTGATTTTTTTTCCTTTTCCCAGCTGGCATGGTAAAGAAGAAGCTCCCTGATCATTGTACATTTTCCAGAAACCATGACACAAGTATCACAGAAGCACCAACTCAATTGCATTAGAAATGCAAAAATATCTGCCCTTGTTACAGTCTCAAGTTGAAAAAGGTGAACTTTGTAGTTAGACAATGAAATCAGGCACCATAGTTTTTTTAGAAGTTCAAAAAAAAGGCTACATATTTTAAAACATAATATTTAGTAACAATGACAAAAGCCAGACTGTCTACAGGCTTATTTGTGGAACAACTGACCAGACACAAACTTAGAAGACACAGAACTGCAAAATCATCCCTGGGCTGAATTATTATCCTTTCAGATCACTTTGAAAGGCCTAGGGAGTGGAAAGGAAATGGTTCAAGCTTCAGTAAAGAAAATAGGAATCAACGGTCTAGTTCCAAGGCTGTGACCATAAGTGGTCTATTGGCAAGCAAAAATGAAGATTAAGCAGCTCACCACTCTACTCTTTAGGAAAGCACAAATGTGTGTGTTAGAGAGAGAGAGAGAGAGAGAGGACCTAATTGGCAATCAAAGAGGAAGGCCTCATTTGATTACATAGATGAGATGAAATAAGATAAGAAACCTGTGAATAGTACTAAGATAATTCGTGAATAGTAGTGAAATGATTTGAATTAAGATATTTTATAGGATTTCGGCAAAGTTGAATAAAAATAGTATAAAATTAAAATGTTGTTAGAATATATTTCTTTAATATTATTTTTGTTTTGAGATTTGAAAAAGTTGAATTGTTTTTTATATTTTATTTGGAAGTTTAGAAAAGTTGTAATGATTAAATGAAAAAGTTGAAAATTTAAAAAATTAAAATTGAAAAATGTTTGTGTTTGAATGGTGTTTGGTACGGATGGCAATATATGACACGACTTATAAACCTAACACGAACACAACATAAAATTTGTAGGTTTGGATTTGATATAAATGGATTCAGGTCAAAACGAATTGACCCGTTGAGACACGATTAATAAACAGGTCAACCTGCTTAACCCAAATTCAAACCGCAAAACTCATTTAAATTTTATTTCAAAATTACAATTTTATTATTGTTGGATTGTAATGTTGATATTTTTCAATATGCTTATGTTTTTATTATTGGGATTGTAATTATGGATCTATGCACATTTTTGTTATCATAGAGTTTATAATATTGGTTTTATTATAATTTAAAATTTGAAAATATTGATATTTTTTTGTTAGTATGCAGTCTTATTTTTTTTAAAAATATTGTGGTTACTAATAAATATAAATTTTAACTTTTATGTGAAATTATGTTAATCAAATCAAATGAGTTAGGCATTTTAACTCAACCTATTTACATGTAACGAGTTAAAATGAGTCACATCATGTCGACTTATTTCTAATTAATTACTAAACCAATCAAAACAGGTGACCCAACCTCACCCATTTTCTTTTCTTTTCATTTTTTTTTTATGATGAGTTATCAGAGAATTTTCACTGCCCTAGATAAGGCACTGGTTCTCAACTAATCCCCGAGGTAAAAGACATCTTTGCTAGCAAATTTGTCACCTTCACCGCGGTGCCTTATTCGTAAGGACCAGAGATCAGCCAAGAGCAACCCACCTGTAGGTTCTCCTTTCGATGCCTTCCTCGCCCATATTGGGGTCTATAGAGAGCCTTTTAACCTCCTGCTCAAGAGGGGACACCACCCATTATTTAAATGAGTTGGATTAGGATTTGAAGGTTTGGCTCATTTACCTTAACTGGTTAGATTTGGGTTGATTCATATAGTCGAATGTCTATCACTTAACACGACAATAACAAGACCCGCAAACACGAATTGCCACCCCTAGTGTTTGGATGTTGAGATGAGATGAAATGAGATAGATTGAAACCATCTATAAAACCAAATAGGTCCGAGAAAAACACCTATAGGATTATGCCTCCAAAATACCATAACAGGTCAACCAAGAAGCATTAGTTAATATGCAAGTTAAACTGATTGATAATAAAACTTTGACATAAATGTATATAAATACAATAATAATTAGAATTTGAGGCGCTTCAATCATGCAAGCCTTTTGTTCTAAAAGTAAACATAGAAAACTATTAGGGTTGGTTTGGATAGTGAATTAAGATCAAGAGAGTTGAAATTGTTTGTGAATAGTAGTGAAATGATTTGAGTTAAAATGTTTCATGGGATTTTGAAAAATGAGAGAAAAAGTTGAATAAAAATATTATAAAGTCAAAATATTGTTAGAATATAATTTTTTAATATTATTTTGGTTTTGAAATTTGAAAAAATTAAATTATTTTTTGCGTTTTATTTGAAAGTTTAGGAAAGTTATAATAATTAGATAATGATTAAATGAAAAAGTTGAAATTTTAAAATTAAAAAGTATTTGTGTTTGTAGCATTTGGATATTGAGATGAGATGGAAAGATCTCTCTATCCAAACCAGACCTTATTGTCTTTTGTTTCCTATGTAATTTTAACCATGAAGAAGTTGCCTCAATCGCTTAAAAGTTATTCCAAAAATGTTAAAAACAAGCCAACCTCCATAAGACTATAAAAAACACAAACCAATAATAAACAAGCCAAAGTTATTCTAAAAAATAATAATAATAAACAAGCCAACCTTCATAAGACTGGAAATAGAGATTATTCCAAATCTCTATGAATGATTTATGGTCTAATAGCAACAGTGTGTTGGTGGCCGTTAACCAGTGACACAAAGGCCTAGTTTCACCTTTTGGCTGGCAACTACATTCTTAAAGACTTTGACTTGAGTGGGATCGCTTTGCATATAGCAAGTATATTAGGCTTTCGATGGAAGATGGTGAAGATATTTCTCTCTCCTAAAGTTTTTCTCTCTATACACATGTAAGATGGATGTAATATTCCGATGATGTACATCGGAACTAATATTTTGTTAGCCATTTTCTAAGTTCTCAGTGGTTATTTGATAAGGATGGGGTCTTAAAAACACTTAATAATAGAAACAAAGGTGTTCTTATTATCCTTGGAGGGGGGAGTTACTTTTGTATCACCAAGAGAAGTAGGAAGGCCATCAAGAAGATGGTTTTCAGCCATACCAATGCTCGTTGGTTAGCAAACACAATGGAAGAGTGGTCACTATTGAAGGGAAGGAAAGATTTTTTTCAATTCATTGCATTGGGACTACAACACTGGTTGCTCATCGGCGGGACAATGCTTTTGATGTCACTTGGAAATCACTAATTATAGTGATAGAGGACGTCGAGGTTTGATAGTGATATCGAAAGGGAGGGAAGGTAGGAAAAGCATGTCTAAGGAGATAAAGCATGCTTTTATCCATACTACCGACTAATAAGGTCCCTGTGGTGACTCAGGGAGATGGGAAGGGGAAGGAGATAGGCAAGAAGACCAAAATGTAAACAGAGGTTGCAATGGGTAGTGGTGAAGAAAGAAGAGCGCAGTACACAGTGGTACGAGTCAAGCCCAAAGGACTTCACAATTCGAATTGGGATCTTCATCCACTTCCGGGGCCCGTGACGACACCTGTGCCGGAAACCTAGTGTCAAGACTGACTGAAAAAGAAAGATAGACGGCACGGCACAATGATTTACTAGGAGGGTCGATGCCCTGTGGGATGACACAAATCAATGCTTTGATGAACTCTGGGCTGCCTCTCGTCACCACGGTTGCAAGATTGATGTCGTCAACGTTGGACACAGATTATGCCTCAGTGTTTGGTGGATGTGAGGGTCGCAATATTATCGGGAGGTCAGAAACAAGGGGGGATATCACTTAAAGGGTCGCTAGAGAGTTCTGTGCAGGAGATCGTCCACAACATAGTACAGATGTCCATTCTAGCACTGGAAAAATACCTAGTAACGGTGACTACCTGTTCTGCCATTTCGGAAAGTGAGGCATCAATGGGTGATAACGTGAATGAGGGGGGAGGTAGAAGGGGAAGGAACAATGGCTTTATCTAGGTCCAACATGGGCGAGGCGCTACAACAAAATGAGGAAGGCAGATTCCAACTTGGTTCCACACTCACCTCAGGGAAGATTCCTCACCATTTTGATAATATGGATGGTAAGGAAGTTGGGAATGATCCTCTCCTTATTTGTATTGTTCCTCCTTGTTTATCCTTTTTATATGTCGTCGTTTATCCTTAGATTGGGTCATACAAAAAGTGGAGGAAATTCAAAGTTGTGTAGGGATCTCCTGTGAGGGTTTTGAAGAACAATTCAAGGCACTCCTAACAGCAATTGAGGTAGGCACTACCACCATGGTATGGGGTCAAAACAAAACAGAGAGTTGAGGAGGCTATCTTGGTTTGTTAATTATGAAAATAATGAGGGGAGTGCAAGCCGAGGAAGGAACAAAGGGAGGGCTGTAGTTATTGATAAATAAAGCCCAAACTTATTATTTGGAATGTTAGGAGGTTGAACAAGATAGATAAATGCCTCCGAATAAAAAATATGTTAAGACAATAGAAGGTGGACATCATTTGTTTGATGCAGACTAAATTGAATCTTATCACAAGAAGTATTATCCAAAGTATTTGGGGCCATCAGTATGCAGGCTGATCATATCTAGCTTCGAGTGTGGTGTTAGGCGGAGTCTTGGTAATGTGGGGTAAAAGAGTGGTGGAGAATCTCAACGAGTTTGTAAGGGAATACTCGGTGGGGTGTTCATTTAAAAATTCTGAAGATGTTTTTTTCTATGGGCGTTTGGGGTTTATAGCCCTAATTTGGATAGCGAGAGGCGGTTATTATGGGAAGAGCTCGCAGGATTGTGTACTTGGTGGGATGTCCTGTGGTATATTGGCAAGGATTTCAATGTGATAAGGTTCCTGAGTGAGAGATTAGGAGAGAGACGACAAAACCATGCAATGGTTGAATTCTCTCATTTCATATTCGAGATTGATCTTATGGACATCCCTCTTATTGGGGGTAGAGATCTACATGGTCTAATAATTATGTATGGTCTGGATTGGACAAATTTGTTATATTCCCATCTTGGGATATGTAGTTTCCTGATGAAGCTGTCCTCATAGAGGGAGTTTTGGGTGGAGTATTAGTCTTATGGGAAACAAGGGGTTGGGAAGGTGTGTTTTATTCTCATTTGTTCTTGGTGTACTTGTTAGCGTGATATGCTCTGTATTTCCTTATTTAGATTTAGACACTTGTATATATTTATTTACGTAGAATCTGTACAGAAGGCTAGTTTCCATACATAGACAGATTTCATTTACTGTAATCTAGGCTTAATTCTAGCCGTGTATATTGCACTTTGGTGCCTTTATAATGATAAGAAATCCTCACAATGAGGTATTCAAGCCATTTTGACATGGTATCAAGAGCAGGTTACTAGTCTTACATTTTTTTTTCCTTCGGGCAATTTTTTTTGGTGTTCTCGGCAGCATCTGTGCTGTCTTTTGGTGCTGGACTGGTGGTTCGGTCCTCTCTGGGTGGTTTTTGGCTGTGGGTTTCGTGTGTTCTGGTGTTTCGGTCCTCTCTGTGTGATTTTCGGTGCAGTCTGGTTGTGGGTTACGGGTTTTCCTGTGGCTTTCAGCAGTCTTTTGCGTGGCTCTGGTTCCAGACTTCTAATCGGCACTTTCTGTTGCCCTTTACGTTGCTGGTTTGTGTTTTTCTGCTGCCTCTTTCCATTTCGGCTTCGTGGGTTGGGTATCGGCAGCAGCACTTGTCATTTTTTTGGTCTCGGCAGCAGTTGTTTCTGGAGCTTTCGGCAGTCTCTTTATTCCCTTTAGATTGTCGGCAGTTTTTGGTTGGTCAGGTATTATTTTTTTAATTCGGCGTTGCTTATTTTTTTTACGGGCCTCATGTCTTCCGAGTCTTTTACCGTAAAATTTACGGGTAAAAATTATTCTGCATGGGAATTTCAATTCCGTTTATTTGTTATGGGAAAGGAGTTATGGGATCATATTGATGGGAGTAATCCGGCTCCTACTGAGCTTCCTAAATTAGCTCAGTGGCAGATCAAAGATGCTAGGGTGATGACATGGATTTTAGCATCGGTTGATCCTCTCATTGTTCTCAATTTGAGGCCTTATAAAACTGCTAAATCTATGTGGGAATATTTGAAAAAGGTGTATAATCAGGACCATATGGCTCGACGGTCTCAGTTAGAGTATGAAATTGCCAGTTACACTCAGGGCAATCTCTCCATTCAGGATTATTTTTCTGGATTTAATAATCTTTGGGGAGAATTTACTGACATAATTTATGCCACGGTACCAGAAGAGTCTCTCTCTGTTGTGCAGGAAATTCATGAGCAAAGCAAGCGCGATCAATTTTTAATGAAGTTACGTCCTGAATTTGAGGTCACTCGCTCTAATTTGATGAATCGTGCTCCTGTGCCGTCTTTGGATATTTGTTTTGGGGAATTACTTCGTGAGGAGCAGCGACTTGCCACCCAGGCTACTTATCAGCACGACACAATGATACCCACTGCTGTTGCTTATGCTGCTCACGGAAAAGGCAAGGGACGAGACATGCGGACTGTTCAATGTTTCAGTTGCAAAGAATACGGACATATTGCTAATAATTGTGCACGAAAATCTTGCAACTACTATAAGAAGCCTGGACATATTATCAAAGATTGTCCTACACGTCCCCAAAATCGCCAGGCTCATGCTTATCAGGCTACGGTGGGTTCCGCTTCTTCTACTCCTATTAATGACTCATCTACCCTTACTACTGAGAAGGTTCAGCAAATGATTCTTTCAGCTTTTTCAGCCTTAGGGCTGCAAGGTAACGGTTCCCTTTCTCCCTCATGGCTTGTTGATTCGGGTGCATCTAATCACATGACTAGTTCTTCTGATACACTTAGCAATATTCGACCTTATACTGGATCGACACACATTCAGATTGCTAACGGTAGTCAGTTACCTATTCATGCTATTGGGGATATGGATTCCACTGTTCGAGATGTTTTTGTATCTCCTCAGCTTTCTACTAGTCTTATTTCAGTGGGTCAACTAGTTGATAACAACTGTGATGTTCGTTTTTCTCGTGATGGTTGTCTTGTGCAGGATCAGGTGTCGGGCAAGATACTCGCGAGGGGGCCTAAAGTTGGACGTTTATTTCCTTTACATTTTTCCATTCCTGATGTCATTTCATTTGCTTGTAACACTGTGAACAATAAGTGTGAAGTATGGCATAAACGGTTAGGTCATCCTAATTCCGTTATTTTATCTCATATCATAAACTCTGGTTTGTTGGGCAATAAAGATCAATTTTCTTCTCTCTCTTTTGATTGTTCCACTTGTAAATTAGGCAAAAGTAAGTCTCTTGCTTTTCCTTCTCATAGTACTCCTGCTGAACGTTGTTTTGATTTGATTCATAGTGATGTGTGGGGCATTTCTCCCGTTATCTCTCATGCAAATTATAAATACTTTGTTACGTTCATTGATGATTATACAAAGTATACTTGGATTTATTTTCTTCGCTCAAAATCTGAGGTCTTCTCTGTCTTTCAACAATTTACTGCTTATGTTGAAACTCAGTTTTCTTCTGGCATTAAAATTTTGCGGTCTGATTCGGGTGGTGAGTACATGTCTCGTGAGTTTCATGATTTTCTTAATCAAAAAGGCATTGTTTCTCAACGTTCTTGTCCGTATACACCTCAACAAAATGGTGTTGCTGAACGGAAAAATAGACATTTGTTGGATGTCGTTCGTACGTTACTACTCCAATCCTCTGTTCCCCCTCAATTCTGGGTCGAAGCCTTATCTACGGCAGTTTATTTAATTAATAGATTACCATCCAGTGTTTTGAATTTTGAAAGTCCTTATTTTCGTTTGTATCATCGACATCCTACCTATCTTGATATGCATACTTTTGGTTGTGTCTGCTTTGTTCATTTGCCTTCTCATGAACGACATAAGTTATCTGCTCAATCTGTTCGATGCGCTTTTATGGGTTATAGTGCTTCTCACAAAGGCTATGTTTGCTTTGATTCATGCTCTAACCGATTTCGTATTTCTCGTCATGTTGTGTTCTTTGAGAATCAGTCCTTCTTTCCTTCTTCTGTTGAGTCTTTACCTGAGATACATGCTTTGCCTAATTTTGATGATCCGGTTTCTGTTCCTGATCGTTTCCAATCTGGACTTGTATATGAAAGACGACGTCCTCCTTTGCCCCTTCCTGAGCCTGGTCCGCCATCTGAGCCTGTTCAGCATGCATCCTCTACGGGTGATCTGCCTCCTACCATAGTTCCTCGCCGTTCGACCAGAGTATCTCGCCCACCCGACCGGTATGGTTTCTCTCATACCTCTCTTCATGCTACCTTGTCCTCCATTCCCATCCCGTCAGGTTACTCTGAGGCAGCTAAACATGATTGTTGGCGGGCGGCGATGGCTGAGGAACTCCAGGCTCTTCAGGCTAATCATACATGGGATGTTGTTCCTTGTCCTGCTCAGGTGAAAGCCATTGGTTGTAAATGGGTTTATTCCATCAAGCTGCATTCTGATGGGACTCTGGATCGGTATAAGGCCCGGTTGGTTGCACTTGGTAATCAGCAAGAATATGGGGTGGACTATGAGGAGACTTTTGCTCCGGTTGCCAAGATGACTACAGTTCGGACCATTCTCTCGGTTGCTGCCTCTCAAGGCTGGCCTCTTCATCAGATGGATGTCAAAAATGCTTTTCTTCATGGTGATCTCAAAGAAGAAATCTACATGACCCTTCCTGCTGGTTTGTCCTCCTCTTCCTCCTCGGATGTCTGTAAATTGAAAAGATCGTTGTATGGGCTGAAGCAGGCTCCCCGAGCGTGGTTTGACAAATTTCGCTCCACTTTGCTTCAGTTTTCTTTTAAGCAGAGTGCCTATGATTCTTCTTTATTTTTCTGCAAGACATCTCTTGGCATTGTTCTTCTTCTGGTTTATGTTGATGATATTGTTATTACTGGGACAGACTCTGCTCTGATCACCCGATTGCAGCATCATCTCCAAGCATCCTTTCATATGAAGGATCTTGGTCCTCTTACTTACTTCTTGGGATTGGAAGTCCATATTGATTCTTCTGGCATTTTTTTGAATCAGCATAAATACACTCAGGATCTGATTACTTTGGCTGGTCTTCAGGATACTTCTTCTGTGGATACTCCTCTGGAAGTAAACACGAAGTATCGTCGGGAAGAGGGTGATCTACTCTCTGACCCCACCCTATATCGACAGTTAGTGGGGAGTCTGAATTATTTGACTATTACTCGCCCTGATATTTCCTTTGCTGTTCAGCAAGTGAGTCAGTTCATGCAGGCTCCACGCCATCTCCACTTGGCTGCTGTTCGTCGTATTATTCGATATCTTCGAGGTTCCCCTAGTCGTGGCCTGTTCTTTCCTACTGGCACTCCTCTTCGTCTTGTGGCTTACAGTGATGCTGATTGGGCAGGTTGTCCTGATACGCGCCGATCTGTTACAGGTTGGTGCATGTTTCTTGGTGACTCCTTACTCTCTTGGAAGAGTAAGAAACAGGATCGTGTCTCCAAATCTTCTACCGAGTCTGAATACCGTGCAATGTCCGCTGCTTGTTCTGAGATTCTCTGGCTTCGGGGTCTTCTTGCTGAAATTGGTTGTGTTCAGTCCTCTCCTACCCCTCTCCATGCTGACAACACCAGTGCCATTCAGATTGCTGCCAATCCTGTGTTTCATGAACGTACCAAACATATTGAGGTGGATTGTCATTTCATTCGGGAAATCTTGGACTATCGTATAATTACACTTCCTCATGTTTCTACTAATCTCCAGATCGCCGATGTGTTTACAAAGGCTATGACACGACAGCGTCATCAGTTTCTTGTCAGCAAATTGATGCTTCTTGACCGCCCAGCATCAATTTGAGGGGGGATGTTAGCGTGATATGCTCTGTATTTCCTTATTTAGATTTAGACACTTGTATATATTTATTTACGTAGAATCTGTACAGAAGGCTAGTTTCCATACATAGACAGATTTCATTTACTGTAATCTAGGCTTAATTCTAGCCGTGTATATTGCACTTTGGTGCCTTTATAATGATAAGAAATCCTCACAATGAGGTATTCAAGCCATTTTGACAGTACTTTGGATAGATATCTAATTTTCAGGCTTATTGGTCATTAGGGGCTCTCTAGTATGGGCTAGGTGTTTATTGTATACGGCATGTGTACTTGGTTCCTCCTATTGATATTAATATACAAAAAAACAAAAAAAAAAAAAATAATCAGATGTATGCCAGAATAGACTACCACAGATATATTCAGATCACATTCCTATACTATTGGATTGTGGAGGCATCCAAGGGGGACAAAGGCACTTTAAATTCGAGAACATGTGACTAAAAACTTATGGGTTTGTGTAATTGATTAGACAATGGCGGAGCGCATACCAATTACAGGGCACTTCCTGTATCATATTGGCCAGTAAATTGAAAGCTTTAAAGAAGGATTTGAAGTCATGATACAAACAGGTATTTGGCAATGTAGATCTACAAAAGAAGACCTTACTACAAGAGTTACAAAGATTGGAAGGTGTAGAAGTAGAGAGCACCCGCAAAAGCCAAGTCATTTCAAATTTAGAAAGGGTGATCCTAATAGAGATCTCTAGGGGGCAAAAGTCAAGCATTGTGGCTTAGGGAGGGGGATAAATTCACAAAAAAAAATATATATCAAGTTGCCAACTCACATAGGAGGAATAATGTCATCAAGACTGTGATCATAGATGGTTGTGTTTCTTTAGACCAATCAGTGATCAAGGATCATTTTGCTGGACATTTTGAAGAGCTGCTTTTGGAACCTTTTGATTGGAGGCCTAGATTAGATGGTCTATCTTTTGAGGCCATTGATCAGAAAAGTATGGTTTAGCTAGAGAGACCCTTTGAAGAGGAAGAGATACAACAAGTAGTTAGGAAAATGAATAGAGACAAAGCTCTGGGCCCTGATGGGTTTTACTATGGCATCTTTTCAGACTTGTTGGGAGGTGATAAAAGAGGATGTCGTGGGTTTTTCATGAATTTTGCACTTCTGAGAAATTTGAGAAGAGTTTAAATGCTATATTTATTGCACTTGTCCCTAAAAAGGCTGGTACAATAGATGTACAAGATTTCTATCCTATTAGTCTTGTGGGCAGTATGTACAAGATAATTTCAAAATTTCTTGCTAATAGGATGAGCACAGTCATGGATAGAATAATCTCTAAGTCTCAAAATGCATTTGTTAGAGGTAGACAAATATTAGACTCGATCCTTATTGCTAACAAATATTTGGACAATAGGATTAGGTCAAGAGTCTCGAGTATTTTATGTAAAATAGACATGGAGAAAGCTTATGATCACGTTAATTGGGAATTTCTTTTTTATTTGTTGAGTAGATGTGGTTTAGGGGAGAAGGGGGTATGAATGAGGCATTGTGTGTCAACGGTTCGCTTCTCGATCTTGATGAATGGTAATCCTGTAGGTTTCTTTAACAATTCGCGAGGATTGCAACCAGGTGATCCATTATCACCCCTCTTATTTATTATTGTCATGGAGACCGTAAGAAGATGTTGTCAGCTTCAATTAAGGAAGGTTTTTTCTCAGGTTATTTAGTGGAACCATGGCTCTACTATTGTTTCGCATCTTTTGTTTGCAGATGACACTGTTATTTTGTGAGGCATATCAAGGTCATATTCAATCTTTAAAAGCTATCTTGCTTTGTTTTGAGGCAGTCTTAGGTTTAAAAATAAATCTCTCTAAAACAGAGCTAGTTGTTGTGGGTAACGTGCACAATGTCAAGGGGCTGGCCAACATAGAGTTGTATGGCCTCTTCACTGCCTATGAAGTATCTTGGCCTTCCGCTAGGAGCATCATTCAAAGTCAAGACTATTTGGGATGACGTGCTAGAAAAGATAGAGCGTAGGCTGGCTGGGTGGAAAAGATTGTATTTATCTAAAAATGATCAAATTACATTAATAAAGAGTACCCTCTCAAACCATCCCACATATTTATTGTCATTATTTCCTCTCCCAACTAGTATTGCCCTTCGGATTGAGAAGCTCCAACGAGATTTTCTATGGAGTAGACTTGGCGACAAGTTTAAGTTTCACTTGGGTGGGTGGGACAATGTGTGCTCTCCAATGAAGGGTGGGTTGGGGGTTCTCAATTTGAGAGCCTTCAATAAGGCTCTTCTTGGGAAATGGTTTGGGAGATATAATTATGAGAGAGAAGCATTATAGAAGGTGGTGATTGATCCTAAGTATGGGAGGGAGTATAAGGAGGGGTTGGTGCTCTAATGAAATTAGGGGGGCATAAAGAGTTAGGTTATGTAAGCATATCCAGAAAGGTTGGTGTTCTTTCTCTAGCAATACTAGGCTGTGTATGGGGGATGGCAATAGAATCAATTTTTGGCATGATGTTTGTTATGGCGGGTCTTAATTACAATTTTGCCATTTTTTGTTAGCTATTTAAACTCGGCTTGTGGATTTTAGAACATGATCTTTGATTTAGGATTATAAACCTTAATTCTCAGAGTTTCTCTCTATTTGTGAGTTTTCTCAATCTCAATCTCTAGCTTTCGTTGTCTAACTAGCCGTCAGAATAATCTTCTATTTTGATCCTGCACCAATGTCCTTGTTAAGTTCTTTAACTTGCTATACACCATTAGACCTGTTGATACAGTGGTGCATAAGTTGGTGTGGCGGCCTTCTAGCAAAGGAAAATTTTTTGTACGCTTTCTATGAGGCTTTCACTACTCTAGCTAGTAATCACTTTCCTTGGAAGAGCATTTGGCCGAGTAAAGCACCTCCTAATGCTGCTTTTTTTTGTGTGGCAACATCTTTAGGGAAGATTATGACCAATGAAAATCTAAGGAATATGGGCTCATCCTCATTGACTAGTGTTGTATGTGCAGAAATAGCGGATCATTTACTTCTACATTGTGAGTTTTCAAGGGCCATATGGAATTACTTTTTCAGCAAAGTGAAATTAGCATGGGTTATGCCAAGGAGGATGATTGATCTACTAGCTAGTTAGCAAGAGATCACAGGGACACCACAAATCACAGTTGTGTGAAAGATGGCTCCCATTTTTCTACTTGGTGCATCTGGAGTGAAAGAAATGATAGAAGTTTCAAGGATTGTGAGTGCTCCTTGGAATGAGGTTTTTCTGGAAGACTTTATTTATGTACATCATTGCTATAGACTTCAATGGTCTCAACTTCCATGATTTCCTTATAACCTTTTCTAGTTCCTAAATAGATGTAATTACATGTATACTTCCTGTGTACTTGGGCTATGTCTATCTCTATATCAATAAAATATCTTCTTACTTATAAAAAATAATAATAAAATTGAAAGAGCATGCAGTTTTTATTGCATGTGAGTTAGAGGGGTTATTAACCTTGAATTTGCTTTTGTCTGATGATTGCACTCGACATACAAATCCAGCTCGAGCTTCCTCTTCTGTTATTGTAACAGCATAGAAGTGAGCAGACTGCTTCTCAACCTATTATTAAAAAAATATTAAAAAGCAAAAAAGTCAAATCAGCAATACTATACAACTGGTACGGGCGGGTTATTGAAAGAGAAAGACAACTGGAGTAAGAATAGCTCACCTTCTTAGATATAGGTTGCCCCAATGGAAGTGGGCGAAGGGTGATCACACCATTAAGTGCCTCCTCCAAGACTGTAGCTGATACAGTGGTCTTGATCGGCACACCAAGTTTACTGTTATGTAGAAAATCGTGAAAATAATACTTAGAGCATAGAGCTCATGAAAATCAAAGAGAAAATTTTCACCATTAAAAACAAGAAAAGGAAATAGTTAGTTAGATACCTAAAAAGTGCAGCAAACATGGTGTTCACGGCTCCCAAACTTGAAAGATCTAGCTCCAATTCTTGACTTCCCGAATCAACAGCCTAGGCAAAAAACAACATTCCATGTTCCACACCAGCTTTCAATAGTGAGCTAAGCATAAAACAAATTATTGCAATCTTAATGAACCGTAACTAACCCAGTAGGGACACAGTTGCTCTTCTTGACTTCCAAAGAGTTAGCAATGTCAAAAAATGGCATTAATATCTCACCTCAAAGCCAGCTGCATCATACTGGCGTCGTTTGTCTGGATCAGACAAGATATTATAGGAAAAGGTCACCTCCTTAAACATATCAGCTGCTTCAGGATCATTTGCATTCTTATCAGGATGGTACCTGAAGATATCATGTGCAATGCTTTAGGATCATTTGCATTATAGCACAATTAGCCCATTTGCCACATTTGTTTGGAGCAGTGGAAGAATATTGCAAAAATATTGGCAACACAAAATGTAGAAAACATGAACTATAACTAAATACAACAGGTTAAAAATGACCATAATCCACCAGAGAATAAAACTTCGACTGAAAACCCATTAACTTCAAAAGGCAAACGTCAGGGAGCTATTTACTGTTACAATGAACCAATGACACTTCAAAATGTCTTAAGCGCTCTACATCTGGCAAATAAAGTAAATATTCCTAGATGGGAATGTGTTTCTGGTCAGATTTCTCTAACTTGACAAAATATAGAAATAAAATACCCAGATAAACCACTGCTGGATAGAAATCAGGGGTTTAAGGGGGAACACAGTTGTCATGACTGGGATATTTTCCTTAATTTGCTTTTTACTATCATATTTAGCATTGATGGAAATACAGATGCTCTGCAATGAGATCATTTGGAGGTTCAATAGATCTAACACCTAGTGATAAGCGTTCACATGACATAAATTCAAACCCCCATAACATATAGGTTCACATGTACGCCAGCACTTCTATTGACTTTTGATTCACACAATCTGGAGTAGCATCACTTTTGGTGACTATTGATTCACACAGTTTTTTTTTTTATCGGTAACCACTGATTCACACTGTTTGGAGTAGGATTGGTGCTTTAAGTAGGCATTCACCTCTTTTTTGGGACACAACAGGCTTAGTTTGAGGTGTTCTGCTCCACACAATATTCACTTAGATGTTTACAATGGGGTTTGCTAACTCTTTACTTCCACGTCCTGTTTAAACAATTGCCACCATCATGAATTGCTGAGACATCTTCAGTTGGAAGGATGAACTGTTTTCTCTCCTCCGATCTCTCTCTCACACATGAAACCCCCCATTGAAGCTCCCTTCTTCTTCATAGATCACCAGAGAAAGGGAGAAACTCCCCTCCCTCTCATAAAACTAGACCAACCTTTTCCTCTTCCCCCACCTCCTTTGGCTTGTTTCTCCACTCTTTATGTTCATTTTTCTCTAGTTTTCTCTTTTCTCTCTCGAGACATTAGAGGCTAGATCTAGGGCACTTGGTCCATCTTCTCACTGCTTATCAACCACCAATGGAAGCACCACGTCACCTTCGACCCCCACCAAGCACTGAACATTCCATGCCATTAGTGTGTAGCCGCTACACACCACCCACTTGGCCCCATTTTTAGCCTTTTTTACATCACTCTCTCGTTGCTGACCACCAGTTGGTTCTCTAGCCTTGTTTTTCTACTTTATTTGTCAGCCAGGATTTTTTCTTGACTTCTTTTTCCATAGACTTAGAAACTCATATTTGCACTTATCCACCACCCACATGCCCCACTGGAGGTATCATCTTTTCCAGTTCTACCGCCCCAATAACCAGCTCCAGCTTTTGGCCAGAGCAAGGATACCACACATCGCATCCAATACACATGGCCACCATGCTCTGCTGCCGCGGACCACCTGCCATCTCCTTTTGCCAGGATCTTCATGCTTCTCTTTATGCTACTTTTACCAGGATCTAACTTAGTATGCTCTCCAATGATGTGGGATGTAACGTTCGGATTAGCAAAACTGCCATATCCAGGATTAGCAATAAACTCGGAAATCACTGTGTTAAAGCATGATGTTCTTCGGCTTCTTTGCTTCTACAGTAAAGATGAGCTAAATCGAGCAAAATTCTTACATTATACACTTATAATTCAGATATGTATGACATTCAAATACGACATTAGGCAATAAAAACTCCAGTTTTCGATTAAATACCATCTAAAATGTACGGCAATCATAAACCTTTCATATGTCCACACCAAAAATCTAAAGAATTAAAAGACTCACTCTGAACCGCAAAATCTCCAACACTAACTTATTCAACTTCAAGGAGGACAAATTTGAGCAATAATAACACATGATTCAAACTTTACACCCCCCCCCCCCCCCAAAAAAAGAAAAAAAGAAAGAAAAAACTTAGAAATAATGACTATATGTAGATGAAAATAATTTGAAATATACAGTTGTAACATACTTAAGAGCCATCCTTCTGTAGGCGCTTTTGATTTCTTGATCTGTGGAGTTCCGCGAGACGCTGAGAACCTCGTAGGGGTCCCGCCGGAGCAGCTTGGCAGCAGCATGCTTCTCGGATTTCGATCTGTGGGTCGGCATTCTCCAAAGTAATCGGTTATTCTTCGTTAAAACCCTAGAAATACCACTGAACCCCCCCTCCTCACTCCAAAAGAAAAAAATAACAGAAAAGCTCAGGAACTTGGAAGCACAACTTTTTCTGAATTGTCTCTCATTCTCCACGAACTATCTCAAAGATCATCATGGGTGGCTTTCGAAGCTGGGACACCCCAAGCGATGAGAGAGAGAGAGCACTCCACTCCAAGCTGGAAGCTCGGAAAAGGAGAGAGAGAGAGAGAGAGAACAAGACGATAAATTGGAGGGGAAATTACAAATCAGTAGGTGTTTTATTATTTTTTATATTGCACTTTTAAAAAATTTTGAAAATGAATTTTGCTTTCGGGTAAAGTACGCAGGGCGGGTGCGTAACACACACGAGGACTGCTGATGCGGTTGCCACGTGGGCAGTCCCGAGTGCGCGTGGTAGATCAGTGGCTTGAGAGCCTGATGTTGGGAGGGGTGCGTAGGACGCATAAAGGCGTACGGAAGAGTGTGTCGGACGAAATTGAACTTGAAGTCTGAAGAGGCTATTTGGTTCAAAAAAATAAAAAAACAAATAAATGGTTGGGGGGTGGGGGGGAAAGAGTGGGAAACTACTTGTTGTGGTTTGGGATTTGAGTGATTTTTAGGCATAATCAATGCCAAAAAGGGTAGACTATTGAAATCGCAATCAGTGGTTGGGCCAAAGAGAAACTTGACCTCAACCATTAATGACATCATTCATGTTGACACTGTTATTACTCTTTTCGGAGCATTTTATGTTACTGTTTTTATTTGCCTCAAAAGTTTTCTGGGACGCCGACGGTTAGTAGTTTTTTTTTTTTTAATGAGTTAAGGTGAAATAAGGATAATTGAAATAAAAATTAAATAAAATATTATTAAAATATATTTTTTTAATATTATTTTTATTTTAAAATTTGAAAAAATTTGAATTTTTTATTTTATTTTTTATAAAAATTTAAAATAATTATAATAATTAAATGAGATGAAATAAAATAAAAATAATTATAAATACAAACTAAGCCAAGCATTTCAAATTAACCAAATACCATTCTTATATTATTCCAATTTGACTTAACTTGCATTTGAGTAGTGAAGTCATCTCATATATTTTGTAAATAGTAATAAAAATAATAATAAAATATTCTTACTCCTCAAACGGATCCAATCTATCTCTAAGTTGACAAATTTTTTCGTGATTTAGGAATACAACACAACACGGGATTAACGAATTAAAACTGATTCAATATACAACATAAATTACAAAGTACATTGAGGAGTGAGATTGTATAGTTGTCAGTGTGATTTTGTGGTCTACTTTATGATGACATGTGACATTAGTGTGTAACAAAATGTATACCCAAGAAAAGGATGGGATGGAGCATTGATGAGATATTGCTGCATCATTGTGTCTATTATTTTGAAAAAGTTCTTTTCGTATAATTGGGATTATAATTATTAGAGTCAGTACATGGATCAACTGAACTCATCGTGATGTCTCCCGTTATATTTATTTTTATATATCTGTTGTCTTTTTTTAGAGAAACTTGCATTTGTTGTTTGGTTAACAGAATCATTTACACTCATCTAATCTATCATCAAAATTATAAATCTTTTATTTTAAAAAGTATTGTTTAATAATGGAAGAATTAAAATCATAAAAAATTAGGGGCCATAATTTTTTGAGGTTGGAATATTTTTATATAGGTAAATGGGTGACAAAATTTAAAAATCTCATATTCTTTTTCCTTTTGTTCTATTTTTTTAATAAATATTTTACCCACAAAGAAATCTCACAAAGATAAATGCACAAACTAACATGGTTTGATGCACTATATTAGATTGTAAAACTATTTTTATTATAAAGTATATCTAATGTATCATATGAAGCATATCAATTTATGAGTTTAATTTTATGAAATCTCTTTATATATATGTAGTACTTCCCTTTTTTGGGAGGATAGATTCCCTCTCCCTTCATGGTGTCATCCTTATCGTGATTGCTGGTAAATTAATGTGATTTAATACGGTACGTTAAATTGAAAAATTATTTTTATTATAAAGTATATATAATATATTATATAAAGCATATCAATTTATGAATTTAATTTTATGAAATCTCTTTGTGCATGTAGTACTTCTCTTTTTTGAGAGGACAGATTCTCTCTCATTTGATGGTGTCATACTTATTGTGATTGATGTTAAATTAACGTGATTTGATGCGGTACATTAAATTATAAAACTACTTTTATTATTAAGTATATCTAATATATTATATAAAACATATCAATTTATAAGTTTAATTTTATAAAATCTCTTTGTATATGTAATGCTTTTCTTTTTTAGGAGAACAGATTCACTCTCTTTTCTTGATGTCATCCATATTGTGATTGCTGCTGAATTATACCAAAGCACTAACCCATCTAATAACAAAATACAAAAGTCAGCCTTGATATTAGTGACACCGTTCATGATCCTTATCAACTTCGTTAATAAAATGGTATTAGTATCTTTCACAAAAGAATTATATGTTCAACAAATTTCAATAGGCACTATTTTATAGAAATATTTATCACTTGGCCACACTTGTTTTGTCAGCCATTGAATCGGATGTATATAGCTACCTAATCCACCGTACCTCTTCTTGATCTGGTAGGCAAACTGATTCGTCATACAATAAAATTGAGTTAATCGACATAATATCATGATCATGAAATTAATACTTTAATCATAGAAAAATACTACCTTTTATATTACATAAATTACATTTATTAATATACTAAACATATATATCACTTTGCATTCATCTTATTCATATTCCAAAGTAATTTAAAGCGAAGAGGGCCTCCCATGGTGCAAATATATAATTAATGCAATATTACTATCAAGAGCTGTACCGTGCAAAGCAGCCAGGTTGATGATGCATGATTGAGCACCAAACTGTCTTTGTGCAGGGACCTACACCGGACCTTTCTTCCAAGTTTCTGATCTACCAATTCGATGCATGCATACGTATACTGAAAATGCTACAGTTATTAAAAAAAATTATATAAAAATAATTTTATAAATTGATGTGATTTTATATTCTTTTTTATAATAAAAAATAAATTTATAATTCGAATTAAATCAGTTAATGTGATTGTATTTATATAATTTCTTTGTATTTTCTCATGTGTATATATGTGTGGGTGTGTGCGCCTTCTCTTCATTTATTTGCGGGAAAAATCATTGTCACTGCCTCATCATTCTCAATGTTATCTTCCAGCTCATTCCTTGAGAGTTTCGTAAATCTTGATGGCTATTACCTTTCAATCTACGTTAAAATCTCTCTCAATTAAAACACAGTTTACTGAATATATACATGGCCCCCCCAAAGAGATAAATAATATTTTCTAAAACTTAGATTATCAGTACCGTCATGTGACGTCTCATAATTTGTTAGATTATATTCTCAAGCTGTCAAGAAGTTATTAAACATATATTCTCAACTTGTTAAGACAGTTTGAGTATCTTAGAATTTTGCAAGTAGTAATAAAATAGTCTTAGTTAATTATATATTTTATTGAGTTTTAAAAAATAAAAGAGAAAAATAAGTTAAATAAAAATATTTAAAGTTCCAAAATTATTTGAATATAATGTTTATTTTAAAGTTTAAAAAAATTGTAATAATTAGATAATGATAAGATAAAAAAAATTAAAATTTTGAAATTAAAAAATATTTTATATTTGAGTGATATTTGAGAAAAAAAAATATAAATCTTTTTGAGAATTTTCAATCTCATCACATATCCTTAACTGCTAAAATATATATATAGAAATATATATAAATGAATGAGTTTAACTAGGGAGCAACAACTGTGCAGCTGTACACTTGCACACCATACGTGGCGTGCTTTTTTTTTTTTAAATAATTCGAAACGTGCGTTTTTAGAAAATGTCATACGGTTGCTTTTTGCATTTCGAATTCCTCCCGCGAAACCCCTCCTACGTCGCCTGCGTGACACCGTCCTCCGCCCAACGCCACCGACGACGCCGGCTCTCCGACCAGAAACACCAAGCGACAATACTTTGCTCATACAGAGCCGGCGCTCATCGGGAAATCATTTAACAAGCAAACGGTGTATTTTTTAGATTGCGAAGACCCCCCATCTCTGGCCGCCGGCGTTGCTGATACGAAGGTAAAAAAATTTCAGAAAAGTGAACTTCTATATGGTTACGTTTATCGTGTACTTGGAGAGGTGAGTTTTGGGTTTTGTGAGATGGATATTTCGGATTAGGGCATGGAAAAAAAACAGTTTTTGCATGGCTTTTGACCTCTAGTTTCCACCTCTGTTTTCGACCTCTGTTTTCAAGCATCTCATTCATTTGGTTGTTTGATTGAAGCTGAGTATCTGTATTTCGAATAAATTTTTTGCATCTTTCTCACACATTCGTAATCGTTCGTTCTGCCCCTCCAAAGTTAGTACTGCTAGCTGGGTCTTCTGATAGTGCAGAGTTTTTACATTGTAATGGAAATGCATGCATCATTCGTTAAAATAATGGGTAAGCTGTTCTTAGTTTCTGTTCAAAAATTTTATCGGAGTTTTAGAGGAGTGGTGGGCTAAAGCTTGAACCTTAGCCATGATGGGCATAAGTGATACCTATAGCCTTTTTTTTTTTTCATTTTCAAGCTGCATGATCTTCAGTGTCCTCTACTTACAGAGCATGTAAATGCGAAGAAGAATGGACACTAAATATGACCATTTTGATGGAGTAGATGAACATGGTATCTTTGGGGAATTGATTATCCTTTTCTTTGAAAGTGGAAAAAAAAATTGCAGTGCCTGGAAAACGTACTCTGTGATTTTTTCTATCCTCTGGTTTCTTTTACTCTCATTCATATTATTCCACAGACCCAAGGCCTGGGAATGGTGTGACTCTAACCTGCCAGCCTTGAAATATTCGGCTTCACAATGGTTCTAAAAATGAGCTGCTTAATTACCATTTGATTTACAGGAGTGAAGCGTGTGTAGATTTATGCGCTGCCCCTGGTAGCTGGAGTCAGGTATTTGTTAATAGAATGATTATCACCTGGCTGTAAACTATTTGTGAAAGTTTATATTTTACATAAGAATTCATATGAAATCTCTGTGATGGGAAAAATAAAATTAGTAATTTTGCTTGAGGGAACTGGAAACCAGACTGAATTATAACAGTCAACAATCAAATGAATTCTGAATTATAACAGTCAACAATCAAATGAATTCATTGATGGTTTTATTATTATTCAACAATGGCTTTATGTAGCCGTACCTAATAAAATAAAGAGTTGTAGAAAACAAGTAGTCTACTACTCAGCAATTCCTATCCACCCAACAACTCATAGCATGTCAATTAAACTAAGCAATCAACGGCCTTGATAACTTCATTATCACCCTTATTTGAATTTTATAAAAAACAAGAGACTAAAGAACAACTACATGAAAACTAATTAAATGTAAAATGAACTATAACATCTTCATTCTGTTTATTGTATTTTTTGGTGTATCAAATGGGCTAGTCACGAGGTTTATAATCAATTTGCCACTGTTTTGGATGAGGTAAGCTTTGCATTGACATGAGTTGGTTATGAAATTATTCAAGAACTACTTCCATTCATGCAAAATTCACAAGCAATTATATGAAGATTGTCCATGGTTGTATGTATAAAAATTGAAAAAGGTGTGTAATAATTTCTCTGATCTTTAACTCAAAGGCATCTTCTCTCCTTGCTAAGAAAGGAATTGATGTGAGCTTGTGGGTTGAAGACCTATATTAGTGTCCGTGACTAACTTACAAACTTAGGGAAAAAGAAGAGTTTGCACTATTAATTGTTTAGAGTATGTAAATTTTGTTTACCAATTTACCAATACAAAAATTCTTTTGTAATTATATGAAGATAAATTCTTTGTAGGCAACACCTATATGCATGTGAAGGAAACCCTGGGTAAGCATTACTTTGATATTAGTACGAGTCTGTTATCTGGACATTCTGATGCAAAGTGCAATTGCTCCCTAAATACTTTCACAAAATTTATATATAAGGTGATTAAGCCATTTTCTACACTACTTGAAAGAGCCTAATTTCCTGATTTTCTGGGGAGAAGAATGGAATATATGTGCTTTCAATTTTTGCTAATTTCGGTGAGAAACATGGAAATTCCAGGCCACTTGCTTTTTGGAATGTGCTTTCAGAATTTTCAACTGCATGCAGCCAGTTGCTGTTTTTCTTGTGGTCTTCAAGTCCACTGAAAGGGCTTTATCCTCTTTAACTGGTTAGAACTGTTTGCAACACGAGTTCCATCTTGGATTTGTTCTTTGAGTGCATATCTTGATTTTGAATCTGTGAAATTATTTCTTTATTTTTGATAGGTCAGAGAGATAAACTTAGAAATTATTAATAACATCCAAATACACAGGGTTAGATATTTGTCCTTATTTCTAGGTTGCATGAATAACTATCTTATAAAAAAACCTATCTGTAGCAATAATATCTCACAGTTTTTTGGATGTGAGATTCTATATTAATTGTCAGACTTTAATGGGAATTTTTTTTCTTTTGTGGCTCGCCTTTAAAGCCTCGGAAGACTGACTTAAATTTAGTGTAATGGGGGAAGAGGAAGATAGAATTGCACGTAAACCTTCGACGGCGACTTCACAACCATTTTACACGCATCAGAATGTAATTGGAAATCCAAATGTCGACCATGTGAGTAGGCTAGTTGATGTTATATTTTCTATTAAAGTGTGTATGACGTGCTCATGCATCTAGATAATTGCATAATGGCAGCATCCTCACGATACGCCCTACCCTCCGCCGAGTAGTTTGGAGGATTTCATTCGAGTTGAAGATTCATTTGGGGTATATTTGAGTTTGTTACCCAAATTTCAAAAATTTACATGTTAATTCATTTGTTTAAAGTAATTTAATTTTTGATGAACTTCGTGCTACTATTGAGCAGATGCCACCTTATACTCAATACCAATCGTCGAGTAATCTTGAAGACTTGAGGCAAGAAACGCCTCCTGCGTCGATGACACCAAATAGTGTAGAATCTGAATTTGAAGCAAATGTTGGAAGTTCCTATGATGCTGATGGTATTACACTATTCGATGCCAGAATATATATATTTCTCTGATTTAGTGTAATGATTCTAATTCATCCTTATGTTTCCATTCATAGAAATGTTTTTCGACATAAACGAAGATTTAGAGGGTACCACTGTTGTCCCGGATGATGAGGTACAAGTTGAACCACCAAGATCCGGTATGGAGTTTCATAGTGAGAAAGAGCTTATTGCCTACTATAAGCAGTATGCCAAACAAGAGGGTTTTGGTGTAAGGACACAGAGGACTAAAAGAGATGATGATGGGAGGCCTGTGTATGTGACCATTGGTTGTGCCCGTGCCGGAAAGTACTATCCTAAGCCAAACAGTAATATCTCGAAGTCACGGGCAACAACTAAAACGGGTTGTAAAGCGAAGGTGAATGCAACGTTGAACAAAGATGAGAAATGGGTTTTCACCACTATTGAAACTTCTCACAACCATATTACCGTGAGCCCCAAGAAAAGTAGACTATTGCGATCGCACAAGCATCTAGATGAATACAGTCAAAGAATCCTCGAGCTGAATGATAGAGCCGGTATACGAATGAATAAGAATTTTTATTCTCTTGTTGTTGACGCGGGGGGTTATGAGAATCTACCTTTTCAAAAGAAAGATTGTAGGAATTTCATTGACAAAGCTAGATATTTAAGGTTGGGTAAAGGAGGTAGCGATGCGCTTAATGAGTATTTCAAAAGAATGAGAGATCAGAATGATGATTTTGTTTCTAACATGGACGTGGATGATGATGGAAGGTTACGGAATGTGTTTTGGGCTGATGCACGGAGTCGAGCAGCCTATGAGTATTTTGGAGACGTTGTATCCTTCGATACAACGTACCTAACAAATAGGTACGGTATGCCGTTTGCTCCATTCGTTGGTGTTAACCATCATGGCCAGTCCATACTCTTTGGGGCGGGATTGCTATCAAGCGAGGACACACATAGTTTTGTTTGGTTATTCCGATCGTGGTTGGATGGCATGAGAGGTAGGGCGCCCAAAGCTATCATAACCGACCAAGATCGAGCGATGAAGAATGCGATTGCTACTGTATTCCCTGAAACTCGGCATAGATATTGTTTATGGCATATAATGCGCAAACTCCCAGAGAAGTTAGGATCGCACGCCAAATTCAACTATGGGTTGAAGACTGACATTCAGGCTTCATTATATGATTCACAGACCACCACAGAATTTGAGGAGAGCTGGGGTCAACTACTAGCAAAGTATGATCTGCTTGGCAACAATTGGCTTTAGTCTTTATATGAGGAAAGGTCGCTTTGGGTTCCAGTTTTCCTCAAGAGTGTATTTTGGGCTGGTATGAGCACAACGAAAGTATGAATGCATTTTTTGACGGGTATGTCCATGCTGGAACGACATTGAAGGAATTTGTCGACCAATTCGATAATGCTCTTAGAAAGAAAGTGGAGGTGGAGACAACGGCTGATTTCAACTCTAGCAACCAAACTATCCCATGTGTCTCCCCTTTCAACATTGAGAAGCAGTTTCAAAAAGTCTACACAAATGCAAAGTTTAAGGAGGTCCAAAGAGAGTTGATGGGCCTAATGTGTTGTAATTGTTGGCTGGTAAGCACACAAGGTTGCATTTTAACATTTGATGTGTTGGATGAAATATCGTTTGATGCGCAAACCAAAAAAGTTCATTACTCAGTTTACTATAACGAAGATGAGTGTGAGGTAAAATGCACTTGTGGATTGTTTGAGATGAGGGGGATTATATGTAGGCACGCACTTAGAGTTTGCCAGTTGAAAAATATTAATGTGCTGCCAGATGTATATTTCCTAGATCGATGGAGAAAGGACTTAAAGAGGCATTACACATTAATCAGAAGTAGTTATGATGACCTGCGGGGTAGATCAGAAACACGTAATTACGAGCTTATGATCCAAAGATGTTCGAAATTAGCAGCAAAAATATCCTCAAACAATGACAAAGTCCATGCATTTCTGCACTATGTTGACGAGTTTGATAAAACATGTGAAGGTTCAATGTGTGAGTCGACATTCCAATCAACTCTGGCCAACCCAACGGTGGTGTTGGATAAGGGTAAAAAGATTTTGAGCCCTAACTTCGTTCGAGGGAAAGGGAGACCTCCAAGTAAGAGGAAGGTTCCACCCGTGGAGAAGATGACAACAAAGAGAAAAAAACAGGTAATAGAAGATGAGACACGTTGCCTACTTGATATTTAAAAGTTCTAATGCTAATATATGAAAATGTGTCCCTGGAACTTAGACTTGCAGGAAACTGTTGGTAGATGAAAGTGAATTGGGTGAGAGGCCGGCCACTCAACCCTAACCAAGTTCATTTTGAAGAAGGGTGGTAGTAACGACTCTGTAATACATGTGTCCATTCATTTAGATCTTTATTATATTTAACAATTTTTTATTGGCAGAATTTGATGGGTTTTCAATCTCCTGCAGGTTGTTCCTGTTGATGGCAGTGAGAGTCTCCTTGGAGACGTTGTTAAATGGGTGTTGGTGTAGCTGAGGGAGGAGGTTACATATCTTGATTGCCCTTTGGACAAGTGAGAGTGACATTAAGCTTTTTATATTGGGTGGCGGTATCTGCATAAGGTTGCCCTTATTTTGGTTTTTCTATTGAAGATATTTGCATGTGGGAAAACCTTGATAACAGATACCTTTTGTTTTCAGGAACTGCTGAAAGCTCAAAATTGGTTTTATACATGTTGCTGGGCGTTACTTTGCCCAGACTCAGTCCAAAAGTAGCACATATGGCACTTGATATCACAAAAATAGACAAAGCTGATGTTAGTCAAAGGTTAGAACATGATTACGGAATTTTATGAATTATTGCAAATACAAGACCGTCTCCTTGTGAATATCTATATTTGGGTTGTAGTAGTTACACTTTCAGGAGAAGTGTCATTTTGCTGAAAGTGGGCATTTGTGGGGGTGGGGCTTTTCTGCTGATGCTCCACAGCAAGCAGAGAAAGTTTTGCCATAGTTTTTAAATTACATAAGAACTACTTATGTTCAGCAGGTTAAATGTATCCTTATTTAAATGTTTTTGGATGGTGTATTTACTAATTCAGGATGGTGTTGGAGAAACAATAGAAACACTAAGGAAAGTCGGAATGGGTTTTGGATGTTAACTGGTGACAAGCATAATACTGCCATACAGATTGCTCTTGTGGATTAGCAATTTTATTTCCCCAGGTAGTTCTTCTCATATGTATTTCTTTTACCGTCTAATGGCATTATCCCTTATTCTTAGCAATGTTAGAGTTGTTTGCTTTAAGGAATTTTCATCTATATGTGTTGGAATGGGAGAAGCTTAGATCTGAAGTATCAAGCACCACGCAATTTATGCGTTTCATGGCTTGACCTGCTGACTTTAAATAATTCCTTGTCTCTACTTGGGTCCATCCATCTATCTATTTGACAAATGCCCAATGGATATGTTAGTTTTGATGTTGCTGACTTTATTGATCTGCTGAGTTAAGCCATGTTAGTTTCATGGCTTGCCCTGCTGATTTTATTGATGCTGCCTTTTGGAGCACCTTGTGTAGCCAATAGGTTGAAAAAATTCTGACAGTATTCTACTTATGTCGTAACTTAACAAGCAAAGTTATATGTTAGGAGGTATAGCATCTAAGGTGTATCAGTCACTAAAAAGGAAAAGAGATGGAGATTATTAGTTCCAGTTTTCAAATCAAAGGCATGAGTAGATATCAGAATCTGGTTGCTATATATTTATTATGCATCACTAGCAAGAGCAGATTGGCAGTGAGAGATTTAAAAGTAAATTATGGCATATTCGGTGGGGACTACTTGATTGCTTGATGGGCTTTGTAAGTATTCGTGAATATTTGGCTTTGTAAGTATCTTCATATATTTGGCTTTGTAAGTTTCAAGATCATATGAAAAAATACAACCAAGTAAGCTTGATGGGTCCTTAGTAGTCTGTTATGGGTCAATTGTAATATTTTCATATATTTGGCTTTGTAAGATTATTCAGCAGTATATATATCATGTTAAAAAACATGGTTAATAATTCTTTCAGGAGCAATAAAAAGGGGGGTATTCTAAAACTTATTCAAGCCATCTTGAAGGCCACTGCCACACCACATTTTGTAGAGTCCTCCAGATTTCCGGCTGCTGTGTCTAGGCTGAAAGGGAAATTTCTAGCAATTGTGAGTCCTACTGATGGAATAGATACTTCTAACTTCTACGAACTCGGCTGAGATTTAGCTTCCTTGTTTTATGATACATTTAAAAAGAAAAAAGAAAAAAACTAATTTATTAAACTAATCAAGAACTATGTATTTTGTAGTTGGATGAATCTGTGAGAAGCAGAAAGCATCACATATCTTACCATCCGGCTGAAGTTTCCAGTTAAGAGGAAGTTGTCCACGAGCTGCACTGAACTGAGGATGTAAATCTCAAAGATGCTGATCTTGAATGGTTGATTTTATATCCATTCGTTGATGTGCAATTTGATTGTAATTTGTATATATTCGATTTTAAGACTGATTGTACGAATTTTATTGTACAGTCCAATGGATATGTATTAAAGTCTGAACTTGTATAGCAGGAAAATTAGCACATATTCGATGGCTGTTCTTGTAATGAATCTATGCATTGTGAATGACTAATTACTTTAAAGTAGACTTTTTATCCACATCTTATAAACTCGATTCTACCATATCCACCCATCCACAAATAGAATGTGGGACAGGAAATGCCCTGATGATGAGGTAAAACAGGAGAAGTGAGATCGGGATTTTATGAATACGAGCATGCTAGTTTTGCCATAGTTCTTGTGCCCAATGCAGCGGCACACTAATCTGTCAAATGAGATCATGATGCAAAGTGAATATATTCAGTGATTTACTTGGGATAATGATAACCTTCTCCAAGCACAAAAGTATTTTGCCTTGCCCTTCAAATCAGACTAGGATCAGCAAATAGTGCAAAAAACACTTTCTAGCATAAAAACTGAATGTAAATTAATACCATACGTCCATACTCTAAGCTCACTAAATAACACTTTGCTAAAGTCAATTTACCAATTTAATTGCAGGAAAGTTCTTCTTTACACAGTGAAGTTAACACCAAGTTCATTTACATTTGTGGTCTTGGTCCACAAATCATTTGCACTTCAAAAGAACCACATGCAAAACCCAAAAGAGTTCATTGTTCTGTACTTTACATATAATTTATCCGAACCAAATAAACACTATTACAAATGCCAGAATCCAGTACAAACACAAAAGTTTTGTCTTTTGCTTTTTCAGATTTGTTGCCATCTCTCTCACTTTATCTTCCCGTTTCCGAACGGCATACTCGCGCTGTAATACATCATTCAACGAAATACTTGTCGCCTTATTCTCACGGGCACGAAAATTTTCCTCTAGCAAATGAAGTATATCGGCCCATACAAAAAATTCACACCTTGCTTCTCCCTACACACAATATTAATTCTCAATTAATATGATAAAATACACCCCAAGCAACCAAACCATTAGGCAAAACAAAACAAAGCAAATGAGCAAATTGCTTTTACCGTTTTATAGTTTGGGCAAGCGAAAAATCTCCTTCCTGGATCTTTTGACGTCTGAGATGTCTTTAGTGATGTTTTCAAACCACACCAACAAGTTGGAGATTGCATGACAAAATCATTAAGTACAGATGATGATTGAGATGCTGACATTACTGATTCTGAAAAGGCAAAGAATATATGTGCCTCAATAAAGTCGAACTTAGGGTTCTATAGCAATAAATAAAATTTATGAGGTAGGAAAACAATACCCATGTTACCAATAAACTATGCTGGTTTTATTGAGGTTCCGTGTAGAATGTGCAGACACTGGGAACTTACATTCCAGTGTTTTAAATCATCAAGCCATCATTACGTTAGCGCGGGGGTACCTGCAGCAAGGTTTAACACTCGAGCCAATTGAATAATAGGATAACAAAAACAAATTCCAGAATTCCTTTCCAGCTGTATGATAAATACAAGCTATAGTGAAGGTTAATCCAAATAAGGTATATAAAATCTGGAGATCAGTAAGAAAACTTTCTGCTCCTTTAAAAAATACTTGAATTTTTGTGTACTTCATGTTATATATTTACATAAACGGTACTTATAAAGAAATATATATTGTCTTAAGCTATGAGATACACACAAAACAGGAAAAAGAAAACTAGTTCTGAATGCCTGGAAAATAGTTGTCACAGCTAGTTCTGTAAAAGGGGCAGGAATCAAGTAATTATTTTAGCCAAAATGTTTGCTTTCGGGGGTCAACTTCAGGTAGTAAACTGACCAAGTTAAACCAACTCTCATATAGTTAAAAAAGGGACTGATGTAGATGGCGACTGTAGCTTATTTACTAGTGTTAATGTGAGATGTGTTGTGTCAAAGACTTATTTTGTTCTGCTTTTGAAATTTGGACTTGTCTAGCCCTGCATGAGCCCAAGCTGACACACATCACATTATCCCTCTTTCTTGTCAATTTACAAGGGGGCAGCCTAAGAACCTTCAACCATGAATAGAGAGAGATAGTGTGTTAGGGATGTCTCTCATTTTCACATGTGTGAATGATGTGGGTTATGTTGAGAGAAGAGGGAGGATAGCAAATATATAATAATGATATTGCAAAATATTGTTTATGCTCCATTGGGTTGAAACCTTAATTCTCTTTTCAAGAAGAAAAATTAGGAGCCTCAAAAAGTTACTTCAAATCTTTCTCAAAACCCCACAAAGGACTTTACCTTGACAAAAGTGTCACAAAAAACATAATGTAATAGCTTATTTTAAAATTTGATCTTACCAAAATCAGAAACTTAACATTATTATCAAATATTTTTTTTAATGGGTTAATAGTATGTGCAGAATAAAAAGAAAAAAAATGCATCTGATTTTAGCAAGGATTGTGCTACTTACCTAAGAAACATGAAACATATGCAAACCAAAACTAGTCAGACCCAAGAGTTGGTAGAATTGCAATAGCTAATCAAAATTCAAGACCATTAAAGTTATGGTTAAAGGGCTAGCATATTGCCAAACAACAAGCGGCAAGTGTAGGGAAATGGTTGGATTTTGAGTTCAACGGTATGGGTTCAGCTAAAACTTTGTAGGCAATTGAGTTTACATATTAGCCAAATATGCATTTGTTTTACTTTTAAAATCAAATCAAGTACAACAAACAAGTAATCAATGGGATTGAGCTAAATTTTTTTCTGTTTTTGTCCACAACAATGTGCAAACTAATAACCTTCAAATATTTAAAACATACAACTACCATAATAGAGGTCTAAGACATATTCTGAAAGAACAGTTACAAATTAGACAAAATAAATGAAACATTTTGATGAAGGAGCTTCAACTTATAACCTGGATAGCAAGATAAATTCTTCCTGAAGCACTTGCAGTTCTTGAAAAGAAAATGACAGAAGAACCTCTTTTATCATTGACATATTAGAATGGGAATTTAACATTAGTTGTCACAGAGAGAAAAAAAAAGAGAAATGTATGCCATGTTCTTCAACATCGGCAACATCTACAGCACCGCACCATTAGTTTCTAGCAAATACAGGGACCAAAAAAGAATGAAGTAAATAGATGGAAAAAAAATTATTTTTGCCCAAAAAGTCCTAGAATCACAGATTATTTACCTTCCCACAAATCTTCGAGATTCGCGTTGGTGGACTTCGGGACCTAGGGCTTGGGGACTGATCTCCTCGGTAGTGCTGAGGGTCGTGGTGGGGAGGGTTGATCTCGGTTTGGCTTCAAGAGTGCGTTGGTGGTTGTTTGTGTGAGATGAGGGGGAGTGTGGGGGAAGACTGCTGGTGGGGAAGTCGAGATCTTCTGTTCGGGATAGAGGAGGTTACGGGGAGCTCTGTGGTGGGGAGGGTTGATCGTACTGCTAGCTTGGCTTCGAAATGTGCGTTGGTGGTTGTTTGTGCGAGACGAGTGTGAGTGTGGGGGAAGACTGCTGGTGGGGAAGTCGAGTTCTTCCGTTCGGGAGAGAGGAGGTTATGGGGAGCTCTCTTTCCCTTTCTCAAAAATCAAATGAAACAGAATGCTGAGGGAGGGAACCCGAGCCAGGGACAATTTCGTCATTAATGCACGCCACGTATGGTGTGCATCCGGCTGCCCCCAAACAGGGGCTGCCCCCAATATTTTTCCTAAATGAATATATTTAATAGAAGGTGAATGTAACTTTTATAGTAAGTAAATATATTTTTATTTAAATAAGTTTAAAACTTGGCATTATTTGTTAGATTATAATTTATGCACAATCATATTACAATTATTTTTTCTTTTCTTTTTAAAAAAAAAAAAAAATCAAATAAAAGAATCCAGATTTTGTTCTTATATATGTACACGAGCTTTAACATCAGCTCAAGAGGATTAGCCTTTAAAGAACGGCCGCGAGAGGGTGACCAAATACCCAATACCTAACCACGCACTAAGTACTGCATGTGTTGAAATCGAAACGACAAACAGACACAAAACGACAAAGACGTGGCAGCTCAATCATATCCCTAATAATATCATATCCCTGGTACAACCAAAGGCTTACCAATTTATATTTTGTCTCTCTTGTGTATTATTTTAAGAGAAAAACTTCGCAGTGGTTGGGCTGTTTTTCCCATTTTAACAGCCCATCTATCAATGTTTGACACATAGGTAATTATAAAAATTTTTCGTGTAACTCCTCTCACCCGATCACCTGATTAGGAGACCCCATCTTCATTCTCATTTCTTTCCTAATTTTCTTCCCTCCCCAAGGATTGAGATCTCACCCAGACAGCTGCAACGGTTGACGAGCAGACAGCTACGAACCCAGGCGACTACGGACCCAGACAAATTGAGTCGGGCACTTGACGACTACGGACCCAGATGGCTACGGACCCAGACAGATCTCATCTCTCTCTCTACGGACCTAGATGGCTACCCAGACAGATCTCATCTCTCTCTCTCGGTAATCTCTCTCTCTACCGACCCAGACGGCTACCCAACTCGACCCAGACGGTGAACAGATCGAGTTAGACGATGACGGAGACCCAGTCGATGACGATTTATCAGCAAGTATTCCTAGTCGAATTCGGTGATGCATCTCTCGGTAATCTCTCTCTCTCAAAGTCTGTCCGATTAGCATGAAGCCATGTAAAATGGGGTTTTTTCGTAACAAACATTGTGGCCCATAGAAATTGTTGAATTTACTCATTATCAATTGCTCGCATGAAAATTAGTGTTTAGAACTAGCTCAACGTTGTTTGTGTTCCTGGATCATTGATTATTGTTTGTGTTCCTGGATCATTGATTATGCGGCTAATAGCTCTCTACCTTTTAACAAAAATGATTAGCTTAAATTTGTTGAAGGCCACAACTAATTTGTGGGCACTGGTTTGTGAATGTGCTGACTATGTTATATTAGGCATCCATTGTGCTTGAAATATCACTGATCTGATATTTCTATTTTGTCTAGAAATGAAAGATCATTCTTCAAACACAGATGCCGTAGTCCAGTTCTTGTCATTGCATATATCTGTCCTGTCTTGGTGTTGCTGTTGGAATGGGATTAATTCTTAGGTTGATGAGATAAATAGAGCCCTAAAAAAAATATCAACAAAGAAGGAATGAAAAAAAATGAAAGGCAGATAGGGTGATATGGGGCACATTATTGGCAACACGTAGGACTCATGGGAATGTGGAAATTGGAGAGAGGGTTGCAGCGAGTTTGGCAAGGTTGGAACCATCTCATGGGGCTGGTAGAGTTATTTTACAATGGAAATGTTATTGTTTTCATATTGGAAACTGGTCTTGTTTGTTCTTTTAGTTCCCAGTTTCTCTTTCATTTGCCTTGTAAACTGGTCTTATTTTCGCTCATGACCAAATAAGTCTCAAGTACCATAACCTTGAGACCAGGATTAATGGCACAATGGCACAATCAACCCATTGTTTGGTCTTGACATCCAGGATTAATTCCAACTCATTTATCTGATTTCCACAGTTGCAAATCACATCATAATGAATCATGTGAACATTCTACACATATAATTGGTAGTTGTGCAAACTTCAAATTTAAATGAAAGTACAATAGGTAAGCATCCTCAAATTTGTTACTTGACAGTCATATTATTTAAATAGTCCTGACATGTTTGTTTGTCATATATATACTTATTATTTCCATAATTTGCAGCAAATGGCAAGTTCGAGTTCTAATTCCGGGTCAAGTTTGGACAGGCCATCGGCACGCCAAATCTCAGGACAGGATAATAGTTTTGGGAGAAGATTTTACAACTGCCTAAACTATAAAGTAGGAAAACAATTTAGCTTTTTTGAATGGATTGATGTTGGCAGTGAACAAAACTCATGTTACAAAATGACATTGGAGTTAGCTCAACGAAGGAATGAGAGGTTACGTCATGAATATCCGTTGATCGAACAAGCCAAATATAAAGCAATGGAGAAGAAGTATAAGGGAACTTTGAAAATGTTGTTGACATCGTGGTTATTGTTTTTTGCGATTGTTGCTGTAATATTTATGTATCCTAAAAATATTAATGTATGTTGAGTAGTACTCTCATTAAAATGAGAGCTTTGGACAACTGATTTTTTGTAATGAATTTTCAATTTAGTGCTCTGGTTTATGTTAAGTTTACAATATTTCTGTCCCAAAAACAGCGTTGTCTTTTTTTTTTTTGAGCAACAAAGCCTCAATTTAAATGCAATAACTAGCTTCAATCTCAAACTGAATTACTTAAATACATAATATTATCGTCATCAATATATGTGCACGTTGAATATGACTCGATGAACTACATAAGTACTTAAAACAACCCGAATCTGACTTACACAATGACTTACTCACTAAAAACAATTACATAATTTTAACAAAATGACTTAAGTAAAGCTCCATCCCTCACTCCATTAATCGTCCAATTTAGTGCTCTCGATTTAGTCCTCCTCTTCAATTTTAAGAGGTGTCTTCAATATCGCCCGCATAAATTTAGTCCTAACATCATTCTCTTTCTCTTTAAAATAACGTGCATCTATAGCTTTTTCATATTGATGCACGAAGTCACTAACCATGATACTTGAACGAACATAATCTTTGAAGAATTTGTTCATGCTTTCAATTCTTTGAGTTGTTGACATACCGGCACAGAATGTCGAACGCAAGTAAGCTGGTACCCACTTCTCCCGTCGGCTGTAAAGATTTTGTAGCCAAGTATTTTCTCCAAGCTCATACTTAAAATACTATCGAAGCCCATTTCTGCTCAAACTCATCAGTTGTAATTGTCTCATGGATACAATGACGAAATTCCTTCTGAAAATCTGAAAATTTGTTATATATATGGGCCAAGTGTCCGGGAAATTTTTGTAAAATGTGCCACAAGCATAGCCTATGAGTTGTAGTCGGGAGTACTTCTGCAATGACCTTAGCCATCGCCTTGTCATCATCGGTAATGATAGTTTTCGGGGCACCCTTCAGCATAGCCTCTTGCCATGTTTTCAATAACCATGTATATGATTCAGCCGTTTCATTAACTAACAAAGCACAACCAAACATTATGGTCTGATGATGATGGTTAACTCCAGAAAATGGTACAATGACATTTTATAAATATTAGTCAAGTAAGTGGCATCAAATGTAACATCTCCAAAATATTGGTATGCAGCTCTTGATCTCGCATCAGCTCAAAAACAACTTCTCATACACTCGTCCTTATCAACTTGCATAGAATATACAAACCCAGGTTCTTTTAGTTGCCGATCAATGAAGTAGGAATATAACCTTTGTGCATCTCCCTCCTCAAATATTTTTCTTCTTTTAGTTTCCAAGTAATTTTCAACATCTTTGCCAATACAACCAACATTAAAGTCACCACCAGATTCTTTACTCAACACCGACATAATTTTTCTCGTCGGTACACCGGACTCATTCAATGTCATAATCAGTTTTTTTTTTAACTTTAGTAACTCCCCTGTGTCCACGAAGCAAGCTGGTACTTCTCGGTGTGAGTAAAATATGATTATGTCCAACCACAAACTTGTTGACTATCCACTTTTTCTCTTTTATTCTCATTATTGCTTTACATCTAATCTTTGTCTCGGCAGATTCAATGAGTATTCGATCTTTTTCTTTTCGACTAACTTGTCGGAATCCTGCCCTTGTGCAAACATAGTCTACTGCACAAAGAGTTTTATCATCCTTCGACAACCGAGTATGATTCGTCCGGATTGCAAAACCTTTTCGTTTTGCATATGCTTTGTAAAATGTTTGGGCGTCTTCCACATCCTCAAATTCCATACCAATGTATGGCTCCAAACTACCATTACTCAAAGAAACTCCTCCATCCACATTTGCTCCATCGTTGACATTCACTCCATCGTCGACATTCACTTCATCTTCAACATTCACCTCATTTTCAACATTCAAATCATCTTGAATGTATACACTTTCAGCCTCAAATTCATCACTATTAACCCAAGAAATTTGTTCATACAGTATAAAACCACCACATTATAAATTTAGTAATTATTCAAATAAACCACAATAACTATATATAAATTTTCACATGAACAATTTTCATCAACCCCTTTAACATAGGGGAGTTAAAATCACTATTGTCATACGGTAGATATATAAGTAAAGTGACTTGACTCTGCCAAGATGAAATCATTTTTGTTTGCATGCATTAAATGCAGATATGCTTTGCAATCCAAAATAGAAACATGTGGACCTAGGTGTAAGCCTTGATTTGTTTACCTAATTTAAAAGATGTGCAAACCCTCGTCTATAAAAGCTTGCATATCAAAGTACTCTCATTATCTTTTTTTTTTTTTTTCTAGTTCTTGACGATTCTAAAATCTCCATTGTCACAACAATCACTAATATTTAAAAAAAAAACTGTCTGCAATCAAATGGAGAAAACTGTTTTTTATAAATTGTGCAGAAATAAAGCTCCACATTAAATTTGCAATCAAATTAACGAGTCCTGCACCGAACTTGGGCTTTCAGATAACACACACGGGGGGAAGCAATCGCCAATATTCATGGCTTCAGTTGAAGAAATGCGTGACGAACTGCAAGCACAGGGTCTAGCCACAATACTGGCCATTGGTACAGCCAATCAGAAAAACTGTATCCACCAAAAAGACTACCCAGATTTCTACTTCCGTGTGACTGAGAGTGAGCACATGACAGAACTGAAGGACAAGTTTAAGCGTATTTGTAGGTGTTCATCCAAAAACAACCCGAACGTAATATCATTAAACCATTATATAAAATCACTTTCAAATAAAAACCAACTTAATATCACTTTCAAATTTGAAAAAAAAAAATGAAACCAGTAAATGACTACTTTCGAGCATGTTCATCTTCTCATTGACATTTAATCAAACATATACATGGTAATATATTAGCAACTCGATTGATTAATGGAAATCATGAAAATTACCTCAGCAACACCAAAATAAGCTCTCTCAGCCATGGAAAATAGTGTTCTTGCCGACTAGGTGGACTGGTTCCAGACTCCAACCAATCTACCCCAAAACTTAGATAAACTTCACTCAGCTTCAACGCATCTGATTTATTGTTCAAAAATGTCCCCAAATGCCTTACCCATAACAAACAACAGGTTCCATGGTGATGATGACGAATTCGATTTTGTGAAGTGAAATACTTGGCTCGAATAAACGTAGATGCCTCGCTCGGAAAACTCAAGAAATCTGAAATGAAAATAACGCAGGTAGGTTTCTATCTTTGATGGAGGAGAGCGGCTTGTGTGTGGTGAGGTCTAGCTGAATTAAGTTATAATTGCTTACGTGTCATGCATTGATAGGAGCGCTGCTAAAATGAGAAAAGCAGCTTGACTGCTGCACAGCGTTGCTATTTTTTTAAAGGGAATGCCGAAAGCTAATTATTTATAAAAATAAAATAAAAGATAGGAACAATGCGATCTCGAGATATTACGAAAAAATGTGGTAATTTTTCGCATTTTTTTCGATTCTAAGCTCAGCCCATAGACACGAGATATTACTAAATTGATCCATCACAACAAAATTGGAAATTGCATTGGGCTATTAATGGACACGAGATCCAATTGAGAAAATGATGGGCTTTCCAGCTTGAATGAGCTAAACATAAATTGGGCCTTGGGGTATAAGTAATTTGTAAGCTAGAAGGCCATTATTGAATGACTTAGGGCCGGTTTGGGTAACAAACATATTTCAGAAATTTGAGATGAGTTCATATGGTTGAAATGTTTTCAACTCCCAAACACTTTAAACGTACTCAAGCGACACTCTTTTGCTACGTACATTGTAGCATGATTGATCTTTCATTTCAAATAACTTTTCTCATCAACTATTCTTCTCTCTTCCTTTCCCATCAACCATTTTTTGCATCAAATAACTTTACTTATTTTTAATTAAATAATTATTGGTGTAGAAAAAAAATTATTATAATTTACATATATTTAATTAAAAAAGTTTTGGTATTATATTTATAATAAAAAATATTTATTATAATTTACAATAATAATTTGGTATTATATATTTTATTAAATTTTTTATTTAAATAATTTTCTCTAAAAAAAGCGTGTGAAAAATTAATTTTTAAAGGTGTTGGGAATCATTTATCATAATAATTGTGTTTATAAATACAAAATATAAATAAAATCAATATTTCACCATCATTACTAATAAAATCAATTATTGATGGCACCCACACCTTTTTCAACTTCATACTCAAAAGTAGGGATGAAAACGGTCCGGTCTGGTCCGGTCGGGTTCGGTCCATCATTTTTCCTGGACTGGACCGGACCAAACATCTAGTTGGTCCGTTCGGTCCGGTCCACATTCGGTCCGATCCAATTATTTTTTTCTAAATAAATCAATTAAACATTTTATTTAAATTATTAAATTAAAATTAAATAAATGATTAATGTAGATTATGTAACTAACTCATTAAAAAAAATTTATACGGTCAATGATACATATTATAAATTATATATACATACATAATACATATTATAAATTATAAATTATATTTTTATATAAATTATAATATATATATACTATATACATATATACATAATGGGGAATTGGTATTAGGTTAGTTAATTTATAATTTACCAATTGCTTTATATTTACTTACAACTTAGGTATTTTACAAAAAATTTATCTAATAACTTTAATTAGATATAGATGTAGATGTTAGTAATTAGTTAATAGTGAATTGGTTATAAGTTAGTTGATAATATACACTACTTAATTAATAAAATATTATTTTGTAATTACATATTTAAAATTTTATATTATAAGTGGGAATAAGTTAGATGAAAATTACATAATTAATTATATAATTATTATATAAAATAAAATATATATATATATAACTTTTAAAAAAAAATTTGAATTCGGTCGGATCAATCCACTTTGGTTTGAGGAATCATGGACCGTGGACCAAACCGAACTAGTTCGGTCCAAGGAATCATAGACCGAAACCGAATCTCATGTTTCTCGGTCTGATCTAGACCGAACCAAACCGGTCAGTTTTTCAAGTCCGGATCAACCGTTTTATAGCCCTACTCAAAAGTCAATAACTCAACATACTTCATACATCCAAACACATCAAACTCATCTCAATGGGACCTACAAACTCACTCTATCTTTACTCACAACTATTTACAACTCTTCTCAACTATCTTCAACATCCAAACGCAACTTAAGACGAAATAATCTGCTGCATTTTCCGATTTGAGTGGCAAGGATGGATCCTCCAAAATGAGTTCAGCATGGAAAATGGGCAGAAATTAATGAAATTATGGATATTTTTGTAAAATAAAGGAATACCTTGTTTTCTTCTCTTTTATTTATGGATTTCAAGGCGCTATGGATCGGCATAAGTACTTCACCATCCCTAAATCTTACACGATTATATGTAAGTTGTTTAGATATCTCATTTTCAGCAAATAATATTATAATAAAAATATGATATGGCATGTCACTTGGATGAAATATAAAATAATTTCCAATAAAAAGTCATATAAAACTTAAAACTATTTTAAACAATAAATAATACAAAACCTAAAATTAGAATTTTCAGAAATGAGAAAATTAAAAAAAAAAAAACACATTTTTAAAAGAAAAACCAAAAATGAGAAAATTCAAATCAAAACAAAGAGCTGAAACAGCTAACAAAATATTTTAAAAAACACAAAATTCTAAAAAATTGAGAAAATTTTATAAACTTTTAAAAAAATGTTAAAAAAGTGGTGACTGTTTGGGAATCAAGGCTCAGATCGTGTTACAAAACTCAAGTTGCAATAATAATTCTAAATGCAGTCCTTACCTAGTGAAGACCCTGCATATTCTTGACATGGAGACAACCACATATAATAAAATGAGCCATTTCATTTAAAAGGAAACGTAGCGTATTGGCTCATGGTGGGTAGAATGGAGCTGGGAATAGACTGAGACCGTCATCCTAATTAAAATGGTGCAGATTGTAGGTGGGAAATGATGCGTATCAACCTCCTTCAAGACAACGATGTATTGGTGATGTAATGGAAATCCGATAAGAGCTATTCGCAATGCCACTAGAAAGGCTAGGCGTGCCGATGGTAGGAGGTTGCATTGGGTAGCATGTATGGCTCTGGGTGGTAAGGCGTTGAGTGTCCAAGACAATTCCTTAATTTTAGGGGTTGGATCACAAGATGACAAAAATGTTGTAGGAGAAGATGTCAAGATCTTAAAAAATATGGGTGGTCGGCCATCTCTATTATTTTAGGAAGTTTGTTTATTTTTCACTTGGTTTATTTCATTTTAATTAAGAGATTTGTCTGATTTTAGTGTGTTTATGATTATTTCCTAGTTTATTTCCTTTATGTTAGGTATTTGATTTTATTTTCTATAAATTAGGAATTGATGTATGTTGGGATGAGATCTAGATCTATTGTGGCTGAAACCCTAGAGGTTTCTATATAAGTTTCAGCCTTGCTTGTTTATTCATGTATTATGCTATGTTATTTTCAATAAATGAAAATTTCTTTTCAATTCTTTTGAGAGTTAAGTACTAGCTTGAGTTAATCTTAATTTTCACCCACAAAACAATTTGGATTTTTGTGTTACCTTAAGGTAACCCTAAATCTAGTTAACCAACAAGAAACAAATCCTAGATCTAATCACCCAACATGCCACAATCAATTGAGTGCGAGTGAGGCTTCCATCACAATGCCCTAAGTCTCAGAGTTCTCCTTCAAGGCTTGTGGTGGTTGAGTGTGTTGGAGTAGTCAAGTCCACCATTGGCTTCATGTGGTGGTGGAAACGGTATGTATTTTCTAGTTGAGTCTTTCAAGGCAACTGTGCATATTGCCCTTAGACCCAGAATCCTCCTTCAAGGCTTGTGGTGGCCGTTGAGTGAGGTTTTTCAATCGAGTCTATTGTCTCTTTCATGTGGTGATTGAGTGAGGTTTTTTGAAGTTTTCCAATCGATTATGTCATCCCCATTGTGTTGCCCTAATTACCGCCTTTTAGGTTTGTGGCGTACAACATCCTTGAAAGCATACCAGCCACCAAGCAAAGATGGAGCTTGTGTAGTCTTTAGGGTCGGTCTTGCCACATAAGGTATACCAATTTTCCAACCTTCAACACCTCTTTATGATTGGTTTTTTCTAAATTTGTTTGATGAATGAATGTGTTGGTGAAAGTAAATGAAACCTATTTGATGAAAGTCCTGTGTGAGTACCCAGGATGCAATTTGTGGGTCTACATTTTTAAGTACAATACTCATAATTTCATCCTTCACTTTCTGCGGCGTCTATTAATGAACATATATATTTGGTTGATATTTTTCTTTGAACATTAATTTGTTAATTTGACCTTGTACTTTCACCACCTAAGCCTGGTAGATGTAGTTTTGCAAGTCTTCCATCATCAAGTGGAAATCCAATTCTACCAACATAAAATTATAGTCCAACAGTATCTTTCGTGGTTTTTGCATATGACTCATCCATGCATATAGGGGATGCATATGAAATTTGGTTCTATAGAGCAATAACTATTTTTATGTTTATTTTCTCGTGAAGTTTATGTTAGGATGAATATTTTTTTTTCCAAAAAATTAGTTGGGTCCTCCTATAACAACCAATAATTCAAATTAATTTATTGATTGCATATAGAAACTGCAATTCATCTAATTCATCTTAAGTGCCTAAACTCTTACATGCTTATTTAATAACTTCTTGGTTTTTTTAACATGATTACAAGTCCTTTGTAGCTCATTTAAGTGAGAGTATAAAGTACAACTAGTAGGGTATATGATATAAAATTCTTAATATTTATCACTTTTTATCATTCTTTTGTGAATATCTTTAAGAATTAAGACCATTATAGGATGCTAAGCTTGAAGGAAATAATGAAGGTAGAAGATGCATTGTTAAGTAGCATATAAATTAACTTAGGTACAAATTTTCAATTTTGACACGGATACTATAACTTTATTTTTTTATGACTTAAAAAGAAAAAATAATTAATAATGAGGATGGAAAGTTCTAAGCTTTGAATATATCTATGACTGAGTGTAGGAGCTGAATTTTTTTTTTTTTTTTATAAATTATGGTAATAATTGAGCAGTCCGTTCTAAGGTGAGTGGGGCCATCAAAGTATATTTTACAGTAAGAAATGAATGAATCATTTTATTTAAAAAATCTTATGCAACTGAGTTGTGATTCTTTCACACTACCACCCCTTGTCAGTTTTTATTTTCATTTTCTATGTTGCGGTTTCAAACTCAAAAATTTTCTATATAAGTTCTTTGTTTTCTAGTTTTTCTCCTCCATTCACATTGTTTATGCATCAAGGAATTGCTAACAACGGCTTTAATTAAAGATCCGCACTTAATATTATAATGTGTTGATAGTCAAAATTCATGATAATATGATTATGAGTCCAACCTTTCACACCAATGTCCATATTACTTGCTATCCACATTACTTGATATTGAGTTTCACCTCAATGTCTAAATTATATGATAATATGTTTTGGTATTTTCCTTCCATTTAATGAACATGCTTACCATTGCTAATTTGTTTCGGTTTTCACTTGTTTTAACTTTTAATGGTGTTTAATTATGTTGTCGATTTGCAATATCTTTATCATATTCATCATCTTCTTTAACTTATTGTTATTTGAATCATGCTCCAATATGTTTATATAGGTTGATAACACCTTTCAAATTCTATCACACCCCTAGAAATTTAGGATAACATTTTTGTATTTGTCTATAGTACAATAAGAAGGTCATTACTAATTGCTAATTACACTTGTTGGTGTAATTTTAATTTCGCATTTTTTATGTGATCTTAATTTTCTACTTATAAAAAAAATGTAATCTTAATTTTCTACATGTTTTTTAACAAATAGTTGCCTACAGGAAAGTTCATCATACTGCAATTACTTTCTATGGGCAGATATTGAAAAAGGAAATGAAAGAAAAGTTGTGAAAGAGGATAACTCCAAAAGAGAGAGGAAGAACTCCAACATATAAGGAAAGAGATCCAAAAAATAGAGGAGGACACCCAAAGAGAGTGTTGGTTCTTCTTCAAGAATAGGGTGAGCTTCATGGTCAAAGTTAAAGATATTAGCCATGTACATATACTACTTTATGTATATTGAAAACTTTCAATTCTAATCTCGTATTATTTGCTTGCATCAAGACTGATTGAAGATTAAGTAAATGTTAGGAACTTGTTTGTATGTTGTAAATTGGTTTATCGACTTTATTAAGGTTGTTAGTATTTTCAATGTAGCCCAACTGTGATGACTTCTAAAATATTTAGTTTGTAATATGCAGTGTCATTATGTTTTCAATGTAGTCAAATTGTACTAGACTTATTATGTGTTCAATATAGCAATGTTGTCAACAAATTTTAAGTTATAATATTATTATGTAATCTGTGTGAAAAAATCAATAACTCTATTAGAATTCATTTATTTGCACAGACTAAGAAATATAAATATGGACCTAATGAAGCCCAATACCATAGTGATTTCAATCATAACTAATCCAAACTTAATATCACAACTAATTAATTGTGCTTCTAATCAATTCAAAACCTACCTACCAATGCCAACCTGATATTTTCATGAAAATGCAAAACCATAATAATATTCTTCAACATTTAGAGTACATTGAGTTAAGTTGAATACATACAAGTATTTCATTCAAACCCAACCAATATTCCATAGTGGCGCTCCATACAAGTATCTTATAAAGAGTTACAAAATACATCGAGTACAAGACTATATTGAGTTAACTTGATACGAGTACAAGAATATATTTAGTTACAAGAATGCATTGGGTACAAACAACGACCATAATGCAAAACTAAGTTATCAATTCTCAAGAGTTCGTGATGTTGAAAGTCTACCTGCAAGTAGTTTCAAAACAATTTGTAAAAATCATAACTAAACATTCATTCACTTCATCACTTCTAATCCTCGATCTTAAAGAGAAATATGAAGCTCTCTCTGGTATTTTTCTGAGATGTCTTGCATGAAAATTTTAGATTCCTTGTATGTATTTCCTCACAATGAATCTTATATAAAAGTTGTTCATATTTGAATCTAATTTTCATGGGTATCTTGTTTGTTTCATCTCATGGTCATTTAATTAGTCAAAAGTTATTTTAACCATAGAAAGGTCAATCTGAGTGATAATCTAGAGAGTGTGTTATATTTTAGAGTTTTTAACCAAGTTAATGGACAGATCTTGGCTTGAAATTGTTAAGAAGTGTTGTCAATATGTTCATATAAATTTTTATTGAGGATTTATTACATGATTAAAACTTTTGATGAAAGATTTTCTTAAATCTAGAAACTTAGAAACTGAAAGAGTAAAAACTGAAAGAGTCAAAAGTAGAAACTGAAAGTTTGGATCTTTTGTAGTTTAATCTTACTTCAATGGATTTGATATATTTATTTGATGATCCTAAGACTCTTACCTACATGTTAGGACGTTAATTTAAATATTTTTTGTGTTAGTTTAGAAGTTATGAATTTATTTGTAAAATGATACTCAGTTAGGTCAAAAGTTTAATATTTTTTCTTAGATTCATGTTTTTGTTTATTTTTAGCTATGTGATTTAAGTTTAATACTTGGATCTGCTTTAGGACATATTTTTAAACCATATGATGTCTTTTTTTTTTAGGATCTCAACTTTGTAAACCAGAGATCAAGTGTTTGATCAAAGCAAGTTGAGAAAAAAGTTCTATTTTGGGATGAAGTGTGGAACCGAGTACTTCAAATGATTTGTAATTTGTGGCATTTTTGTGTGATAATTCAAAGTATATTAATTCTTAGGAATGTGTTATGAACATCTTAGAAGAAAGATTTGAATTTTTGAAGTTCTTGGACATGTTTTGAAATAGGTCTACCCTTAAGATTCAAGGATTTGTATTTTAGTTAAAAAAAAGTTTGGATCTTTTTACTAAAAAGTTTTGTGTTGGTGAGTGGTATATTTTGTTGGATGTTTTAAGCTTGTTTTTAAACTTGGATAGAAAGATCTTTGTTACAAAATTTTAATTTGATCATGAATTTTGAAGTTGGAAGAAACTGCAATAAAAATAAAGAGTTTTTGCCTTGAGAAGTTTTAGCCCTATGAAGTATTCTATAGTTGTGTTTGATTTTTAATTTTTCCAAATTGATATTTGAGTTTAGGACAAAATTTATATGAGTTATGTAAAGTTTAGTAATTTTTGGAGTTATGATGTGAAATTCTTAAGTTATGTAAAGGAATACAAATCCAAGCTCAAGACCTCTCCTTCCACCAAAGACACTCTTGTTAAGTTTTTGAAGGTATGCATTTTCCTCTAATTTCTATTCCCTTCATTGTCGGTTATTTCCTATGTCTAATTTTTGAAAAATAGGCTAAGCAAAATGAGAGAAAATGACTAAATAGGGTTAATTTGTATGATGTTATTTTTTTATACTTAAATAGTTAATAACTTAATATTGTTAATTCCAATACTTTTCTTAATGTTGGAGAGTGGTGCATTTATTAAAGTGTTGATTCTGTTGAATACTTGAACTTGAATTAACTTAGAGTTCAAGTCATATATAGATATTTTATTATAATTCAACCCACGAGATATTTTTATGAACAAGTTATATTGTTCATCAATCTCTCTCATTTTTTAGGATTAAGACTAATTATTTTCTTTTCTAAATTTTATGGTAATCAAATGAGCTTGATTAATAGCCATTATCTGTTAGTTAGCTATTCATCAAAATAAGTGTTGAATTATGAGTTATTATATAGGAGTATAAAAATGTCTAGTTGTCCATCAACCACTTGCTCTTGTGAGATCAAAAGATCCAATATAGGCCCATGTGACTCACTTTAAAAATTGTTTTAAGAATTACTCTCAAGTATAAGAGTTTTCAAGTAGTAATAGGGAAATTTCTAAATCATTTCCTCAAGGAACAATTAGTTTAAAATGTAAATTCATTCACTATCGAAAATAAAATAAAATTATTAACTAAGGTTATTTACAATGATATTCACAATGAGAATTGATTTTTTTGTGGATATTATAAAAAATGCTCTCATTTCCTTTTGCATGAGATGGTGAATGAGTGCTAAAAAGATGCAAAAAAAGTGAATAAAATAAAGTATTAAACACAAGTGGAGAATAGGAAATATTTAGCTAGCATTTAATAATTTTCGCTCTAATGCAACTTGATGCTACTTCAATCACTTCCACACATTAAATGGATTCGTGAATATGCATTGATTAAATTATGATTATCATTGCTTAAGAAGCTAAACCACATTTATCAATGTCATCTAATCCAATGTTTCCAATTAATAAAAAGAATTTCACGAAATTTACGTTCTAAGGGACATTTTATCAAACATCATGTGTGCTAATCAAAAAGCTACTATTTTCCATCCAATAGAGTTCAATCTAACCCAGAAAAAATTATAATACTTAGACTAATCAACTCCAATGAAGATAATATAACGTAAAGGTCCAAACAATCCCAAGCAACTAATGTAAATCAAGCTAGAGTGGGCGTGAAGATGACTGAAAGTTACTGGGAAAATAAAACACATACTACCAAAAATAAATTCAAACGAAATAACTACTGAAGGTATTCGGCTGAATTGAAAACAAACTGAATGAGAACAATTTAATGTAGGTGATATGTAAATAAAAGCTTGAATCAAACACAAAGCAAATGAACTGTAAAAAATGAAAACATGGAAAAGAGAAAATGGGTTTTCGGAGTTTGATGAATTCTCCAGCAAAAACCACCGAATAAGAGCTCCCTCCTTGCATTTTATCCCACCTTTCAGGTAACAAAAACATTAATTTTCTATGACTTAGACCAACAAAGCCCAAAAATGGAGCTGGCATGATTGTGTTTCCTTCAGATGCAGGGGTGTATGGCAATTGATTTTTCGCATGGAGCAGGGGCTGTATGTCAATTGATTTTCGCATGGAGCAAGGACTGTAGGTCCAAGAAGGGAAAGAAAGTGATCACGCTTAGCTTCCGTGAGGTGTAGGACTTTTCGTAATGTGCTTCCATCTAAATTTTCGTTGGTTTGATGGGAGTTGATGCCAAGAGTGTTATTTGCGGAAAGATTAGATGGCTTCTGCAAGACTTCTGTGAGGTTTCATGTGAACTGGAAATATAAAGTGTGTGGGGGCCACACTTTGAAAGGTCAAGCCTGAGGTGAGTAGCAGGGGTTGAACGTGAAGGGAAAAGCAGTTCCGCAGTTTGCATTTGACTTGAATTGAAAGTGATGTAGCTTCCATTTGGGTTGAAGAGAGGCCGTGGGGTCCACTTGAAGACAATTCCATGATTTACATGTTATGCTTTTAGGAGAATAAGAGTCAAGCGGGTCCCCACTTTGAAGATAAGCATGCATGTAGTCAATTGCTCTACATATTTCCGTGTGATTTATTATATGTAGTGCTTTAGTTTAGGTCAAACGGCAGGTCCCCACTTTGAAGATAAACATTCATCCATTTTCACACAAAAAACTGTGCTGCATGCCAATAAAACTGTCCACGTCGAGGGCTACTTGATCGCATGTTTGAGAGAATTGGTATTTTTGTTTAGTGCTTCGATGTGGTGGTGAGTAGCAGGGGCTGAAGCATGAGATATTACAATGTGCTTTTCGTGCGTGAAGTTATGAAAATTTCTGCACGGCTCATCTGCATATTTGCACCATAATTAACATCCTCAATTTCATATAATAAATTAGAAATTAAGATCATAAAGTTAGGTAGTTATCAATTGAGATAAAATTGATTTATTGAGGCCTAACCCATTCAATTACTAGTAAGAAAAGTGTGATTGACTCGAATTTAAGTGTAAAATAATCACAATATTATAACTCAATCACCATGTACATGTAGTGCCAGGGGCAAGAAATAATATTGAATGTGTCTACCGTAATAAAATAATTAGAGGTGGTAGAACCACTCGGTTGAAATATCATCTAGCTGGGATTCTAGGCAATGTAGAACCATATAAAAAGGTCTCTAATGATGTAAAATGACAAATGAATGAGCTACTTAATGAAATGAAAAAAAGTAAAGAGAAGAAAAGAAAAATAAAATCAGAGATTGGAGACCATGTAAATTTAAAATTTGATGATATTGATGATATATTGAGGGATATTATCATAATTCAAAAGGTAAAAGGAAAGATAAAGAATACATAACTGGAAAGTCAGTGGGGGGATTGAATAGATTTTTTGCCCCAAGAATAACTCCTGGGTCTCAACCTTCTATTAAGAGTACTATGTGTTCGAAAAAAATGATTGACAAAGCGAAGATAGTTATAGCATACTGGTGGAATGATGCTAATCAACTTTTCAATGCAGTTCAATCTAAGTTTTATCAACCAGCTATAGCCTGGATTTAAGTGTCATTTTTTTATACGAGTTGAGAAGAAATCTATTAAAGAATTCTGTGAATAAGATTCAAAATTATCTTCAAAAAGTTAAAAAAATTTGGAATGAGACTGGTTATTCACTAATGATAGATGGTTGGACATACCAGAGGCAACAATCAATAATCAATTTTCTAATTTATTGTTCAAAATGTACAATATTTTTGAAGTCTATTTATACATCAGGCCTTAGAGAAGATTCCGAAACATTATTTAACATCTTTAATGAAGTTGGTCAAGAAGTTGGAGTTGAGAATCTTGTGCAGTTCATAACGGACAATGATGCAAGTTATAAAGCTGCAGGAAAAAAGTTATAATAGAAATATGGCTCTTTCTATTGGTCCCCTTGTGCATCTCATTGTATAGATTTGATGTTGGAAATTTTTATGATTCTAGGCATTTTTCTATTATTGATGAAACTATAAAAAATGCAAGAAAGATAACCATAACCTTGTTTGAGTTTTGGCTTTGATGAGAAAAGACATTACCAAAGGTCATGATTTATGTCGTCTTACAGTTACAAGGTTTGCGACAAATTTTTTAAGTATCCAATCTTTACTTTTGTTTAAGAAAGAACTTAGAAAAATATTTACTTATGATAAATGGATTGCATCAAGTCATTCTAAAAGTAACGTAGGGAAGGAAATAGCCGAAATTGTTTTATAAGATAGAGAGTTTTGGAGTCAATGTCAATTTATTGTAAAAGTTAGTGAACTTTTGATTCAAGTTCTACGACCTGTCGACGGGAAAGAGAAGCCTGCAATGGGATACTTGTATGATGCAATGGAAAGAGCCAAAAAGAACATAAAAGCGAGATGCAATAACAAAATTACTATATTCAATCCATTCATCAGGATCATTGATGTTAGGTGGGATAAGTAGCTTCACAGTCCATTACATGCGGTGGGTTGTCTATAACCAATGCTTTAAAAATAAAATAAGTTGTCTATAACCAATGCTTTAAAAATAAAATGATGTTTCAAAAGGGTTTATGACTTGTGTTATGAGGATGAAACTTGATCTCGATAATCAAGACAAGATCATTAAAGAACCTGAATTGTATAAGAATACAGAAGGTGATTTTGGACAGTGTTTAGCAATCCACCAACGTGTAAAAATTAATCTAAATAGTATCATTTTTTAATATCATTTGTTAAATAGTATGAATTTGTACTTTAATTTTTGCATTATTATATTTTTACCTACATTTAATTAATAATTTATAATTGCACTATTACTATAGTTGCATGGTGGACAAATTTTGATCACGAAGTTCCAACGCTTCAAAAGTTTGCAATTCAAGTATTAAGTCAATGTTCGTTGTAGTGTAACTTGATGTAAAAGAAATTGAAGCACATTTGAGTTTATTCATTCGAATAAAGGAAATATATTAGAGTATAAATGTTTGAATAATTTAGTATTTGTTCATTATAATTTGAAGCTGCGAAAGAGGTAGATTTTTTAAATACTAATGTTTTTCACTTTTGAAAAATATGTAAAATTTTCACTTATGTTTGACTTTTATTTTGACATGAATATCAAAAGAGGAAGATATGCTTTTGGTTTAATCAACCTTGAAAACATTGACATGATGGAAGAATGGGTGGGTGAAAATCTAATCTTATTGATGGTGAAGATTTGGATTGGGCAAGTATTAAAGAGCCATTAAATTCACTAAATTTGGAAGACGGTGATGATGATAGTGAAGTTGATGAAAATATTTTGATTAACATTTCGAATGTTGATCCTTATTATTTTGTTGATGAAAATGAGTGATTTTATTTTAATAGCTCGATTGAGAACTTATTTAGTTTTACAAGTATGTGTGTTATTAAAACTTATTTAGTTTTACAAGTATGTGTTTTATTGAGTTTATGACTTTTTTAATTGTTATTTTGGAATATAGTTTATGTGTGTGTATATATATATAATTTATCCATGTGTAGACTATTTCGAAATATTGAAATATTTATCTGAAATGGTAACGGTAACGAAATATTTCATTTCAGTATCTTGACTGAAACGACTATAGAAACTAGGGGGAGTTCAGTCCAGTTTGGTCTGGTCCCGGGAGGTTTTGTGGACCGGACCGAACCTATTCGGTTTAGGGTTTTCCTACCCTGGATCGGACATAACTCCCTAAGGACAGGTTCGGTCCGGTCGGTCCACATATATTCCAAATGGGCCAATGGCCCAATCTTTTTCTTCCATAATTTTTGGCTCAATAATAAAAACTCTCTAACAATTTATTTAGTTTTAAGCAAAAAATACAAAAAAATAACTTCAAAGAAAATAAAAATAATCATAAAAGAAAATTTGTCGATATACAATAAATTTGAATACAAGATTTTATTACAAAAAAATAAAAATCTACTATATCCATCTAAATAATTTAAACAAGGTTATCAGTAACTAATTACATCAAATCTGCCATCTAAAAGAAAGAAAGAAAAAAAAAACCATTCCCAAGCATAAATAATGAAAATTAAAAATTATACAAGTTTCAAAAACTGAAAATTAAAAGGTCTTAAAAAAATAATAATAGAAGACTAGAACTAAAAGTTTAAAAGAGTAGGAGTCATATTTAGTAATTTACATCAAAGCTCTAAATAAAAACATAGCTCTCAAATATGAAATTCAAATTACACTATAACAAACTATTGACTAACAGTAGCATAAATTACTTATAATAAAAAGAAAAAAGAACTATCAAAGTAGCATAAAGTATTTACATCAATACAAGCAAAAACAATTATTCTCTTGGGCTTGGCAGCTGCTACATCTTTTGGCTTGGCATACTTTTCATATTTCGCAATACTTTGTAATGTAAACAAATAAATTATTAGCAAACGTTCACATTACCAAACACATAAACATTGTACATTGCACCATCCGGGCCCATGCAATTTGATGCCCCAACTACGAGAGGTGTTAATGCTTTTTTCCATTAATCATGCATATAAGTATCGAGAAAAATGGAAAAAAGAAAAAAAATCAACTTGAGTCCTATTGAAGATCATTTTGTATACTATTTAACCCAATAAATATAGATACAAGAACCATCTAAAACAAGACTTAATAAAATGACAGGTAATATTAAAACATTTGAGGAACCCGTGTACTCAAAAGCTTAGAATGCGAAAAAAATAAAAAGAAATAATAGAGAATGTGCACGAGACTCCTTTTCATTCAAAATGTCTTTTATGGTAATGACACAAAGATAAATTATAGTTACTTTCTTAAGTCTCGGATTCCAGTAGTTGTATAGATATATTGAGGAGTTGAGGACTAAGAAAGAACAAAAACGTACACTAGAGAACACGGAAAAGAAGATGATCAATTCATGTACGTAAAAGACATTATATTTTCTATTGGACATGCGGGTAGCTTTTGGCTCAAATAAAGACAAGTGTTAAAAGAAATCTTAAAAAAAAAAAAGAATAAAAAAAATGGTTGGAGCATGCAGCTTGCAACTATCTTTACATGCATGAAATGTAAAAAGAAACTATAATCCGATGCCTATCTTTTACTCCATCTTGGTTTTAACTTTTGTATCACCCAAAGATTCATATAACTGCAAAACTATCAGTACTTAAAGTATTTATTCTCCTAACTATATAAATATAAGTCAAGCCGAAAGGAAAGCCTGTACTTTTGGATTGATAAATAAAACATCATCCCATATGTCAAGGTACTACATCAAAGGAGATGGATTAAGATTTTTATATTTCAGCCAATTTACCACTGAGAGATCGAATCTGATTCAATGATAATTACATATGTATGAAACAAAGTGGTAATAAGATATACATCTTAATTAGCGGGCAGTACTAGTTATATATATGAACAAAATTTTCCTATAAACAATATTGGCAATTGCTAAGGGGCCGCTCCCTAGTGCATTTTCAATTTTCTTACTACCAAAAGTTTAAAACAGTTGAATATAATGGGATTTGGGAAATCAACAACACAATCTTCTCACATTTTTAGCTTTTAATCATCATTGGGTTAAGAGCTGATAGTCATTGAATTTGATCCCTTGACAGAATCAGCAAATTCTCCAACAAGTTTTCCTAATCAAAATTTAAAACAAAACAAATTAAATAAAGTTAAATAACATATAAGATAAAAACAAAATATACCACAAAAGATATCAAAATCAAATTTATTACATACCCATATCCACATGCTTCTTAAATTCCTCAACTTCGTCCATTAAAGTCCTAAGACTTATTGAGTATAAGAAGAATGAAACCAATTTTGTGCACATATGAGAGCATCAACCATCATCGAATTTAAACTATTTCGGAAATGGTCAAGTACATGACCTGCAGTGCTAAATGTAAATTCAAAGGCCACAATAGATACTGGTATTGTATGTACATAGTGTGCAATCTTTGAAAGTACGCGATATCTAACTGAATTCACCTTCAACCAATTTAGAAGGTCAAAACTATTACCTTGATCCTCACATTTTTCAGATAGATATCTATCAACCTCCGACTTGCTTTCCAAAGAGTCTTCTGATTGTAACTCTTGCTTAAATTGGGTTATCAATTATGCCTGTCTATTCTCAGATTGATCTGTTGAAGGACTTGCATCTTCACATGGGAAACTTGTGCGTTGAGGAGAGCTCTCTTCTTCATTTTGCATGTATGTCTCATACATGCGGATAAATGTATTTTTCACTCTGCAACTCAAATCAATGGTTTTTAAAACATCATTTGCATACATTTTTCTTAACCCAAAGTCAAGATATTGTATCTTATAGTGAAGATAAAGAACAATCCTAATATACAGCAATATATTCTGATTATTCATGTTCTCCCAATACTTTTCAAACTTTCTCTTTATATTTGTGGCCATTAATCCCACCACGGGGCATCCTTCTTCACATTTTATGCTAATGACATTTTTAATAGTAACCAATTCCGTAAAAAAAGTATTGTAAGTTACATATTTATCCCTCGAGAAGCGTAAAGTAGCATCATGAAATAATTTAAGAAACCTCTCATATAACTGTACTTTCTCCTAATCAAATGCGTTGGGAGGCCCTAACTTTTTTGACTTTCTCATATTCACCATATCATTTTCATCATCGTTATCTCCAATACTAATTAAAAAGCCCATATCTGCTTCCTCTAACCATTCAAAAGCCTTTCTAAATTTTGAAGCCCTCTCCAACATAAGATCGGTAGAGTTCCACCTAGTCGGTACATCTAGGCAAACATGAATTTGGGATTGAATCTCTTTCAAGCCCACACATTTCTTAAATGTACTCCACATTTGAGGGAATGATTTAACATACTTCACAACACCCCTCACCTTTGCAATAGACTCCTCATATTCTTTCAATCTCTCATGGACAATTAAGTTCAAAATATAGGCACAACATTGAACATACAAGAATTCATGTTTCATGACCGTGTCTCTTCACCCTTGTGATTTTCAACCAAAGAAAAGGAAAGAAACCTCTTGTGTACCTTCTAGTCATCATCAATAAAATGTGTTGTGAGACACATAGTTCAGGTTTTGCACGGATGTCCATGTATCCGTGGTGAGAGAAATTTGTTGCCCTCGAAAAGCACTCCTTAATTTATTTTTTTTCCTCATAAACAAACTAAAACAATCATTAGTAATCGTTCAACGGGATGTAATCCCTACCACTTAGGGCAAACCACAAGCATAAACTTCTTGAAACCCTACCCTTTAAGATGCCTAAAGGATAATTCATCAAGAATAATCATCTATGCTAAGGCTTGTTTGCAAGCCTCAATACTAAATGCAATGGGCGTAAATCCCCCACTACCACTACCTCCCTCCACCTTCCAACCTAGAGTCGTTTGAGACTTATCCTTACTCTTAAACGGATCTTTTTTACATTGCTTCTCAATATAATACTTCATGAATTTCGTACCGTTGATCTTTGTATCACATGCATATGAAACACCACAATAATTACATGCAGCCCTAAGTTTAGTGTGATCACTTTTTGGTATTCTTGTAAAGTGATCCCAAACTATTGACCTAACTCTACCACTTTGTGACACTCCAATATTAGATTTATCACTTATATTAGATGTGGGTGGGGGTGAAGGCATATTTAGACTTTGTATTGACTCTTATACTTGCACATCATTGGTTGATGTTGAAGATTCCATCTAGAAAAATAAACAACCAACAATTAGATTAAATATAAAGTCAACCACTACAACTCTACAAAAATAAACCCCTACAACTGATTATGGATACCTCATATATAACAAGAATAAATGTAGTACTGTAACATCAAACAATGATGATCTTGGTTTCTAGCATGAATATTTTAAGTTCCTAATTATATATTGATATAATTAGCATGAATATTTTAAGTGCCTAATTATATAATTGGTTTGTATATACTATTTAGAAGAATGAATTTTTTATAAGGTGATTCAAGTAAGTGATCATTTGTGACTATTGTTAATTGTTTTAAGGTATCCATAGGATAAATATGGCTAGCACTTTCTTTAATGGTGATTAATACCAGCACTCAACTATCACGATTAATGACTAAACAAACATGACAAAGTGTGCTTTCAATTACTAGATCTAATTGTATGTAAAAGACTCTGACTTAACAACCCAACAATTAACTGCATAACACTCCACTACAACTAAATATCCCAAGACATGGGCAACATTACAACCCAACTTTAATAGATAAGACTAAGTCCTACGAAGCCAAGCAGAAGGCCTTACATAGTTACATCCAAGACCTCACGTCCAAATCACATAGTTACATAGTTTTATATATATATATATATATATTTACTTGTAAATTTGTAATATACAGAGATTAATTAGCAGAAAATGAGGCATCTTAATTATTAAGTTGATGATTATGATATATTTACTCGGTTGATCTAGGAAAGATTAAAACAAGTTAGGGTTTTCTCCAAACTTACAAACAAACTAATATTTCTCTACAAGATAGGCAAATAAAATATTAAAAAAATGTTTACTTTGTATTGCAGGGAGGAACCAACAGAGGGCTTGGAGATTTTTAATGGCTTTCAGAGGCAAGCAGCGATGGAGGGGATGGTTTGTTCGTGTGGAATGCGATGGATGGGCTAGGCTCTGAAGGGGATGCGATGGAGGGGCTGCAGACGGTAGATTAGTAGCGATGCACAGGGCTAGGGTTTTGATTAAGAGAGAGAGAGAGAGAGAGAGAGAGAGAGAGAGAGAGAGAGAGAGAGAGAGAGAGAGAACGTGAGAGTCTGAGACTTGGTCACTTGAGATAGAAGTTTTGAGAAGATTAGAGACGGAGAGAGAAATGAATGCAGAAAGGGGATGAGAGGGAGATGGAATATGGAGGAGGGGGAAAAGGGGAATGACGCTGTTTGGGGTTAAAAAGGTTATTTTTAACCCCAAATGACACTGTTTCAATATAGATAATTTTAAAAGAAATTGGGATGCGTGAAACGACGTGATTTCACGCAACCTAGTTTCAAATTTCTTCAAATTCTAGACCTAAACGGCACGGACCTATTTTGCACTAAACGGCCCCGTGTAATGAATGCGATTTTCAATTCTAAATTTCTAATATATAATTGGCAACTTGGCACATAAAATAATATAAAAAATTTTTAAATTAATAAAATTAAAATTAAGTAAACTATTTAATGTATATTATTTAATTAACTCATTAAAAAAAACTTATTAAAATTATATTTATAATGTTAATTGGCATAATTGCTACTTTGTTACTAAGTTAGAGTATATCAATGTATTATGATAGTTATTAGTTAATGCATAATGAGGATTTTTTTAATACCTATATAATTATTTGTGACATATTAAATAATTTAATATATATACATGTTATTAACTTATTTACTATAACTAATAATATACTATTACACTAGTACTAATACTATAAAGTATACCTATATTAACTAATAAATATACTAGATTAATAGCAGTATTACTAAAATACTATATGTTAGTGATAAATTGATAATACTATATTAAATAATAGTAATACTCTTATTAAGTATTAGTTATAGCTATATAGCCTATGTTAGAATTTAGACTATCTAATAGACTAATAGTATTAGAACAATTGTATAAATATATTTTATAGCTATATATTAGTATTAATTATAGACTATAGTGATTAGTATTAATAGTAGACTATTAGTATAGCTATAGATTAGTTTTACTTAAAGTGATTTAATACAATTATATTAGTATAATTATAACTATAGTATATTACAACATTAGACTATTAGTATTATTAATTTAGTATAAATATTAGTATTAGTATATAATTATAAATATTATTTTTAGTTAATAATTATATAAAAATTATATAATTAATTTATAAATTTATATAAATTATATATATAAATTATATTTTATTTTTATTTTCATTTTTCATTCAATCTGGTCCAGGGTGGAAAACCCCTGGACCGGGACCGGATCGAATGATTTTGGTCTTTACAAAATTGGACCGGACCGGACCGGACTTTATTTGGTCTGGTTTGGTTCGGTATAAAAATGGCCGGTTTGGTCAGTTTGGCCAGTCCTGACCGGCCGAATCTCACCCTTAATAAAAACGGTATTCAAAACTTTGAATTTTACCCTAAGCTATCATTTTTCATATTTCTAATTGTAAGTAATAAAGTTTCTAACTTTTAGAATCTCTATTATAATTTCTCGTGTTTCGTGCTAGATCCTAGTAGCGCGACGATCACTGTAAGTTAACTTCTAACTTACTATCAAATTATTTTGTATGTGTTAGTAAGAGAATTAATGGTTATGTACTTATGTTATCATATATGCTATGCCATAACATATCACTACATGTTTATCTATTACACATTATATTCTATCGTGAAATAGTTATTTGTTTTAAGTTTTGCTATGTCATGTAATACTATCTGTTACACGTTATTTCATGTCACGTAATGCTATCTCTTACATGTTATGCCATGTCATGCAATGCTATTTGTTATACATTATTTCATGTCACATAATTTTGTTTGTTACATGTTATACCATGTTGTGTAATGTCATATGTTACATGTTATGTCATATTACGTGTTGTTTATTTGTTTCATGTTATGTTAATCTGTGCATCTCATGAAAAATAATATTTTCATGTTAGTTAAGTCAATTTCAAGTTTTAGTTTCATGTTTAGTTTCATGCAATGTTATTTTACGTTTAGTTTAAGTTTATATTATCAGTTAATGTATACTACGGTCAGGGAATACACGATCTACTTGGTACTGCGGTCAAGGCATATGTGTTGTTAGGTACTACAATAAAGGAGTATTATTTGTTGTACTATAATCATTTTGCTATTTTTCAAGTTCACGTTCATGTCATATTTCAAATTCACGTTCATGTCATGTTTCAAGTTCACATTCATGCTATGTTTTAGGTTCATGTTCATGTCATGTTTCAAGTTCACTTTCATACTATATTTTGAAGTTAACGTTCATGTTATGTTTCAAGTTTACATTTAGTTTATGTTTCAATTCACATTAAGTTCATGTTTAGTTTCAGTTCAAGTTCAGTTTATGTTCACTTTCATGTTTAAGTTCATGCTTAAGTTCAAATCATGTTAATTTATGCCATCTTAAATGTGAAGTTATGTTAAGTTTATTTATGATTATGTATGCATTCAAGTCTACATTCATGTAATGTTCAAGTTCAATTTCGTGCTATATACGATATTTTAAGTTCACGTTCATGTTATATTTCAAGTTCAAGTTCTTGTCATATTTCAAGTTCACGTTCATGCTATGTTTCAAGGGCATATTCATGTCATATTTCAAATTCACATTCACGTCATATTTCCAGTTGACGTTCATGCTATATTTTAAGTTCATGTTCATGTTATGTTTCAAATCCATGTTCATGCTATGTTTCAAGTTCACGTACATGTCATGTTTCGAGTTTACGTTCATGTCATATTTCAAGTTCATTTTATGATCACGTTCATGCTCAAGTTCAAGCCATGTTAAATGTCAGGTCATGTAAACCTTATTTATGATTATGTATGCATTCGTACTTTTACTATTATGTATATTTCTTTGATCTGTATGTCAAGTTATCTAATAATTTGTTGAGATTTATAATCAAATATTTTCGTTGTAGTCCTGACTACTATCCCCCCAGAATGACAGACCATGTGTTAGGAGCAGGAGGTGCACTAGAGGTTAACCGACTGGAAACGGTTGATTAGATGGCAACAGCACGACGTAGATTTCATATTCTCAATGCTCTAATTTATCTTTAGTATTATGGCATCCTTGATTAAGTAACGTGAGTTATTCAATGGATTAACCTAGTAGTTGCTTTAGTTTCTGCTTATACCTTTGGAGCTCGGTCTCCAGTACTCTTATGATTGTAGATATTTTTTACTCGTGCTGTAATCATGGATGTTTAGCAATTTAATATGTATGGATTATTTTTCAAGTATTTGGGATATCTTTAGTTTGGTGAATAGTATTGCTATAATAAAAATTATTCGCAACAAATATTGCATAATACTAAATCCATGTTAGGTATATTGCATTTTTATGTCATGAATGAGAGTAGATAACCTTGGGTTGTATTTCTCGACGCTTCAAGTTGCGTCAAATCTCAAGCGAAATTTGGCGGCATCACATAGCTATACATTGGCCAATCTGGATATAATGGTCTTGATATTTCCTAAAATAATATCGACTAATGATTTATAAAAAAAATTACAAATCAAACTGAGAACATGGTTTTCGGATAAGACCAAAATACCTAAATGAATGCATGAGTGTTGGTAGGCCATTTTGATGTGTTGTCTTCCCCTTTCTCTATCAACTTGTAAACCAAAAATGGACATATCCATAATATAAAAATTAATAAATTTGTACAATAGGATTCTATGTATTGACATCTTAATTTCATGGTTTTGCAAACACTACAAATAAAAAGAGGTAGTGCCATATGCATGTCTTTATGCAAACAAAAACTTCATTTACTATTTAATTTTTTATTGATAAATTAATTTCATTCTTTGTATTAAGTACATAGCAATCTTAAAAACTTGATTGCTACATCTACAAATGCAAAAAACGTGACTAATTTACAAACTTTTAGCTAAATCAATATTAGTAATGATCTATAATGAACAATTAGAACCATAATGCAAATAAGGTGATTGAATTAGAGACTAAGTTGTTTCATTTCTATTTTGTAGTCAAGATTAATCCAACTTCAGATTTTTTTGGTTACCTTAATTAGAACCATTGATACTTGGACCTGACTAGGTTTTCAAGCTATTTCAAGATGTAGTGTCATTATGTTCCGACATCTATCAAAGATTGAAAATTCTGTATATGTTGGGATTTATCTCTTTGCTATGATGCTACTCCATTAGATAAACATCAAGATTTTAAAGTTTAGTCTATTGTATTCCTGTATGAGATGCTTGTAAGTAATTGATAGCTCATCAAACACATGCAGAGATCAAGATGCTATTAATTTTAGTTAGCATCTTATAGTTCTTTCAAATGTGTTAATCTAACTTCAAGGAGTATAAAAAAAATAGAGAACCGGTTGAACCGGTAGATTCGGTCTATTTTGTAAGTGGTCCAGTTCGGTATCGGTTTTCAAATATGAAAATGGGTTTAAATCAAACTGGACCGATATATATTTATAATTTTTGATATTATATATAAATTTTTATATTATATTATATACATTATATGTTAAATTGATAATTAATATAATATGAAATTTTAATTTAAAATCAAATCGGACTGATATATATTTATAAATTTTGATATTATATATAAATTTTATATTATATTATATACATTACATGTTAAATTGATAATTAATATAATATGAATTTTTAATTTTATTATTCAAGTCTATTAATCTTATAATATAAAATTAATATAACATGTGATATAACATAAACTTAATCTTATAACTTTTAATATAACATATAAATTTTAGTCTAAACATAAACATTAATATTAAGTTATTAATATAAACTTACTTTTGATATATATATATCAAGGATAAATACATATTTGGTATGATAAATTATAATATATATTCTTTTTCTAAATACACTTTTACACATTTGATCATATATACTCATATAAAAAATTTAGAATTTATATAGACTATAGTTAATTTTAATATCATACTAGTATGCGTTAATTATTATAAAATAATGTACTTAAATTATAATATAAATAGATAGACTAATAGTTTAGTAGATATAAACATCATATTATCACTAATATAGATCATTCGTAAAATGTATTAAAATGTACAAAATAATAGTTCAATTCTAAAAATGTACAAAATTAGACTGAACCGAACTGACTATACCCCTACTAACTTCAGTCTTTGGAAATGTGTCTTACATTTATTTTCTTATGTACCTACAGAATGTAGATTTTCAATGACTCCACGAGAAGAGAATCGAGGGTGAGAGTAACAGTTCTATACTTGGTTAGTGGTAGTGTTGTTAGTTGAAGATGATCTCATGGGGGGTGGTGTGGCAGTAACATAATTTTGGTAGTACTTTCAGAAGAGAAGTTTCGAATGAGAGCGTACTACTACAGTGGTGGAGGAGATGAGCAAGTCGACACTGATGGATAGAGTTGTAGAGGCATCTGGCTGGGTAGAGGGAAAATGGTTGAGTCAAAGGTAGTGGAAGAGATTAGCAAGTCAACGTTGGTGGTCGAGGAGATGAGTTGTGAAACTCGAATGGCAGAGAGAGAAGTGAGTGGCATGAGTTGGGCAGAAATCATGGAAAAAAATTGAAATAGAATTTACTCTAAAATGAAAATACCCTATAATGGAGTTTTTGGTTATTTAATGTAAACTGGCATAGATGAAAGACATATAAGAAGAGTCCTTAGAGATTGCATTTTAGGGACTATGTATGTAACAGTTTTCGGCTTGCAAATGGAAAGTGGAAACCTAGATAATGCCTGGATTGCCTTTATGACTGAACAAATAAGTCATGTACCCAACCGGGTCGGTTTTTTTTTACTCGGCCCAACTTGGAAACTCGACCTGTTTGTATGTGGAATCGGAAGCGGGTTATACCGCACCCATTTTTTGTTTTTGATCGGGTAATACCCGATACCCATTTTAAATAAAAAACGCAGCCCCATCTCATCTTAGCTCTCCTCCAATTTCATCAGTACTCGATAACCCATCTTCCTCATTATTCTTAAGTCTCAACGCTTCTCTTCTTTTGTTTGTTTACCTACTTTTCAGGATAATCTCTAGGTAATATTCTTTCTCTCTCTGTCTCTCTATATTGGTTTACTATTGTGATTTTCTTGGGCTGTTGATTTGTATTTTTACTTTGGGCTGATTCTCTTTCTTATGCATATGTGTGTATGCTTTCTTTGGGTTATGTTTATTGCATACTCATACATTAATAAAATATCCGTTTGTACTAAAAAATGAATGTTGTCACCATGTTAGCCTTGACAACTGGGTATGTGATGCGTGGGGAGTTGGGTATTGCGAGTCAGCTATTTGATGAACTGTCGGTTAGAGATTAAAAATATAGTAATTAAAAATACCCATTAAATACTTCTTACATTTATTTTTTCCATGAATGGGCACTTATGAATATTTGAAATCCAAATATATATTTTTATGGTATCAAGAAATTTAAGAGTCCAGCTAATTATTTGGGTTGGCTAATAACATTAGGTTAGTCTAAGAAACTAAGAACATAATGTCAATGAGTACAAGAAAAAAGTCCTCGATGCCTCACATATATTTTGACTGTCTCAAGAGCCATCGGGTTTGTTGCTAGACATAATGTTGTTAGCCTCTTTCAAATACTATGTATTTCTTAGAAAAGACTTGTCAGCAAAATATGTAGGTTTTTTAATTGATTAGGGCCATTTTAAATGTGTAATGTAGTGTCATAAGTATTGTTTGAAAAATAAAATACCAACAAGAGGGAAAAAAAAAAAGAACACAAAAGACAAAGAAAAGACAAGATAACAGAAAGTCAAAAAGTTTAGGTGTCAATGATTTGTGAAGGGCAAACCATGATGAGACATGCATAGCACTTGAAATAATGGTTCATCGTGATCTTTTCTCTATTACATAACTCATTTAGTTGTTTTGGTTGTCTTCCTGTTTTGTTAACAAATTTGTGTTGTTATCTCAAATTGCAGTTGAATCCTATGAAACCTAGTATTGCTATGCAAAGATCTGGGTTTGAATCAATGCACAATATAATTTATTTAGATAGCACTCTACCTCTAACTTTGGATAGCTCACTCCCAATAACTAGTCCTCAAGTTTGCCCTCTTATCTTGAGAATACGAGGTAGATCTGATGTATGGGAATACTTTACAAGAGTTGAGGATGTTGAGGATCCTAATGAGCCCAAAATCCGGTGCGATTATTGTGGTAAGGTTTTGTTATGCCATCATAAAAAACAAGGTACTTTATCCATAAAATACCATAATCTGAGAGTAAAGCCTTTAATACTAGTGGGGTTGAAACGTATAACCCTCAATTAAAAAATGACTGGGACTAGGAAGATGGGGGTGGATGGTACACCTAATAGTTCTAGTGTTGGACTTGCTAAATACAATGAACAAAAAATACGGTCAGCGGTAACTAAAATGATAATTGTGGATGAGTTACATTTAGATTTATAGAAAAATAAGGTTTTAAAAACTTTATGGCCACAGATGAGCCTAGATTTCCAATCCACTCTTGCATTACTATTATGCGAGATTGTATGAAGATGTATATGTTAGAAAAAGAAAAGTTGAAGAACATGTTCATGACATCCAATTATAAGATTTACATCGCTACTAACATGGGGACATCAATTCAAATCTGAATTATATGTGCATAACAACCCATTTTATTGATGATGATTAGATCTTGCATAAAATAATTATAGATTTTAACAAAGTTCTTGATCACAAAGGGATAACAATAAGAAAAGAGATCGAGTCATTCGTACTTGGATGAGGCATAAAGAAGACATTTACAATCACAGTCGACAATGCATTCTCTAATACCACGGCCATCGATTATTTGAAGAAAATTACCAAACTTAGAGACTGTATGGTATTAAACAATGACCTTATGCATATAAGATGTTGTGCACATATTTTGAATCTTATTATCTAGGATTGATTGAAGAAATTGATAAATTAATTGTGAAGATTCGAAATGCAGTTAAATATGTGAAATCTTCACCTGTAAGACTGAATAAGTTGAAGTCATGCATATAGAAACAAAATATTTTGGATGGTGGGCTTCTTTGTCTTGATGTTCCAACTAGGTCGAACTCAACATATTTAATATTGAGTGCGACTCTCAAATATTATGCGGCGTTTGAGGTACTGCAAGATGAAGACAATAAATTTGGCCCATTTTACGCGAGGTTGGACAATGAATACCAACTTTACATGATTGGGAAACATCAATGTTTTTGTACAATTTTTGAAGATTGTTTATAATATGACTTTGCGGGATTCAAGCTCAGTTTATGCAATTTCAAATTTGTTTATAAAAGAAATATTTATAATCTATAAATATTTGAACAAATTTTTTATGAGTGAGAGTAATATGCTGAAAACCATGTCGGAGAGGATGATGTTGAAATATGATAAGTATTGAGGAGATTTTGAGAAATTGAACAAAATATTGTTTATTACATCTATACTTGATCCAGTCGCACTTCAAGTTGGAAGTTTTGGAATTTTGTTTTATAAATATTCGTAGTCATGAGTGAGCGTCTGAACTTGTTGATTAGTTAAGGAAGATGATTGAGCGAATGTATAAGTAATATTAAAAAACTAATGTAAGTTCAAGTAGAGGCTAGTCATGTGTTGATAAGACCCAAAGAAACACTTGTTATAATGATGTGGATAATATATTTAGTATCTATCAGCAATATCAAGTATCGGAAGATGTGGTAGAGTCTAAATCAAAATTGGATAAGTATTTCATGGAAAGTGTTGAAAGATCGATACCTGACTTTGATATTCTAATATGGTGGAAGATGAACTCAATTAGATATCAGATCTTTGCCAATATAGCTTGAGATGTGTTAACTATTCCCATATCTACTGTTACTTTTGAGTTGACATTTAGCGTAGGGCATTGTGTCTTAGATTCATTTCATAGCTCATTGGCCCCAATAACAGTTGAAACTCTTATTTGCATATAAAACTAGTTGATGGCTCCCTTCATTAATTATGATTCCCAAGATATAATGGAAGATGCTGAAAGCTACAAGTTAGAAACCGGTAAGATTTATATTTAAAGAATATTTTTTTATAGTCATTTCAATTAATTATACATTTAACATAATTTTTTTATCACGTAAAGATAACTTTGAAGAATATTTTGAATTAAGTTGATTGAAGATTCTTTAAAAAATACACAATTCTTTGGGAGTATGCTTGTGTATTTTAAAAACTTTGTTATTTTTGTGCATTGTGATTCTGACATTATGCACTTTGATCACAATAGTAAATAGAACTTTGTATCCTGAGACGTAATTCATCATTTTGATATATATGGTGCAATGGGTTTTGATGATGACCTCATCTCCACAGTTGGGGTGATGGTCTCCTGGTTTATGGAACATTTTATAGCACTTTGATCCACCTTAACGTTATGCTCTTTGTTTTCTGATTTGCTAGTTCCATAGTGAGAGCAAGGAGCTCTTTTTCCTCCATGCTTCCTTTTCGTCTCTATGATTATAATTCTTATTCCTTTTTTGAACTCTTTACTCTTTGGCATATGTCATTTCTTGCTAAATGGGTTCAATAGACCCAACATGACATAAAGCCATGCTTAGGCTCATTGAGAACCTTGGCTTAGAGGCTTACTCGAGCAAGATTCTATGGTAGGTGTTGGGCATATATTCCCATCACAAGCAATGAAAGAATAATGGGAGACCAATAGTGAGCTTTTTGGCATTTTTGTCAAATTAATTTACATTTTTGGCATCATCCTATTAAGTACAAGACAAGAGAAGTTGCGCAAAACTTTCGTATCCATTCATCAGTATTAATAAATGATTTTTTTTTGAAGGAGTCTTGTTGGAAGGAAATGCTTTATAATTTGCATTGGTCATCTTTTTCTCAAGGAGAGGAACGAATTCTACTAACATGAAAAATAATCTACCTTCAAAACAAGTACACATGTGATATGTTCTTAGGAAGAAGTTCTCTACTTAGTTTTCTTTGTAACACATTTGCAAGTATATATATTTTAAAAAAGGGGGGGTTAGGTTGGAACACCCATTTATTCCAAAAGCCTTATCAGATTGGGTATAGGCTGTAAGAGCCTAATTTGGACCGGGCCGAAATGTTGATTTTTCGGATCGGGTGAATAATCCTAATTGCCTCAAATGGATTTGGGATGGGTGGTTGCACATATTTTTCTCAATATATATTTTAAAATTTTTTATAGTTTGTTTTTATGTTTATCCTTTTTTAATTTTTTAATCCTTTTTAGAAGTCTTTAATAAAAATTATTTGGATCACTTCATGTTTTTTCATTTTAGTTTTTTCAGGTTTTGAAGTTTTCTTTTCAATATTTTAGGATATTTTATATCTCTCTAATTTTTAGCCATGTGGCTGCACACCACCTGTAGACATGCGGCGTGCTTCAAGTTTCCATTATAAAGATTATATGGAAATATGATGCAGTGTTATATATAAAAAAGAAAAAAGAAAAAGAAAAAAAGAAAACAGAAGTTATAACAAAGTACTCAATAAACAATGAGGCATCGATTCGGTTAATGGAAATTTGAGAAACAAAAAGATATTATTAATCTTGCAAAACAGTACTGTTTAATTTTTGGAATTAACTTAATTATTTTTATGCACCTACGGTTCTTCTTAATCTTTAAGATTGTTTCTAAAATATCGATCAATCTAGTCTTTTTTGTAGGTTTTTTATCAGCTTGTCTAAAAAATCAAAAGAGCTTATATAAATAAGGTATGATCGATCATTAAAACAAGTTCGTAAGGTATGATCATTAATTTATTATAGGTATGGCCATTAAAATAAGTTCATGACATTTTAAGACAGCAACTACATATGAAATTGCGTGCAAGTTTCCCAGCAACTACTACGTACGTACATAAATTAATTAAAATGTGATTAAAATTTTTTTAGTACTGATAACTGTACCAAAGCTGACCTGATCATCATCATCTTTTATTAACTAATATATATATAATTAACCTTTTTTTTCCCTCCTCAATTATACTATATATCATCGCTACGTTAGTCATTGTTTGGTCGTGTCGATGGATATATATATGTATATATATATATAGCAGCTGGCCTGTCCTGGTTCCATGAATACGATGAATGACTAACATTAATAATGCTAACTTGTTTTGTACTTTGTTAATATTTTGGCTTCATTTGCACGTGTAGTTGCGTCAAAGAAGGAGGGAGCTAGCTAGGTGGGATATTTTTATATATACTTTATATATATAATTGGCACATTTGAATATGCCATTATATAAATGCATAAATATCACGTTAGGTACCTCAGTACTATATAATATGAAAATGTTTATAAAATTAAAAAGTCTGGAAAAATAAAGCAAAATTAATTAATAAATAAGTCTTTGGTTTATCATGATCAATACCTAGCTAGCTAGCTAGGTTCTTTTATTATTATTCTTGCCACCCACAAATCAAGATCGAATCGGTGAGCAGATCGTCATGAACCGGACCCTAATTAACAGTCAATTTTTATGAAATAAATTATTGAGTACGTAGCACTATCGGTGATGCATTCTTATCGTTCATGTATAATTAATTAATTAAGGAATAATAATATATCATTAGGTCTTGCTCCATGCATATTATATAATCTTAAACCCAATCCATCAAGTAATTTAGAACTATATTATATATATGTATATGTATAATGATATACAAAAATTTTGTGTGCAGTCATTTTTATATACTTATTATACACTCTATTTATGTGATTGGTTGCGTCACTTTTTTTAATATAAAATAATTATTTTAACCAATCACATTAATTGAGTGTGCAAAGAACACGCGTACATAAAATTGACTATATGTAACAAAATTCATGTATATATATATATACAGTGACTAGTATTGATGGAACTAAACCTCCTATTGTTTAATGCCATCAACAGGACTTAAGCTTGAAGAACAATTCAAACAAATAAATTAATATTAACGATCGCTTTTTAAACTTATATAGTTCAATGGCTGATGGTATGCATTAAAAAAAAGATGGCGTCAACTTTTAAATGAGTTAGTAAATGTAGTACTATACGTTTTTCAATGCTTAATTTGCATTAATATAATTAAGAAGATGATCATGCATGCATGGGTTCGGATAATATTCTTCTGATCGGATCTAGAAGGTTAACTGAACTTGTCAAAAACCCAACTATAGGATTATTGAATATGAAGAAGCTGCATAAGTATTTTAAGGTTTAATATTTCTTAAAATGTTCAAATAATTCACTATATATATCACGTTGGATAGAATAATTAAGAACTATTCTTACAGCTACTTGATTAACAAAAATTAGGAATTGAGATTGAAAAAAATGCAAAATATAGAAAAACTCTGAAATTATGGTTTATTGATAAAATTTGAAAATTCATTTTCTAACCCACAAGCTAGACTGAAACAGGTAAAGAGATTTGAGATTTTGATAATTTTGTCCAAAATTCCAATTATTACATCAAAATAAAATACATAATAAAATAAGAATCTTGCAAAAAATATGTCCAAATCGGAATAAAATAAAACAATAACTTAAATTGATTATTTGAAGGAAAACACGGTTGATTTCGAAGTCAAAACAGGAGCCACTAGGCTACCATGATAACCAAGACGTGCGTGCCAAAAAGAGATTTTTGAATTGGGGCTATGTGCATGATTTTGATACTCGTAACTAAAGTTATAACAAAAATTCTAACATGTACACAATATAATCTCACTCCGAGGAATCTTTACATCTAATTTCTACCATATTTGTATTGATCTATCTTCTCGAGGTTGTCCAGCGCTATCAACATGAAATCTGTCAACTCGGCATCATCAAACTCGAATTTTGATCCTACATCACTAACATCTTACAATGATTTTCTATAATTTGAATTTGTATATAACTTGCACAAATACTAGTTTGCGGAACTTGGTTAATATACGATCTAATTACCATTTATCCTATTCCAAGAGGAAGTGAATCTTGAATCTACAAATTATTATTATTATTATTATCAATAATCTTCAACCTACAATTTTAGCATCCATCCTACTCTTCTATGGAAAGAAGTATCCCCCGAAATTGAGTTTATTGGTATCATTCAATATCCTCCTCTTAATGTAGCATTAGCTTCTGTTTAAAAAAAAATGTAAAATTATCAGCTTTAAGAAAATTACAATTTGAAGATGAAGAGTTTAGAGAACTTCAAAAAACCATTCTTTTTAGTTGTTTTTGTTTTGTTTGTTCTATTTTCATCATGGATATGGAGTCATGGCGTTTGGTTCGTGATCGATGGTGTAACTTACCAACAGACAAGAAAAACGTGGTTGCCCCCAAAAGCGAAAAAAGTGGACAGGAGCTTTGATTGTTGGCAGGGCCATGAGCTGCCAGTTTCCAAGTTCATTGCTAATCCATTTTCTTCCCAATAAAAATCCCACATTCCAGGTGTTATTTATAGAAAAAGAACATTAATTTTCTCAATCATCAGTTCTACATTTGATCTATTACAGTATACATGAGATGAAACTAGTCATCAAAACAAAGAAAATCTGTCTTCCTGGCTTGCCGGCTTCGTCTTGGTTTTCAGTTTATGAGCACTGACTTGCTCGAGCCCGAACCGATCGCGATTCTCTGTCTTGGTTTGATATTCAAGACAGAGTTGAGTTATAATTGGCAGTTTCTGTATTGAGATTATAACGAAGTTTCATATCATTTTCCATGCATTTCTTGAAAGTCCTAAAAAATTAAAGCCACTGGAGAAGACATGGTATTATATATAACCTATATATATATGTATATTAAGACATCTATACGCCACGTCTAGAGGAGCTTCGTATGTTTTCTTGCATGTCCAGGCCTAACTGTAGATCCAGAGATTTACAGCTTTTCTTAGGAGAGGGCGAAGGGGAAGGATGAAAGATAATTGGCCTGTTCTCTCCGGATCTGTTACTCTTTGTTAAAGTGAAGGCACTTGAATCTTGTTGGAAAGATATTTGAGTAGGCATAGAAAACCACTTTGAGAACTGAGACCCATTATGGCGGGCATGATCTTGATCAACGGGGCTGAAACAAATCTGAGATTCATCACAGATTGTGAACTCATGAGGAGTATAAGATGAGGGACTATAAAACCAAGGGACAGGGCCGTTGGAAGCAAAACCATGGCTGTTTTGCAGAGGTTGAAGGTAACAGTTGATGCTGGCTTTTCTGGCTTGAAGCTGCAACCTCTTCTTCTTCATCCTCTCCTTCTTATGGGCATTTTGATGACCTCCTAATGCCTGTGAATTTGCGAATTCCTTGAAACAATATTGGCACTCGAACTTTTTGTCATCTGGAGTTATACTGATCCCGGCTAAGCTTCTCTCCTTGGAATCAGGTTTTTGATCCCTATCAGAGGAAACTGTGGTGGATGAAGAGTTTACACTTTCATCTCCTTCCGCAGAGCCTTTCAGGTTGCTGCTCTCGTCATTCTTATATGGGTTCAAATCAAACCCAAATAACTTGAGTTTCTTCTCAGAAGAATAACCAGAAGAGTAGCCATTTTCTCCAGCCCATGTGGGAGATAAGAGATCAGACTCAGCCTTTGCCATCAATCTTGAAAAGAGGAGAGAGAGAGAGAGAGAGAGAGAGAGAGAGAGGTTGTAGTAGTAGAACTAACTTAACGATTGTTGTTTGGCTTTCTCTTCCTTTTTATAGAAATCTCTATGGTTTCCAACGATGCATTGCATCGATCGTAAGTATATAGTTTAATAATCATGGGATGGCACAAGCTAGCTAGCTAGCTAGCATAAGGGGTCAATAAAAAAATACATGAAAAGAAAAGTCAGATCAGGGCGAAAGCCATCGATCTCATGCGATAATGGTTTTATTTTTACTTGAATAATGCAATATATTGGCTTTAAAACCTTTAGTATTATAATACACCTGAGACTTTAGCCATCAAAGATCATCAGGATTCAGTACTAGCAACTGTGCTTTAACAAGAATCGATCGAGGAAGGAATTAATTCCAGAAGGGTCTATAAGCACTTGTTGATCATATATATATATATATATATAATAAAACATGCAATTATGCTGCAACTTGTTCTTTTAAAAAGAAAAAAATATTAATTATTCCATGCCTAAAGATATCATTAAGATTAAAGTTCATGTTGTATATATTAGTTATCATGCAACCCAAAAAGTCAAAGAAAGATGGGGGATGTAATCCACCTAGCCTAGCTAGAAGGGACTCCGACTTTGCAACAAATCTCCCGCTGTGTACTTTAAGCATATCTGTGATTTTTCTACTTAAAATAATATAAAATCAATGAATCGGTGGATTCATGTATTGTTGTCCTCAACTAAAGTTTGTCATTTAATTATTATACAGATAACTACATAAAAAATAATAATAATAATAATAATAAGAGCTGATCATGTGGGTGCCCAATCCCATCTACTACAGCCTTCCAAATAAAATACTTTAAAATGCTCTCAGATCTTTTTCAAAATGTGATTAATCAGCACTAAATAAATGAATCTTTCTTTTCTCTTATAATATTTATCCCTTCAGCCACACTAGATCAATTAAATAAAAACTCTAAACATGTCTATTTGACCATATTTGAGAATGCTTAATTTTAAAAAAAAAATATATATATATATATATATATATATGTGTGTGTGTGTGTGTGTGTGTATAGTTTCTAAACATGAAAGGAATATAAGAAGTGGGAAATGATGTAAGCATATATACTAATCAACGAGGGTCTTGGATGAGATCTGGGCATATCTTCTTAGAGCAGGCAAAGCCTATATTTTATGCCCAAAAGCATATGTTTTCATCGTGAATCAAGTCATCAACTAATATTATTTGTATAAACAAAGATTTCATTTGTAATGGACAGTTGTTCTAATTGGACCCCACCTTTTTCTGGCTTTGGGGACATGTTTGAGACGATTGGATTTTGTTGTTATTCCGTTGTCTTTACCCATATCTAATCTCTATAATGGTGGACTTCTTACACCAATATTTATTTCTTTTCTTTTCTTTCTTCTCATTCCAATCAATTCCAACCTCTTTATCTTACTTTTCCAGTGTATTCAAATTAACCCTTTTTTTTTTCACTTTAGAGGGAGAAAGAATTCCAAGGAGGCATGAATGCTGTCATCAAGCATTTCGATCGAGTATCCTAACATGTGGAATAAAAGGATGAAGATCACAAATGGGGAAAAGTTAGGATCTTGGTGTCTAGCTGTGGTGGGTGGGTTGGTTTGCTTGATTGATTGATTTCATCTAGTTTCATTTCATTTTATTCCACACATTTTTTAATTTTATTTTATATATAGAGGATTAGATGATGGTCCCTACCATCAGCCACCCCTAAACTCTGTTCCCATCCACTAGATCTATCTGTCTTGCTCTTCTAATTCTCTCCTGGAAAAATCCTAGCCACTTTAATATTATAAAGTATCAATTTTTGTGCTACAACAGAGGATGCCAATTCCGACTGCGGTTCACATTTGTTATTAGTGGCTCACCCACATTATGTACAAGAAAAAATTTATTAATTATATATATTATATTTTATTTTATTTATAATATGTATGGTAGTCAATTTAATGTAGGAATAAATGACACGATTCAACTTTTAAGTTGTAAGTTATCATTATCATCTTCATTATTATCATTATTATAATTATTATTATTATTTGAATATACAATTTATCAGTTATTTAATTTGACGTGCAAAATATAAAACATACATCAATAGAAGAATGAGAAGTGTATTTTTCTCAAAAATAAATAAGACCACGAGAGATGTCATGTATAAACATGGAGCACTTATGGCTGGCCACTCGGATGCATGTTCACTCGGCCTGTAGCTGAGAAGTAATCCATTGAACCAAATTAATAGCCCCGTCCCATATGTGACCCCGAAAACTACGTACATTGCATGCACACACCCACGGTCCAATCCATTGAACTAAATTAATTATTAATTTAATTTATTGTTTGTAAAATATGGATCTGTATCTTTTTTAAAATGGTGCCTTTAAATCGATTTTTTAAAAGAAATGTTTTAATCATAAAAAGATTTTATAAAAATAAATTTATAAACTAACGTGATTTGACATGATATATTATATTGTAATATTATTTTTATTTTTATGAAATTTTTTAATGGCTATAACATTTCTATTTTTTCTATGCCAAAACATTCATTTACCTCGGTTTTATTTTGATTTGCAATTTTACAATTTTTATTAGAACACCCCACTTCTTATGGCAAATACACACAATTTGCATGAAAAAAAAAAAATGTGAAAACGTGAGAGTAGTTTGCGTGAGAGAGTGTATGATGACCACATGCATGTTGTGATTGCCTTGGGAGGTTTAGCATGAGAAAATTAAAAGATAAAATTAAATAAAAAGGCTGGTACAGAAATTCGTCCTACATATGATGACCAATCATGTCAAGGTGGTGACACTGACAGTCGAACCCACCCTGAAAATTCATATTGCTAATAGTGAGTGAGCAGTGGAACACATGCCACCCGTCATTCATTATGTACTTGGGAAAATATAGTAATAAATCATGCATAATACTTGAGATAAAATCATCACAAGATCCAATATGATAAGGACATAGTAGTACAAGCTTGACCAAACTAAATAACCCATTTCATTTCGGCTTTCGCAGAAAGATCAAGAGGTTGGAGAAAAGAAAAATGAATGAGTTCGCGTCAGCAGATACTCAGCAGTCGGGCCACTTTCTCTATAGCAATTGCCAAGCTTCTCACTGTATAAGTCCCCTCACCCATCAGGATTTTGTATAGTTTATTCATCTAAGCACGTTTTGAAATAAGTGAATTTAACATATTTATCTATCTCTTTTCAAATTGAAATTGTAGAAAGTTATCATTTCAAAAAGTTATAAAAAAAATCTCAATCCATTGGTTCACTATTCGTCGTAGAGTACTGCTTATTTTTATTTTGTGGTAGTTGTGAGAACTTTTCGATAATTTGTAAGCCTATTTATTGACATATCCATATCTAGAAGTTAATAACTTAAAGCTTTTGTTTTTATGATCCGCAAGGTTACAATAACGTTTTTTTTTTAATACCGACATGTAAATAATAAAACTATTGTATTAATAACTTCTTTTGTGCCATCAATGTGATAGCCTAATTGGTATGAGTTGGTATTTCATAGATTCGAAATTAAGAATTTGAGTTAGGATATAAGTTGAAATCACTTGTAGTAGTAAAGTTTGACTTTTGAGTTTTAAGATGGGTTTTGAACCAGTTGGATATTTCGGAGGTTGCTGTGGCGACGGATTCGCTCTTAGGACAGTAACTATGGTTCAAACCGGACATTTTGCAGCAGAAAAAAATCTTATGGTCATGCTCAAGGAGGATTACTATACTGGTCGGCCCCCACTCCTCTTTTTATTGGGGGGGGGGGGAACTTCTTTTTGTTGAATAAGGGGATCATGCGATATAAGGAATGAAATTGGTGTACAGTAATATTCATGATGTAAGGAATTAACTAGTTTGGCCAGCCAGCATGAACGCAAGTAGTTCTGATGAGGAATGAAATTGGTGTACAGTAATATTCATGATGTTTAGCCTTAGCTAGGTATCGTAAAGTCTTATAATGGGCAGACTACATGATTATAAAAGTGTCTTTGTAGTGGCGTGGCTGGAACTAGAATCCCATGATATCACCCCTCTTTTAAGTCACGTCTATTAGTGCAGTAGGAAATATAACATTAATGTGTCATAATAAGTTGAAAAATATTTTAACTATAAAGGAATTATATAAAATTAAAGTTTATACTGATGTAGTTTGATGTAATATATCAAATTATAAAATTATTTTTATTTTAAAGTAGATCTAATGAATTTTATAAAATTACATCAATTTATAAAATTATTTTTATGTAGGTGTATGTTACTTAACCAACTTTATGGGGTTGCATGTTTAGACTAGACCGCACGTGCAATATTTTGTCAAATCTTGTATTTTGGATTTCTTCAGATAACGTTTGTACTTTTAAAGCTGTGAATTATGTAATTAATTTTTTTTTTATGAAATATATTATTTATCATCATTTTTATTTATTTTTATATGGAATAAAATTATTGAGATGCTATTTGTTACCTTTCGCCTTATTTATGCCAACAAACCTCATGATTCTACGGAGGTGAGGTGAGTTTCTTCTTTCTTGAGATATCAGGGTGTGGAGGAGACAAAAATTCCCATAGGAGTAAGCTTTTAATGTAAGACGTTCATAGAAAGCGTTACCAAAAAGGGTCTAGAAGTTGCCATCTTCCCTTTTTAAGTGTCGACACATTATCATTGAGTACTATAAAAGATTGCAACTTTGGATTCAGTTGTCCATTTTAAGAAATCCAGTTTTTGATCGAATATAGTAATTCTTTAGATCCATGGGTAGGTACAATAATGATCACAAGGAAATAGACGGAAAATATAAAGTCAAGTGCATGGGTTCAAACCATAGAAAGTTCTATTTTGGAAAACAAATACATACCTTGAGTTGTATTTACTTAGAGATAAAAATACATTATATTGTGTTTAAACTTTGACAGGAAACTATCTAATCTTTTCAAACTAGTGGTACGGCACTGCTAATGATTCTATTGTCTTTAAACTTCGAACAAACTCAATAAGGACCGTTCAATGTTTGCAGTCGGTATGCGTAGCTTTCGTAAAACTGTGATTACCAATAAAACACAAATAGAGAATGGCTGCTTTTTTTTAAATTTACCTTCTCCTAGCTCGGAAATTTCCTTAAGTTATTGCTTCCCAGAATTTCCCTCGTGGCGGCTGATGACTTTTACATGCACTATCTTCTTCATTAATTTATTATTTTATAACAAATATCTGGTTAACTTCTTTACAAGAAATAGGTGTGGAATGAACCTCACTCATATTCTCAAGTACGTGTTGGAATTTTACCTCCATTTTGATACAAGAGTAGGCTTTAGTCTGGTATTGAAAATTGACTAATGCTTAAGAATGTTATAACTTTGACACAAAATAGACAGATCCCTCCGGCTCCAAAACTCTATTTTCAAACGAGGTAACAACCAGAACTAACGATTTCAAGGGGCGTTCCCACTACTTGATTATATAAAACGTGTTCCTTAAGCACAATAATAACTACAACTTCCATAATAAGACGTGTACCGAATTGGTAGTTGCCATTGTAAATTTAGTATCTAATTTAGTTCATTTTCGAGTCAGCCACCGGGTCCACTAACTTGTAAGGTTTCTAATCGATTGCCTGAGTTCCTCCAATGCCATCTGCTTGCTACACATCAAGTTTCCCCTCCAAAACATCTGGGGATAAGAGTAATGCCCTGAGCTCGAAAATCATATAATACTCTACCAACATATTAATCAAGATGAATTAATACTTGATCAGCCTTACAATCACGCGGATTTGCAACTATCACATCCCAACCAGATGAATGTTTAATCAACCAAGTGGATGACACTTGTTTCTACACCTTACCGGTCAATGCATGGCTTCACCAGTCTTCTACTCAATGATTTCTGGGTGACATATGAAAGCAATCGAGACTTGTTACCCGGGGTTAGAGGCAGGTGGGTCTTTTTTTTTTTGTTTGTTTGTTTGGGGGAGGGTGAGATTACATCTCAAATTTCCTTTCCAAGATCTAAATTTTCATACCTGTTTCATTCTCCAAATGGGAAAAAAGTGAATTGATTCATGGGCCACTTTCAAACCGAATTTGAGTTGCACGCACCATTCATGTCATGTAAAATAATCCTGATAGTTGCTCCCCGTCACAAAAACGAACAGAGGACTACAATTAACTTTGCTTCAAAATTGAAATTGTCATGGTTGTCGTTTGGATCGAGGCAAAAGAGCAAGAAGAATCTTTTTTCTTGGCCCCTGCAATTCAACACATACACATTTACAGACATTCAGACAGAATGTGATCATTAGTATGAATAACGCAACAAAATCATGAGACATTGGGTGAGAGGAACATTCATAGAGGGCAAGCTACATGTTTGAATCAAATATAATCAAATATCTTAGTGTATTCCGTTCTGTTTATTCTGCCCAGATACTTGTCTTTTGCTAAAATCTAAAAATCGGAAAAGCAAAATATGAAGCCTGATTTTTTTACAACATAAACATAAAAGGCCAAAAGTAACATGATGATGAAAAATCAGAGAGAGAAAATTTGTAAAAAGAAAAATACCATAGGTATTCCAAGTTCTTTGAGGTCATTTTCCCCCATCTGCTTCAATGCAGTGATATCCACCTATGTATCAAGACAAGTGATCAGTATCAGCTACTTGAAAAAGAAGCTACCAAAGACATTTACTGTTCGATGCAAAATACTTTAAAACCCAATGAAACATTTAATGTTTAAACAATTCGATAATGGATCCAAAAGCAATTAATTACTTCCCATCATAATATGGCGGCACGCCACAGCACTGCATATAAAAAAACATTGATCTCATCTCCATGGCTTCTGATACATCTAAAAAATGGATACAGATATGCATTTTAAAGGTGTCTGTGGTCCGCTAAACATGCTTGGTTAGTAAACTTTCATGCTCGATTAACTGGTGCATCCATCCAGATCATTAACTATAAAGGAAGCATTGCATTCATTATCATTTCAATGTGTATGATGCATACTATATATGAATCAAGGCATTTTCAAATCAAGGTGATTTTAAAGTTTTACCCAAAACAGATATAAAGTCACAGATTGTAGAATCACACAGATCTGTAGTGGCAGTGGCATGACCAAAGTATATGAATCAATTTTAAATTAATAAAGCAAAGATCATGTCTCACTTCCTCATCACAGTAATCAACAATTGTGTGTTTTCTCTATAACTAACTAACAAAGAGGAAAGAGTATATACATCTAGGTTTTGTTTTCCCATTCAACTGTGCTATACCTTTTTAGCAGATGAAATGTAATACTCCGGATTGAGTATAGGAAGATAGTGAATGTGACCTCACATTACTTGGGAAGGAGAAGTTCTTGCTCTTTATAACGAATTTCTAGGAACTCTAATTGTAACCTTGACTAGTCTTTTATAGTCTACATTCAGATGTGGCTTGGAATTTCCTTGTATTGTTACATGAAATGAACAAATAGTCCATACCTAACATTTTAATTATATTCTCTAGCATAAAAAAATCAAATATTTTATGTGAGAACTAAAGTAGCTCTCCTTTTGGAATTGTGCATATGGCTGTGCCATTGGGGGATTTAGGTAACTAAAAATCCTTCTTTTCTAAAACAAATTGCATAAAGAGGATAAACAAATCCATCTGAAACTGTGTTTAAAATTGACAACCGGTAAGCCCAACCTTTTTATCAGTATACGCAAGTAAACAAAAAGCCCAACCTAAATCATCCAACCTTCATTCAAATAGAACAAAGTTACTGATATTACAATTTGATGTATTAGTCATGAAAGTCAGATACGTAGACTTGAATTAGTCAATGTAAAGAATGTATAATTCTATTCCACTCACAATGAAAGCCCATAAATCGTGGAGGTTTCAGGCATTGGAGATACTTAAATCAATATAAGGTATAGACCAAATAATCCTGGAATTTGTTGAAAACACAATATTGCAGGTTGATCCAATGAATTTCTCATGTTACAGAAACGAAAGTAAATATCAAGATTAAGTAGGAGAAACCTCTTTTTTTTTGGGTTTTGGGGGGGGGGGGGGGGGGGGGGGGGTGTGTTGTTGTGATGGAATGAACTGGCACATGCTTGTATACCCAAAAATAATACCAATGAACCAAGAAAAAGCCAATAAGCAGACAAACTAACATGACAATTGCAACATCAAGAGATAGCTAGCCACCTGGTGAACACAAATTAGAGAATGATACCTATACAGATTGCAAGCACAACAATCAAGTCCTTTCCCTATTTTTTTTATAGGTAAGCAAGAGATTTTATTGATTAAAATGGTCATAGCCCATGTACACGGGTCAGATACAAGACAAACACCTAATTATATCAAAATATTTCATATAAGCACTTCCTAAATGCTACCTTTTTTTTTTTTTTTTTTTTGGTTAGTTCCCATTACTTAGCATGGAGTGGTATCTTTTTTTTTTTTTTTTCCTTTTTGATAAGCAAGCATGGAGTGGTATATTACAGGGACAATGTGTGACTTTCAAGTTTTTACATGAACATGATTCAGGACATTGGAAAAATTTTAAAATATTTGTCAAATTAAGTAAAAAGAAAACATAAACTTAAAAAGAAAGTAAAAAGAAAACATAACATACTTCCTCGGCTTTGAAAATAATTGCATATTTTCCCAAACCCAGAGACTGTAACAAGCCATCAATAGTTTGCTGTTCATCACCCTGCATAACAACACACCACTAACAAAGCTCTGAACATCGAAAAGGATTGCTAGTGTTTAAAATCAATAGAAATGTACACATTCCAAAAAGAATCCAGACAATACTGGCATGTATCCAAGATACATGAAAATTGATAAAGTTCAGACCCTTTGAGATGTTTGGTTAGTGAAAGTTTTGAGAACTCTTTAGAATTTTTGAAACAAATTTAGAAATATCTTCTGTATTGGGTTTTCTGAAAGTGGATAGGGAAAATGAGAAATTGCTTGGCTAAATATTTTTTGCGATGCATTTATTGAGGTTTATGAAAGTGCATAGGTAGATTTGAAAAGATGTTTTTTGTGAAAGGTGTTTTTTTTTTGTTGGTTTTGTGTTTTATTTAAAGAAAAGTTATTTTATTTATTTATTTTTTAATTTCTTTATTGGCACTAGGTGTTTGGAGTTCCAACTAATCCCAAGAGTCCACAAGCCCTCGACAAAGAGTTTCCTGCAAGTGCACCTTAAGTAATTCAAGGGAAAATTTCTGGAGTCTGATGGTGCTTAGAAATTGCTAGCACCAAGGATTCGAACTTTAGACTTGGAGGAAGCATACCAACAATACCAAGATTCTTACCACTTGAGCCAACCCCAAGGGGTTAAAAGCTAGCCAAATGATCAAATGAAATTTTTTTGGAGAAATATATAACTATTTTGGTGTTTAAGAAATGTTTAGATTGATGCTTAAAAAAAAAAATGTTTAGATTGAGGTTATTATTATTATTGTTTTCTTTGAAAAAAATAGTGGAAACCAAACATAGCCTTAAGAACTCCCATGATCCAGAAGCAGCTAAGACAAAGTAGCAGTACCGCATATGAAATACTTTGTCCAATGCCATTCGGTGGAGGAAGTTGTCCAAGAGGAGGCGGCACAGGCTTCGCAGGTACAGGAGGTATAGCAGGTTTTGCCATGAAAGGGGTAGTACTCATGGGTCGTGAAGTATCAAAAACATCTTTCCTCATATATTGAACTGCCCTTATGTTGTCAGTTGTCCTTTTCAATGGCCTTCCATGCAGTTCTTCCACATTCCTAGGTGGGGAGAGACCCCTAGAGGTACCTATACCTAGAGCTCTATCTGGTGATCTTCGTCTCAAATCATCCAAAGTCCATGTAGAATAAGAAGCTCTCATTGAATCCATCCGAGGCAAATCATCTGGACTTCTTGTAGAAGCAATTCGCCCCAAGAAGCCTGTGTCTTTAGGTTCCACAAAGCGCTGCCTTGAATCAAAAGTTAAGCGGGGCCGAATGTTCTTTGACAACTTCTCACGTAGGTCAACACGCTTCTGATCATCATCATCGTGAACTCTTCTAGATGCATTCTTTTTCATGAGTTTAAATCGGAGGTCATCTCTACCAATGCGTACATCTTGCATTTTAATGGAAGTGACATTAGCAGTTGGAAAACATATAGAGTATTACAGAAATGCTATGAAATGAAAATTGCCTCGGGGGAATTTACTACCATTTGAACCATTAGCACCCAAACTTGGCATACTAATATCTCCCCGTTGTCTGCAAATGGTAACTATAACTGTAAGCTCTTCATAAAAATTAACTTAGATAAGAAGGCCAAAAAATCATGCATGCAAAGCCTCTACATCAAAGGCATCATTAAACCATGTCTAGCTCTCCGCTCATACAGAGTCGAGAGGCCACACTTGTTCATACAACAGATAAGAGCCCAAACAAATTGTACATGTCGAAAGTTCCAAACGGTAAAGCAAATCCACAAGGAAATAGTAAACAAGCAGGAAAGAGAAGCCACATGACTAGATCAACAGAACGAGGTAAGAAAAACTGAAAGCAAGACGCACCGTTTGTTGTAGAGTTCGCTTCCATTTGATAAGGAACTATGCACATTACTTCCTATTCTATCTCTGACCGACCGCTTAGTCCCAGCTGCAGGCAGAGAATCAGCATACGAAACATCCGATACTTGACCACCCCTCTTTACTACCTGTATAACGATGGGCACAATTCAATGCACAAATAAGGCAGCACTACGTTTTTTTGTTCCCAACTTGAGAAAAAAAAAAAAGAGACAGAAGAAGAAGAAGAAGAAGAAAGAATTAAGTTATGATAAGTTCAGTACTTGCACCTAGCCCGGTCGAATATATAAATAGACACATCGATTAGATCGAAATTTTTTTAAAATTACGTTCTTTTTCTTGGAAACCAAACAGCCAGTCCACCAAAAACAAATTTCTCCATGTTAGTAAGCTTTCGAAACCAAAATAATAATAATAATAATAAATAAAAGTAAAACTCCAAAACAGCCGGCAAAGAGAAAAAAATGCTTCTATTAAGATACCTGGCCACTGCGGCCAAGAGTAATGGTGATTCGGTCCCTCGACTTCCCGGACATATTTCAAAACCGAAACCCTAGGTATTCAATCAACCAATCTCACTCCTAATAGGTAAAAAATCAAAAGGTCCACGAAGCATCACCGCCTCTGATCGTTCCAAGAAAACCCTAATCTCATTGCAAAGACTCGCTCGCGGGGACGAATTCAGAAGAAAATGAAAATTGGCTCGTTATTTGAGCGTGTGGGAAGGGAAGGGGAAGGAAAGAGAGAATCAGGGGAGCTCAAAGAAAGACACTGTGTTTTAGATTTTATTTTATTTTATTTTTAAAAATATTTTTAAAAAAATCTCCCGTTTAATTACATAAATGAGATGAAATGAAATAAAATGAGATGTTTTAAATAATAATAAATAAAATATTATTATAATATAATTTTTAAATATTAATTTTATATTAAGATGTGAACAAATTATATTATTTATTATATTTTATATAGAGATTTAAAAAAAATATAATGATAAATTGAGATAAAATTTTTTATTTTAGTTAACCAAACAATCATTCTAAATATTTCTCCATCTTAAAAAAATATTTAATTTTTACTTTCCATTCAATTATATATATATTATAAGTTTTAATAAAAAATAAAAACGACTCTTTTAAAAATTATATATACATGCCAACTTTTAAAAAAGAGAGACCTAATCAATTTATTTTTTTTCCAAGGAACTTGGAAAAGACTTGCAAGCCTAAGATTAGATTTATTGGATTATTTAAAAAATTATATCAATACAACTTTTCAATTTTATTTTTTACTTTCACAAATATTAATTTAAAACATTTTAAAAATATATTCATTAATTTTTCATACCTTCTTCATGTACAATAATACCCAACAAATAATAGGTATTAAAAAAAAAATCAATTCTAATGAAATATTTTCAAAACTTCTCACAATCAAATTTGATGTTGTTGGCTAAGATACCATCTAATCTGAGCGCAGGAATCCTCTGAATTTGGTTGATTGACTCAGACTCGTTTTGGACAGTCTGAGCATTTTAGATTTTTCAGGATAGTTACGAAATTGTTTAAGTTAAAATATTTTGTTAGTTTTTAAAAAATGAAATATAAAAAGTTGAATAAAAATATTATAAAATTAAAAATTTATTTAAATATAATCTTATTAATATTATTTTTTTAAAATTTAAAAAATTGTATTGATTTTTATATTTTATTTTAAAGTTTGTAAAAATTATAATGATTATGTAATGATTAGATTAAAATATTAAAAATTTAAAATTGAAAAATATTTCATATTTAAATGATATTTGAAAAAAACATTACGAGAAGTTTTAAGAATCCTCATCTTATTTATTTAGCATACCCTCATGTTTCCTTGACCTAGGCTCAAGTGTGAAATATCCCATTTTATTCTTTTAATAAAAGTAAATCAATACTTACAAAATATATTTGAAGCCTTTTGAAAATAATGACATTTTTTCCATTTTCATAATTAATTATTTAAAAAAAAAATCTATTTTCATTATTTTTAATACATCCAATAAAATGAATTTCACAATGTCCAAGTCACCAGAGTGTTGATTATACATTTATATTACTTTCTATTTGGATTCAACATTCAACAATAAATAGACCTGTCAAAACTAAAAATAGCACAACCTGTGAGGTGGGGTTGACGGGGATGGGTTGCGGCCCTCGCTGCCCTCCCCTAAGGCAACCTTGGGCTGGGCTTTGTAAGATTTAATTAATGTACACCGGCCAACTCAATAAGATAACTTTACTAATGACTATTGTCTGGACTTTGAAGTAGGCAGCACAATAAGAATATTAAACAAAAACAAAAACAAAAAACGATCTTTTAAAAAGATAAATCATTGACAAGAAAAATTAACGGTTTTGCAGTTTAATTGTATTATTTTTCTTATAAAATAGGTATGAGGTTTGATCATGGAATTGTAAAGATTGTATATATTTTACTTGACAAAAAATAGGACTATTTTTACTTTGTATACAAATTCAAGTAGAAAATAGTAATAAAACGGGGTCATTATAGTTAGGGTGGCAATATTTGACATAAACTGACAATTACAATATGGAATAAGTGGATTTAAGTTTGATATAAATGAGTTTAGGTCAAAATGAGTTGACTTAATAATATATGATCAATAAACAAGTCAATTGTGAGTCAATTTGCGAAACTCGCAATCAACCCATATAACACAAATAAATTATATTTTTAAATTTTATAAATATTGAGTTTTATATATATTTTTCTTGTTGGTAGGTAATATTAATATTAGTATTTGACTGCTTAATATTTCAAACTATTAAACTTTTTTTTGTTAATATTTAATTTTATTTTATGAAAATATTAATTTTCTTATATATTATTGGTTTGGATATTGATATTAAAATCTTTTATCATGAATCTAACGGTAATTGCGAATGATTTATATGGTTATCATTGTATTATATATGAAATTATTTTAATTGGATTTAAAAAATATACAAGTTAGTTCAACCAATTTATATGAAATGGGTTTAAGAGGGTTAAATCAGGTTAAATGGGTTGTGTCCAAGTTAACATAATAAAAGTTCATTATTAAACAGGTTAAGTGGGTTTCGCTTTGTCACCAGTTATTTATATAGCTCATGTTAAGGTTTTAGGGTCTAATCCGTTTAATTAAGCGAGTATTGTTCGGATTGAATCATATAGTCTAATACTCATTATTTGACACGACATGAACATGATCTACAAACAGGAATTTCTACCCCAAATATAGTTGTTTGCTCCACCAATTCCAAGTTTGATTGTATTATAGAAGTGTTATAATTTTTCTAAAGTTCTTGTTTGTTAAGACGAGACTTCGCAATGTTAAGAGATGATAATTATACCTACTATAACTTAATATCACTTTGTCTTTAGTCTGATTGAATATTGAATCAGACTATGACTCAAATTATTTTTTAGAAAGCATCATTTCCTTCGTTTGATCACTCTCCTAAAAAACTCATTAGTACCATGATCATGTTTTGATTGAGAAATATAAATCTATCTTTACATCTTTCAAATAAATCAAAGTTTTACTGGCAAGTTTTCTTTCACTGTCAAATAGAATTTTAGCCATCCACACTTCTGAATTAGAAAAACTAGAAATTCTCTATTAAGATAAATGGATGGCTATTGCGAAAGATAGATAACAATTGTAAAGGAGGAATTTTCTATGTACTGCATGAATCATGTACATCAGTTTTATAGTACCAAGAAGGAAGAATGAAACAAAGTTTTGAATTCTGTTCCTAAAACTGTTTTAGTTGAGTTACTGGAATAGAATATTTCGGTATTGAAATGTTTCAGTATATTGTTTTGGAATAGACATTTTATATATAAATTATATAATATAATATATATATTTAATACATATATAACAACTATATTTCAAAATCACATCAATGCGAGTCTTAAAATCATACATACCTAAGAAACTCAATAATATTTTTCAATACAAATCTTAATAACAAATTTTTAAAACTCAATAATATTTCAAAATTCTCAATCCATCTGTTAAAAAAATACTCTTCTTCATCAATAAGACAATACGGATTAACATTTGAAAAGTGAATTAAAATATTTTTTTTCAATGTCACCACCACCATCATCAACATCAAGACCAATATTATCACCGTCTTCTAAATTTAGTAAGTGTAATGGCTCTTGAATAATTCCCCAATCTAAATCTTCTTCATTAATAATCTATGATTCTTCACCCATCCATTCTTTCATCAATTCAATATTTACAAGGTTGATTAGATCAAAAGCATATTTTCCATTTTTTATGTTTCTGTCAAAATAAAAGCCACACAAAAGTGAAAAGGAAAATACTATAGCCACAAAGGGATTATACAAAAGTAAACCCACAAACTAATATGGTATAATATAATATGTTAGATTGTAAAGTTACTTTTATTATAAAATAGATATAATGAATTTCATGAAACTACATTAGTTTGTGAGTTTATTTTGTGTAATCTGTTTATGTTTATAGCAGTTCTCAAGTGAAAAATATAAAATGTTTAATATTTTTTAACAATAAAGAACATTATTATTGAAATTTTTTTACCTCTCTCACAACTTCAAGTTATAACAAGCAAATACTAAAATCTTGTTTGGTTACATAGTTCAGATGAGATGAGATGTAATATTTTGAATAGTAGGAAGATTTTTGAGTTAAGATGAGATAAGATGATTTGTAAAAAAGTATGTGTTTGGATAGTGAGATTATATAAGATAGTTAGATTAGATAAGATAGTTTTTACTTTTTGAGATTTGATAAAGGGATGGGTCCCACCAATGAATGAAAATCATTTTATAATTAATTAGATAATAGTTATGAATATATTAATAAAAAATAATATTAATAATTAATAAAAAATATACCATAAATAAATTTATATCTCAATATATATATTTTTTAATGTTGGCCAAAATTACTCTACGTTCTCACCAAAAATTAAAATGGTGGGTTGCGGCAGAAGGAAGAGGCGTGAATAGGAAGGAAGAATGGTCTCGAAAGGGGGTGAAAATAGAAAAAGAAAAGAGGATTGCAGGAATAGAAGAAGAAAATGGTGCTTTTGCACTATTCATGCAAGTTTTTATACTATTCACTTAACTTTTTATTATTTATATAAGTTATTAATTTCAAAACGTAGATGGAGGTTGAAAACGTAGAGATGAAATAAAAAACAACCCACTTATCGTTTGGATAGACAGATAAGACTTACTATGCAGCCCATTTAAGATAGTTTGTATCTCATTTGGGCATCCAAAGATGCTGAGTTGGTCTCATCTAATCTCAACTCATTTCATTTCAATGTCCAAACACTACTAAAAATCAAATATTTTTTAATTTCAAATTTTAACATTTTAATATAATCATTACCTAATTATAACAACTTTTTTAAACTTTCAAACAAAACACAAAATATAATTCAACTTATTTAAGTCCTAAAATAAAAATAATATTAAAAAATAATAATCTAATAATATTTTAATTTTATATTATTTTATTCAAAAATTTTCTTATATTTTTCAAAACTCCATAAAATATTTTAACTCAAACCAAAAATTTATACTATTCACAAATCATTTCACTACTATTAATAGAATTTTTTTATCTCATTTTAACATCCAGACGAGGTCTAAATCATTCAAACATTTACGATCTAGTCTATTCCTCTTTTTCGAATAAATAAACTCAAATGTGCTCCATTTTTTTTACAGCCAATTGTATTACAACATTGACTTAATATGTGAACTGCAAACTTTTAAAGAGTTGGAACCTCACTTCCAAAATTAGGCTACTTTGCAATTATAGCAAAAGTGCAATTATGAATTATTACTTAAAATTATATAAAAATCAAAAAAATAAAAAATCCAAATATAGATTCATACTATTTAACAAATGATATTAATAATACATGGACTAATTTTTTCACGCTGGCGAATTGCTAAATAATGTCCAAAATCACCGCCTGCATTCTTATACAATTTAAGTTCCAACTTTATAATGCAGTCATACTTAAAACAATTCAAGTTTGCCCTGCACTCAGAAGATCTTGTCTTACTTGTTAGGACCAAGTTCCAACTTTATCAAGTCATAAACCCACTTAAACATCACTTTTATTTTTAAAGGAAGGGTTAAAGTAAATTTCAGGGTTAAAAACAAAATCCACTGCTTGTAATGGACTGTGAAGCTGTTTATCCCACTTAGCATCAATATCCTAATGAATGTCATAAATGCAATAATTTTGTTCTTCAATCTCGATTTAATATTCTCTTTGGTTCTCTCCATTGCATCATACAAGTATCCCATTGTAGGATTATCTTCCCCATCAACAAGTCGTAGTACTCGAACTAAAGGGTTGTTAATTTTTATAATAAATTGACATTGAGCCCAAAACTTTTTATCTTCTAGAACAATCATGACTATCTCATTCTCTGTGTTGCTTTTAGAATGACTTGATGCAGCCCATTTATTAGAAGTAAACATTTGTATAGACTTTTTCATGAACAAAATTAAGGATTGGATATTTACAAAATTTGTTGTAAACCTTATGATTGCAAGGTGACATAAATCATGACCTTTGGTAAAAGTCTTTTCTCAACAAAGCCAAAATCCAGGCATGGTTATAAATGAACTTTGTTATCTTCCTTGTTATTATTTTTTTTTTTTACTAAGAATCAGAAAAATTCTCCAACATCAAATCTATACAATGAGCTACATAAGGGGACTAAAAGAAATAACCATACTTCTTCTATAGCTTTTTTCTACAGCCTTATAACTTGCATCATTGTTTGTTATTAACTACACAATATTCTCTACCCTAACTTCTTGAACATAACCATACTTCTTCTATAGCTTTTTTCTACAGCCTTATAACTTGCATCATTGTTTGTTATTAACTACACAATATTCTCTACCCCAACTTCTTGAACGACTTTATAAAAAATGTTAAATAATATTTTAGAATCTTTTCTAAGGCCTAATGCATCAATAGACTTCAAGAATATTGTACATTTTGAGTAATATACTAGAAGTTAATTATTGGTTGTTGCCTCTGGTTTGTCCAACCATATGCCATTAGTGAATAACAATTCTCCGCCCCAAAACTTTTTAATATCTAAGAGATAATTCTAAACCTCATTCACACAATTCTTCAACATATTTCCTTTCAACTCATGTAAAGAATGACGCTTGAATCTTGGCTCAATGGCGCTATGGCATTCTATAGCTAGATGATAAAACTTGAATTGAGTTATATTGAAAGGTAGATTAGCATCATGCTACCAGTTTGCTACAACCATATTTGCTTTGTCAATCATCTTCTTCAAACACATAGCAATTTTAATAGAAGGTTGAGACCTAGGAGTTGTTCTTGGAGTGAAAAACCTATTAAATGCCCCCATTGACTTTCCAAATTCTTCCTCCTTCCTTGCCCTTTTGAACCATGATAATGGTTTTCATTATCATCATCAATATCATCATATGGTAAATCTACAGGGCTTTCAATCTCTGAGTTTATTTTTCTTTTATTCTCTTTACTTTTTTCTTCAGTTCATTGACTAGATTCTTCATTTGCCATATTATATCATCAGAGACTTTTTTACATGCTTCTACATCACTTAAAATCCTAGCTAGATGATACTTCAATATAGTGATTCTGCCATCTCTAATTGTTTTGCTGCAATAGATATACATTGAGTACTATTTCTTATCCCTGGTACTTCTTGTGCATGGGCCCATGCTAGATCCTTTAGTCTCGCAAGAGCAAGTGTGGTAGATGTAAAATTATTTGATTGACAACTAGACATTTTTATACTTCTACATAATGATAAAAAAAAAATGGATCAAGTTAAAAATCCAACAATAGCAAGTTAGCAACATCTTTACCTAGAATTTTACTTTCTCATCAATATGATCTCAACGACTTAAACTCCACCATATAAACTTATAAAGTCAGAAACCAACACAAAAAAGAATAAACCATAGAATCAAAGGTTTGTATCAAACTCCACCATAGAATCAAACCACTATGATCTTAAACTAACATCATGATGAAAAGGCTTCAATGAAATCAGAGGTTTGTAATTACAAAACATACCATAAAGCTCTTTAATCAAATACACCAGAACTCTCATTTGATTCCTACACCCCATTACTATTATTTATTATTTCTAAAACAGCATAAACCGGTTGATTACACAAAATGTTTTGAAAACCCAAGTTGCCCCATGTGCAACCATCTTGTATTATTGTTGACTCGTACCTATAATAACATTTGTCTCCTTCAAATCTTTTGAATCAAAGTGACAAAAAAATTACAAACACAAGTTTCAGTGACAATGCATCATTGATATCCATTTTTTAACAGTCAATATAAAACTTTTGCCTTTCTTGTTGTCGCAGTGGTGTTGTATCTAGGATTTTTTTTTTTAGATAAGCAATCTCCCTAGACATGGAGGATCCCTCCAACGTGTGTATAATGTTAGTTTTAAATCATGGTAAAGAATTAATTGGATTTTGTAAATCAAATTGATAAAGCCTGAGAACGTAAATCTATTATCTTGTATAGATTTAAAATTGTTCTTTTGAGTTCAGTGTTTCACAAGCAGAGCTATTTTTCTGCAATACAAAGTAATCTCAGGAATGCAAGACTTACAAATTATGGTGTGAAGTGGTCAGTTAATAACACAAGTTGTGGCAAAGGACCATAAGATGACAGAGCAGATTCAGCAATGCGATGACTAAGCAACATGAGCTGCAAATTGTGATGGCGTGGAGCAACACAAAGGAGTTGCGACGTTGTGGAGGTGGCATTGATGCTGATTGTCGGAGTGTGGATAGTGGAGAGTCGACAATCATAGAGCAAAAACTTTTAGAAAACTAAAACTAGCTTAATATATTGTCATTTTTGTTTATGAGAATCTAAGTTCGCATGGGGAAGGGGGAGAAGTCAGGAAAGGAAGAGATGGAGTTAATTATGAAAATGCTATGAGATTCAGATTATTTAAAAAAATTCTATGGTTTATAGTTTCAGACCAAAGTAATTGTTCCAGCCAAAAAGCAGCAAAATGCACTGAAAAGATTAAAATTTCACCCGATATGAAATAGCCACCCACACCATGCCGGTTACTGTTCTAGCATGGAAACTTCTGGCCAGAACGGATTTCAAAATTTTGGAATGAATCTTGTATATTAAGTATCAAAATCAGTTACTAAGGCTAGCAATATTTCTAAAAGGAATGACATGATACATAGTATAATACACAAGATCCTTAATACTCCCCCTCAAGTTGGAGCATAAAGATCCATAATGTCCAACTTGCACAATAATGTCTGAAAACGTTCACAATCCAAGGCTTCAAGTTGATTAGAAGTGGGGACATGAATGGTGGAAATAAGGCAAGATACACAAATTTTCACGAACAATATGACAATTTATTTCTATATGTTTTGTGCGTTCATGAAAAATGAGATTTTGGTCAACGTGGAGGGTGACTTAATAGTCACAATAAAGGAGCATAGGTTGGAGGCGTGGAATAGTAATGTCCTGAAGGAGGTTCTTAGCAAAGTGAGTTCATAAGTAGTAGAAGCTAAGGCACAATACTTAGCTTTATTAGAGGAGTGGAAGACAGTGGATTGTTTTTTGGCACACGAGGAGATGGGTTTGTTACCAAGTTGAATGAAGAAGCCAGTGGTGGAGCATCTTGTGAGGGGATAACTTGCTCAATCAAAGGCAAAATAGGTGGAGACATGAAGAGAGTTGTCAAAAAGAAACCAAAGTCCTTGACTAGGAGAGGATTTGATGTAGTGTAATACCTGAATGGTAGCATTATAATACGGTTGATGAGGGGCATGCATGAATTTACCCATAATATTGATGGGAAAGACAATGTCGGGCCAAGTAATAATGAGAAAGATAAGTTAGCTAACCAAACGGTGGTAGGAGCTTAGATTTGAGAGAAGTGCACTGTAGGTATCTGTAAGTTTGAGGTTTTGTACCATGGGAAAAAGAGCAGGGAAAGTTCCGAGATGCCCACTGACAGTGAGAATGTCCAATGCATATTACTGTTGATTGAGAAAGATGCTAGTACGAGAACAGGCCACTTCTAGGATGAGAAAGTACTTCAAAAGGCAAAGATCATTGATTTTGAATTTTTGAGCAAGAAAGTGTTTGATCTTGGTATGGCCGAGGGATCATTACCTGTGACAAGGAGATCGTCAATATAAACATAATTAAGGGTGAAGGATGTACCTTGTGAAGGTGTGAAGAGGGAATGATTAGCTTGTGAATATTGAAAGTCGGCAGTGACGAAAACAAATTAGAGCTTGGAGAAACAATTTCAAGAAGCTTGCTAGAGGTCGTATAAGGATTTTTGAAGGCCTCAAACTCAGGTCTCCCCTTTTTTACAATAAACTTGTGGAGGAGTCATGTATATGTCTTCATCAAGGTTACCATAAAGAAAGACATTCAGCTGATGAAGAGACCAATTGTGGGCAGCAGCCATAACGAGATCACATTGGACAGTAACCAACTTTGCAATAGGAGCAAAAGTGTTGTGGTAGTCTAGGCATTCAACTTGAATGTAACCACCTTGAGTTTGGTTTTAAACACCCGTTTATAGCCAATAGGTTGTTTGCCAGGGGAAAAAGGATAAGAGCCCAAGTGTGATTGGATTCTAGGGCATGAATTTTAGTGACCATAACATCATGCCGATGAGGATGACGTACAACTTGAGAGTAGGTGGTACAATCAACTTGATGGGCAAGGGTAGAGAGAAAAGCACAATGATTATTTAAAAGTGATGGTAAGAGATAAGAGAAGACAGTGAATGAACTATACTTGATGAGAGCTATTGAGTGGGTGATGCGGTGGCAGTGGAAGAAGGAAGTGATAGACAAAGATAATCTTATAGATAGGTAAGCTGAGTGATGGTACGGTGAGGAAGGGGTGAATGGGGGAGAAAGGGGATGAGGGTGAGGGTGTGGAGGTGATCAATGAAGTAGAGGAAGAAGGAGGAATCAATCGCGGAAGGGGTTCGGGAATGGGAGAGGGAATGGCGGGGGAAGTGGGAGGAAGGTGTTGGAATGGGAAGACATGTTTGATAAAGGTAATATCACGAGAGGTGAAGAAACAATTATTCTCTAAGTCATAGACTTTATATGCTTTGTGATGAAGAGGCTAACTGCAACGACCCAGTCCAATAATTTTAGGGTCAGAATATTGATAATTTTTATTGGGTCTAAAGTATATTTAATGGGCTATATTGGATAAACTCACGAGCGATAAATTATTGAGATTAATTAGGAGTTTTAATTAGGCTTAATCACTAGGTTAAATCTTATTTATTATTGAACGAGTTAGACTCCTTTTAGATTTAAAGATTGACCATTAGAAATTTATTTTACTATAAAATCATCACTGATTAAAGTCCTTTATTGTAATAATTCACTTCTTCTTTCTTCTTTAATTATGAGCTTCGATTTACGTGTCGTATCTCGATGGCGTGTTTTAAAAGATATCAAACAGATTTTAAAGCAAATTCAATATTTTAAAGCTTACAGATATTTTAAATATTCTGAAAATATTTATATGTTATATTTTGTAGTGTTATTGAACTAAACATGTTTTTAAATAACATAATTATATTATTTTTGAAGAGCTCCAAAAATATTATAATTGTGAAAAATTATTGAAATTAAATATTTAGTCATTTAAAAATATTACGAGATTTAAATTTATGTTGAAAACTCTAAATTAATTTAAATGGTTTTATTCTTTTCGAATGATTAACGAGACTTCATCATTTTAACTAAAGGTGAGTTTAAATCAGTATTTAAACTCACCGTTAGATCATTTTGATGATCCCGAAACGAAGGGTCTGGACTAAAATACCCAAGCCCTTAGATTTTTCCCTCACGTTTTCCTCTCTCTCTCTCTCTCTCTCTCTCTCTCTCTCTCTCTCTCTCTTCCTCCCCTTCTCTCTCTCCTCTCCCTCCCCTTGAACCCGACATACACGGCTTCTCTATAGTCAATCCTTTCCTTCCCAGCCCCTTGCTGTCGTGCCTAGCCTTACCACACCGCCACCGCAGCTCCACCACCCCATCGGCGAATCCCCTCACACCGGTAAGCCCCACATACCCTCTCTCTTCTCCCATGGTATCTCTACCCGAAATGGGTGAAAATCCACGCCTCTCATCCACACTGCCGCACACGACAACCATGGTCTCACAGCTAGTCACTAGCTGTTCCTCTCCCTCCGGCCAACATCCCCTCCCACCGGCGAGCTCTCACGTGCTCTCTCTCTCCTCATAGAACAACTTGATTGAAATGGGTCTCAAACTCATTTCTCTTTCTTGCACCGTCGTACGTGGCCAATGTGGCCACCAAGCACCACCACCATGATCCCTAGCCACCAATGAACTACCAGAACCTCCTTACCTCTCCTATAAGCCTTTCTCTCTTTACCCAAAATGGGTCTCCTACATGGTTTTACCCCCACCGACGATACTAGTGCTGTCGTGCTCCACCTCCCCTACCACCAAGCACTTCCACTAGCCTTCCTTTTCCTCCCCCTAGCTTCCCACGAAATTCCATGGTCCCCACTTCTCTCACTCACCCTTACTCTCTTTCAGGTACACTAATCACGATAAGAACTGCTGTGCTTTGCCACCCAGATCACCATGAGGCCACCTTGAGCCTTTCCAAGACCATGCCTAGCTATTCCCTAAGCTCAAATCACCACTTTACGTGGTAGAGAGCCACTGTATGTGGCTAACTGCCACTGTACACAGTGTTAACAACCATGTATGACTCCTTCGATGCCTTGATTGTGACGGGCAGCGAGCAAAGTACCTATCCCTCATTATTTATGATATATGTTAGTTGGTTAGTTGGATTGTAGACTGTGTTGTTAGTAATTATGGAGTTCGCTGTGTAATTGTGAAGTGAAGTATGGCTGTGTAACGAAGTGTTGGACATAACTGTGTAGTGTTGTGGATTGTGTTGTAAAGTATGGACGTGAGGTGTATGCCATAGTTGTGATATGGCGTGGTGTGTGAAGGGAATACACGTAGAGTGTACTCCATGTAGTGCAGTAATGCACTGTAGTGACTTGTGGTGTAGAGTGAAGAGAGTACACGTGGCGTGTGCTCTGTGTTGTGTAGCGATGCACCATAAGGCGTGTTGCATATAAAAGGATGGTCTCGTAGTTGAGGAGCGTAAAGTGTATTGTGTAGCATCGAAAACTGTGTAACAGTGTCCCAAAATAGCTGTGATGTGGCCTGTAGTCCGAGGTGACAAGTGTCACCTTGTGGTTGACTTATGGCTGAGAGTATGTGTGAAGTGGTGGAAAAGTGTAAGAGTAGTGCGGTGGAAGCATGACGAGCGTTATGCCGTAACTCGGGATTAGTCTCGAGCAACGTGATGTGACAAAGTTACATTTGTGGATACAATCCTCTTGTTAAGTATTGGGATGAACTTGTACAAGGCCAGGAAGTAGAAATAGTCCTACCGACTGGTTTTGAGCAAGTTGGTATCAGAGTATGTAGCTTATTTATACAAGCGGGCATTCATTGAACTATAAGTTGGTCTTACGTGATAAAAGGGAAAAGATAAATGTGCCTCTAGCGAGACACGTGTGCCGGATATGTTTATCATATGCAATGAGTAATCTGTCCTAAACATGGTTACACGATGTTTAAGTCTCAGGGTTGGCTTAAAGTCATATAGCCTGTATAGATGAGAATGAGGATTGAGTATGGGTTAGGATACATGAAGGCAGTGATGGATATATCGTCTAAGATTGGAACGCGTGACTCTATCGGTCGGAATCATGCATCGACATGTGGTTAATAGAAAAATAAGATGAAGGTCTTAGTGTCTTAATCCTAAGGTGAATGGATGTTCACTTTAAGGAATAAGACTCCGAAGGTTATAGCATAGTAAATGGCACGTAAAAACTCAGGAATGGATGAAAAGTATTCCAAGTGAAGCATAGTTCTATTTCTAGTATAGTTGCTTATGTCTTAGATAGAGAATGACATAAGGTTATGCATATGCAAGTAGGTTGCCATCTGACACCCACACAAATAGACTGCATGGAATGAGTATGGCATGAAGTTTATGTAAGTATTGTGTTCATATTCTTCTAGAGTTTTCTAAATAAATAAACATGAAAACGAAACGCTTTTCCTTAAAATGTTTTACGAATTGACGCTTTTCTTTATGAAACACGTTTTACTAAAAGAATGCTAAGCATAAGTTTTCAAGTATAAGTACGTAATGGTCCTCATTGGCAGCCCCTTTTCACGCACCCAAAGTAAGTAAGTGTATGCATGTGGATGGATGCTATACGCGGTACATATTGTACGTATGTTTACGAAATGAAACGAACCGATGCTTTAAATGATGAATGAACTGACGTTTTAAATGATGCCATGAAAGAAAACTATTTTTAAAATGTCCAATGTTTTTAAAATGACTTTTTATGAATGAAAGAACTGAAGGACTGTCAGAACTGTAAAGAATTGAATGAAAGAATTGTGAGGACTGTAAAGGACTGAACAGACTGTAAATGCATGAAATGACTAAAAATGAATGAATAGACTGAATGGTTAATGTATGAAAATATATAACGGCCACACGAACAAAAAGGAAAAGGTATCAAAGGAATGGACTGGGCAAATTGCACTGCCGAGTAAGTAATACTGGTAGTGCACCCAGTACTGTATCCTAACGGAATGGATTCCCAACCCGTGGCCACGGGCAGAATCAGGTCCAAAAGACAGCTAACCCCAGCATACGAGCCGCAACAGTGTGCAACAACCAATGAAAGTGATAAGAAAGAATGTATGCATGTTAAAAAATAATGCATGTATGTATGAAAATATATATGCATGAAAAGACTCTTTAAGAAATGAATGTAGCGAGGCGTGGGGAACTGTTTTATGAGAAGAAAACATATTTAAAAAAAAAAAAAACCCCACCTCGCAACATTTTAAAATGAATTGAATGTCTATGCATGATATGTATGGAGTGCTGAATGCATGACTGAAAACCTATATTGTTATATTTTAACTGTAAGAAGTAATGCTTACAAGTCATCGACTCATTTTAATTTTTATGTGTGCCCTCCCAAGAATAAGATGAGCATGACACGTCAGGACGGGCATAGTCCAAGGGGAAGAACACGAAAGCCTAGGCATGTTATTTTGTACGAGAGAATTTACTTATGGAATTTAATGTTTTCCCCTTTAACTTTTTAATTAAAAAAACAAGTTTTATTTATAAACATGGAGTTTTTTGTATCCTGACATCAAAGGAAAGAAAATTTCAAAAGAAACCATAATTCTCGTCTATTTTCTTAAAATCATTTTTCTAAGGACCCACCACAAGGACGAGCGTTATACTTACGCAGTTTCAGTCATTACCAATCCTATATTGAATAGACCGAATGCTTAATGTATGAAAATACATAACGACCACATGAACAAAAAGGAAAAGGTACCGAAAGAATGGACTGGGCAGATTGCAATGCTGGGTAAGTAGTACCGGTAGTGCACTCAGTGCTGCATCCTAACAGAATGGATTCCCAACCTGTTGCCACGGGTGGAATCAGGTCCAAAAGACAGCTAATCCCAGCACATGGGCCAATGAAAGTGATAAGAAAGAATGTATGCATGTTAAGAAAGAATGCATATATGTATGAAAAGATATATGCATGAAAAGACTCTTTAAGAAATGAAGGCAGCGAGGCCTGAAGAACTATTTTACGAGAAGAAAGCATGTTTAAAAAATAAAAATAAAAACCCCACCTCGCAACGTTTTAAAACGAACTGAATGTCTATGCATGATATGTATATGATATGTATGGAGTGATGAATGCATGATTGAAAACCTATGTTGTTATATTTTAACTGCATGAAGTAATGCTTACGAGTCATCCACTCATTTTAGTTTTTATATGTGCCCTCCCAAGAATAAGATGAGCATGACACCTCAAGACGGGCACAGTCCAAGGGGAAGAACATGAAAGCCTAGACATGTTATTTTGCATGAGATACTTTACTTATGGAATTTAATGTTTTCCGCTGTAATTTTTTAATTAAGAAATCAAGTTTTATTTATAAACATGGAGTCTTTTATATCCTGGCACGAAATGAAAGAAAATCTCAAAAGGAACTGTAATTATCGTCTATTTTCTTAAAATCATTTTCTAAAAGACCCACCACAAGGACGGGCGTTATACTTATGTAGTTTCAGTTATTACCAATCATATATTGAATGGACTGAATGCTTAATGAATGAAAATACGTAACGGTCACATGAACAAAAAGGAAAAGCTACCGAAGGAATGGACTGGGCAGATTGCAATGCCGGGTAAGTAGTCTGGTAGTGCACCAAGTGCTGCACCCTAATGGAATGGATTCCCAACCCATGGCCACGGGCAGAATCAGGTCCAAAAGACCGCTAACCCAAGCACATGGGCCGCAACAGTGTGCAACAACCAATAAAAGTGATAAGAAAGAATGTATGCATGTTAAGAAAAAAATGCATGTATGTATGAAAAGATATATGCATAAAAAGACTCTTTAAGAAATGAAAGCAGCGAGGCGTGGGAAACTGTTTTACGAGAATAAAGCATGTTTAAAAAAAAAAAAAAACCCCACCTTGCAATGTTTTAAAATGAACTGAATGTCTATGCATGATATGTATAGAGTGATGAATGCATGACTGAAAACCTATGTTGTTATATTTTAACTGTATGAAATAATGCTTACGAGTGATTGATTCATTGTAGTTTTTATGTGTGCCCTCCCAAAAACAAGATGAGCATGACACGTTAGAATGAGCACAGTCCAAGGGGAAGAACACGAAATCCTAGGCATGTTATTTTATACGAGAGACTCTACTTATGGAATTTAATGTTTTCCGTTGTAGCTTTTTAATTAAGAAATCAAGTTTTATTTATAAACATGGAGTCTTTTATATCCTTGCACGAAATGAAAGAAAATTTCAAAAGGAACCTTAATTCTCGTCTATTTTTTTAAAATCATTTTCTAAATGGCCCACCACAAGGACGAGAGTTATACTTACGCAGTTTCAGTCATTGCCAATCCTATATTGAATGGACTGAATGCTTAATGAATACAAATACGTAACAACCACATGAACAAAAAGGAAAAGGTACTGAAGGAATGGACTGTGTAGATTGCAATGCTAGGTAAGTAGTTTGGTAGTGCACCCAGTGCCGCACCCTAACGGAATGGATTCTCAAACTGTGGCCACGGGCGAAATCAGGTCCAAAAGATCGCTAACCCCAACACACGGGCCGCAAGAGTGTGTAATAGCTAATAAAAGTGATAAAAAAGAATGTATGCTTGTTAAGAAAGAATGCATGTATGTATGAAAAGATATATGTATGAAAAGACTATTTAAGAAATGAAGGCAGCGAGGAGTGGAGAGTTGTTTTACTAGGAGAAAGCATGTTTAAAAAAAAAAACAAACCTCACCTCAAAACATTTTAAAATGAACTGAATGTCTATGCATGATATGTATATGATATGTATGGAGTGATGAATGCATGACTGAAAACCTATGTTGTTATATTTTAACTATATGAAATAATGCTTACTAGTCATCGACTCATTTTAGTTTTTATGTGTGCCCTCACAAGAACAAGATGAGCATAATACGTTAGGACGGACACAGTCTAAGGGGAAGAACACGAAAGCCTAGACATGTTATTTTGTGCAAGAGACTTTACTTATAGAATTTAATATTTTCCGATGTAACTTTTTAATTAAGAAAACAAGTTTTAGTTATAAATATGGAGTCTTTTGTATCCTGGCACGAAAAGAAAGAAAATTTCAAAAGGAACCTTAATTCTCGTCTATTTTCTTAAAATTATTTTCTAAAGGACCCACCACAAGGACGGACATTATACTTACGTAGTTTCAATCATTGCCAATCCTATATTGAATAAACTACTAGATCATATTTTTAAATTCAAACTCTCTTCTTATATGATCACAACTAAGTGTTTAGCATATTAGTGTCACTACATATATTAACTGAGTCTAACTCAAACTCGTCGGCATCCTCTTCCTAATATCTTTATAAATATCTCTTTTCCGTGTGTTATTTGAAAATAAAACCATAAACCTTCATAAGTGGGGGCCAAGATTCCTAGTCCAGCACTGTGTATGTCCCATGTTCACCACGCCAATAGTTGACTATCTCATTCATTTTACAACATCCTTACGTTTTTTGTTTCTTTCTAGTTCACTTGATCTATTTCATGTCAGAAAGATTGGATTAAAGCTACTAGATAAGTTGCTTAATCATAAATCAGGATTAGTACACCTTAGATAGTTATATATATCAGTATTAAAGCTAATTCTTTGGAAGTCAGTGTTTATGTACCACCATTGTCATGATATTTACAAGCACGTCATTCATCATATTTCATAATGCATATTATAGTTATGTATGTATTATGCATTTCATGTTACGTAAGACACGTAAGCTTTATAAGATCAAATGTAAGATAAGCTCATAACAGTTAATCATATGGTCATTCAGATGCATTTTATCAATGCGATTTATGGGGGTATGTTCAAGCCACAAAACTAAGCATGGTTTATCATAGTATGCTAGAATACTATTAGTGGCTCCTCTTACGATCACGAGATGTGGGGTCAGTGCACAATCTTGCACACATGTTTAAGTGTGTGACCCGGTATGATAAGTAAGATAAGTCAGATAAGCCAAGATAAGTCATGCATGTCAAAACATATGTATGAACAGTCATGATTTTAAGTTCTCAACATAAAATATTTTATGAAAAACCTTATGTTAAATATGCTTACTGAGTCATTGACTCATTTTTATTGTTTTATGTTTTTAAACCATCCTACATTAGAATATTTATGAAAGTAAAGATTCAGGACGAGACTTGGTCTAGGGAGACGTGACAGTGGCCTAGATTATGTATAGGAATTTTAAATTATGATTTTTATAGCATGAACTTTAAGAAATTTTAATAAAGGCTTCCACGCAAACAAATCTATTTATTACAAGGAAATCCTGTACTTGGCGTTTTCTTTAGATTTTTTTTTTTTTTTAATGTCAAGTTTAGTAATAGCACTCCGGCTCTTGTGAATTTCTAAAAGAAAATGCCTTTCTTTATTGTAGGGAGCTAGGTGTTATAATAACCAAGATATATACAACGAACAACACGTGGGAAAAATTTAGCCCAATGAGATTGAAGAGTGTGAGTGCAACATAAGCAACCAAAAACCCAAAGATGAGCATAACTATGGGGTTTGTTGAATAGAAAGTTGTAAGGAGATTTGTGGTCAAGGTGAAGAGATGTAGTGAGATTGATGAGGTATGTAGTAGTTAAGATACATTCACCCCAAAAAGAAATGGGAAGATGGGCATGAAAACATAAACGTGCTACATTAAGTAGGTTACGATGTTTGCGTTCAACAACATAGTTTTGTTGAGGTGTATCGACGCAGGTGCATTCATGAAAAATGCCACGATCATGAAAAAATTGTTGCATCTTATGGGATAAAAACTCTTGACCATTGTCAGTGTGAATATGGAGAATGGAACGTTGAAGATGAGATTTAATGTGTATAAAAACTAGTAAGACATGTGAATGTTTCTTATTTGGTGTGCATTAAATAAACCATGTGGCGTGGAAATAGTCATCGACTATGGTGAAAAATGGTGAGCACCCGAATTGGAAGTAGTGGGATAACCACCAGATATATCACAATAAATGCGATAAAAAAATGGACTTTTATTATGATTTTTGAAAAAAGAAAACGAGTATGTTTCACACGGACAGAAGGATTACATGTGGAATTAAAAGGTGATGTAGACAAAGTTTTGGGAAAGCAAGAATGAGATGGGTGAAGAGGAAATTGGTGCCAAAGTGTTGAAGTAGGAAGACTGTGAGAGTGTAAAGTCATGGAAGAGAAAGGTTTGAAGTAATACAGACAGTCACGAACTTCACCTAGTCCAATTAGCTTCCTTGTCCTGAAAAACACAAAGGGTGGAAAAAAAAAGACAACACAATTTAGAGTAGCAATGATTTTACTTAGGGAAATTTGATTGAATTGAAAAGAGGGAACATGAAGGACATTATGTAAAGAAAGATATGGGGACAAGTGAACAATGCCAAGTTGAGTGACAGAGATTGTATCACCCGTTGACAATTGAATGGGGCACGAGTTATTGAGTGGGTGAGTATCAATTAGTGCAGATGAGTTAGGGGAAATGTGGTTGGATGCGCCTATATCATTGACCCAATTGGAGTCCCTAGAGAAAGAAGAAAAATTGCAAAAAGAGTGGATACCCGCAAAATTGGCTAAGGAGGTCGAGAGAGGTGAGAGGAGATTCATGAGTTATCGGTATTGCTCGACTGAGAGACCAGGGATGAAACTTTCATATGAAGCGCTAGAAGCACTACTGACATGATTGGCCTTAGGAGGTGGTGTGGGTTGTGTATTTGGAGAAGCTTGCTAGCGTGATGTAGATCGAGAGTTGGGGTAGCCATGTAGCTTATAGCAAGTGGACTTCCAGTGCCCAAGAGCTCCACAATGGTCACATTTGGGATGCCTGGAACCCTTGCCTCTAATTTCATTGGTGCGATGCTATGTTAAAGTGCGAGAAATGAACATGAAAACAGTCTCAGATGTTGGTGCAGGGAGACGAAGAAGGCATTGCTTCTCTTCTTGATGGAGAATGGAGTAGATCTTGTCGACAAGAAGGGAGTGGGTCCATGGACAAGATTTGACTTTGAATATGAGCATATGAATCATGGAGTCCCATTAAAAACCAAAAATTTTATTCAGTTTCATGAACCTATTGGAGAGTAGAAGTAGCACCACAAATGCAGGGAGGAAGACATTGTAATACGGTCAACTCATCCCTGTAGGATTTGATCGTGGTGTAGTAACTGGTGATTGACATGGATTCTTGCTATAAAGTAATGTGGAGATGTCACGTTTGAGTTTGAAGATCTGAGGATTGTTAGTCACACAGCCCGAGCATCTCTATGACAAATAAGACTGTTGCAAGTGATTTGTCAATGGAATTGAGGAGCCAAGAAAGAACCATGTCATTATAGAGATCCTAGAGTTGAGCATCTAAAATGGGGTCTATCGGCTTGGTAAGAGAACCATCAATGAAGCCATGCTTGTTCTTGGCATTGAGGGCAATTTTCGTTAGGCTTTTGTAGAAAAACCAAATACTCATATGCCTAAATGATCCGACCCGACCCACCTAATAGAAAATGGTTAGACGGGCTTTTGGATCGAACCTGATAAATGCCGATTTCAATCGACTAACGTTTAAAACAAAAATTCACCTAAAGCTTTTTCATATCAACCCTAGCCACTAGCCCTCCACATTCCCTTTGTCATCTCATCACCTCCATTTCTCGTAGCCTTTGTTCCGCTCTATTTGTCACCGGCTGATTCCTTCCCCTCAGTTTGTCGCTGGCTTATTCCGTTTCAGATTTTCGTTCGATCTCCTGGGGAGTTTGAACATCCTGAAGTTCTCAAAATGGCTCTAGCAGAAGCAGATGGGGCCAATGGAGATAGCCCTGGCTCATGGGTTCTAGCTTTTTGTGGAGGACAAGATGAAAGTATCTATGAGGAGGAGCTTTGAGATCAAGATTTTACACACCCAAGCGTTGGATGGATGGTGGTGACAGATGTGTATATCTTTATGTCTTTCTTTTTTGGCAATTTTCGATTTTGTTTTGGTTTGTGGCCTTTAAAATTTATTATAGACTTAAAGGTGGAGTAGCTTTGAAAAAGATCGAAAAATTACCTTGTCGTCATCCTTCGAATTAGAGGAACTGGAGGGCGAGGGTCCATACTGCATGTGGAAGGAATTTGACCTCGAAATTTCTGAGAGATTTTTTGGCCTGGAAATTGTGGGGGAAAACCAATCTAGTAGAGATGTGAGGAAGATGCCTGTGAAAACTAAGTAAAAGAAGTTCACTTTCCCGTTTGGTTACACAGATGAGATGAGATGAGATGAGATGTTTTAAATAGTAATGAATAAAATATTATTATAATATAATTTTTGAATATTAATTTTGTATTGGGATTTGAAAAAGTTAGATTGTTTATTATATTTTGTATAAGAATTTAAAAAAGGTGTAATGATGAGTTGAGATGAGATGAGGTGAGATTTTTAGTTTTGGTTAACCAAACATGGCCTTCGAGGGAGAGAGAGAGAGAGAGTAGCAAGAGGGGATGGGATAATGGGAAGGGAGTGAGGGATTAGATTTACAATGCTGCTATATGCAACAGGGATGGTGAACCGTTGGAGAAATCGGCTGACGTGGCACCGATATATTAAAAAAGAAGGAAAAAAAAAGATGAAACATAAGACGAGGAAGAGACAACTGGGTGTTTTCATTTTCAAAACCAGAGAAAGTGGTCATTCGTTGTGGGTAGAGGAAGAGGCGTCTACGTCGTCGTTGTCGTCGGTACAACCTCACGAGATTGAAGCCGTGGAATGATCTAATTTGGGAGCCTAAGAGGTTGAAAATGGAAATTTTGGATTGTCTTCATATGGGTGTTTCAGATTTTGTGTGAGAAGAGGCGGGCTCAAGAAATTGTGACCAAAACCTTTACATTGGTCATAGATCATCCATGAAAGTCCCTTTCGTGCTGCTGGAAAAGATCCATTTTAATCTGTTTTGCAAATCGGCTTTAGTGTGTGTAAAAACAACAATAGAGACCCAGAGAATGGAAAGTGAATAAAGTGGTGAGAAAACGGGAAGAAACAAGAACGAAAACAATACCCAGTAACTAATCTTACAAATTACACATAAAAGTTATGGGTTTTATCTCAGGAACACACGAAAAAGAAAATACTAATAAAAGAAATGGGATTATTTGCAGCAAATTATAAAAAGAGAGAGGGTTAATAGCATCAAGGGAACTCGAAACTCAAGGAAGATGTAATTAAGGTTTGAAATATTGAAGATAATTAGCAGAAATAGGTGGGTCTGAGCCTGAGGTGAGCTTTTATTGAAGTGTGCTTTTTCTCCTACCCACTCAAATACAAGCACAGATTTCTCTCTGTCCAACCACGACGACGACTACAATTTCTGTATCTATCACCATTAACCCCAAGAAAGTTATGGAGCTCAACGTAAGAGAGACCTTGCCTTAGAACTTCGATCCCAAATACTAATCTTGAGGCCCATCATTCATGCTAGGAGGGCTCACTTCACTGTAAAGTTTCACGATCTTTATAGTTTCACAGTAGAAGGGCATGTGGACGATTTCAATGTGTTGAATGAGGTGAGGGAGAAGAGGGCTTCGTGTGGGGCTGGGGGCTTTTGGGTTCGTTCAATGAAGCTACGTCGTTTCATTTTTGCCACGTGGGATGCGGTTTCCCACCCCGGTTGCGAATAGCATTTTTCTTAGATTTATGGCACTTCGATGACCGATTGAGAAATAAAAGCTGAGTGCTTTTAGGAACCTTTTTTCATTGTTATCTTTTTTGGATTCAGAAAATTAGAGAGAGAGAGAGAGAGAGAGAGAGAGAGAGAGAGAGAGAGAGAGAGAGAGAGAGAGAGAGAGAGAGAGAGAGAGAGAGAGAGAGAGAGAGAGAGAGAGAGAATGGGTAATAATTTCTCTCTAGCTCTCTGAGCAGAGGAATGGGTGTCTAAGATGACTCGTAACGAAGAAAAAGTGACTCTGCGAGTAAGGCGGAAAAAGAACACCAAACATCATCCAGTGTGAAAGAAAGGAGATTGAAAGCAAGAGGAAATGGGAGAAGCTTAGAGCCACAAGGGAGCTTCCGCAGATTCTCTCCCCTCCCGCATGTTTGTAAATTAATTGTTTCTTCTCATTAATATTCATTTCTGTTTTCAGTATTTAATTTTTTTTTTTAAAAAAAAGTTAAATGGGTTGACCCAACCCCACCAATTTGGGTTGGGTTGCCCCAGTCCAGATGCCTGGGTTGGATCAGATCATGTCAAAAATCCGATTGAGACGTTGATTGGGTTGTAGGCCTAATTTTCATGGCACGTCTCATGTGAGATAATTGTCCCAGGTGTGAGGTCGAGACAAGAAGGGCACTGGGGTGATAATCGAAATGTAGGAAAAATGGAGAGGAAACATTTGTGATGAAATGCGGAGTTCAAACCAATGTTAAGGTACATGGACAGCCATTGCAAAAGATAGCGTGAATTGTAAAAGAGGAGTTTTCTATGATTGCATGAATCATGTACATCATCAGTTTTATTGTACAAAGAAGGGAGGATGAATCCCGTATATTAAGCAGCAAAATCAGTAACTAAGGCTATCAATATTTCTAGAAGAAAGAAGGTTTCTCAAAAAAAAAAAAAAAAAAAAAAAAATCTAAAAGGAAAGATATGATACATAGTATATTACACAATAAAAGCAAGATACTTAATATTCCCGATCCGAAAAAGAGAAAAGATGGAGACTGTCCTGTGGGCCAAAGAAATTACTTGGGGAAAAAAATTGTCAAATCTTTGTGAGTTCAAACCAACTTTTACAGCCTGACCTTTTATGTCCATTTCTTGGGTTTCCCACTTATAAAACAATGCACCAAAGAGACCTAGGGGCCGGGCAATATAATGCTTCCACTCAGCTGAAAAGAAGCCTGTTCTTTTTTGCATCACTTTAATGTTGTAGTGAAAGGAGAAGCACTCCTTATTATTAATGGAATAAAGTACCTTGCAAATGGCCACTAGACTAACGTACTCTGATAGGCTTTTTAATAACATTCAGGAGGTGAAACCTGAGAGAAATCGGACAAGACAAGTCCAAGGAATTAAAGTCCTAACTTTTCTAGGGTCAAACATAAAGGGTAGATCAAAGAGATCAGGATAAACTGCGTTTCCTCTTTTTCCTACACCTTTTGGCCGAGCAATTCCTTGTGTTTTACAGTAGCAATCATGCATTTTGCCATGAATGGGAATATATATGTATATATATGTACAAATATGTAAAGTCAGCTGCCTAGCTCGGTAGATGGTAAATGAGTGAGGTGGGGGTTTTGAATTGCTTTATATTTGAATCTTATCTTTTAAAATTTAAAATCATAATGGCGGTTGATTTGCTTCACAATGATATATGGGTTTTGAATCTTTTTCTTTACAAATTGGCCTGTGTAGAAAATATACTCTCACACTACTGATATGATAATACATGCACGCGCATGACACACGTACGTATGTGCATGTGTGTGTATATATATATATATAATATTTATGTGATTACTTGGAAAGCCTGTGGAGATCTCAAAGTCGTCACTCCACTAGACTCTTGCGTTCTGCCTAAAAAGCTAAATGATAATAAAGGAAAGGTAATCATGTAGAGGGTATATAATGATGGTCAATAGATAATGTCTTCATCACAGATCAGCTGCTGAATTCATATGCAAGTACGTACACGTACAAGTGTACAACCATTAATTTAAACTTCGTATTCCTTCCAAATTCCATATTTAATTTATAACTATGTTTACTTGCAAGAATTGAACAATAGAAAATTTTATATGGACCTAATTTAATTTATGAATTATACTTTGAGATTAGATCATCAGTCATTCAAGTTTATGATTATATCGTTCAGATATCTATAATTGATAAACTTTTGAGAAAATCCTAAAAAAGGCCGGTCTTTAATTAATTGTCTTATTACCAACTAAAAGTTGGAACTCGAAGCTGCCCTGAAGCAACATTAATAGATATTTCTTAAGTTTTTTGGCCAATTAAGTGGCGTGAATATATAACACATGATACATGCATCATTAATATTGTACATAAGGGTGACAAATCATGTTAACGAGGGTTATGTCAAGTTGATACGATATGAATCAATTCGAATACGACCCGTTGAGCTTAACATATCATATTTCTAAACTCTAATACGACCCATTAAGATAACCGATTTACATGATATGATCCATTTTGACCTATTATGAATTAATTAAAAATATATTGACACAACACGACCCGTTTCGATCCGTGTTAACCTGTTTATGTAAATGAGTTTAATTGATCCAAATATTCATTTGACCTAATTAACATAATTTCACATAAAAGCTAAAATCACAATATCTTTTAAAAATATAAAACTAACTACATAAGTCACAAATTACAATCCAGAGAAACTACATAATCACTATATATATATATATATCACCTTATCTTCATGATCTACATTCTATGTAATGTCACGATCATTCGTGTTTATTATATATACTGATGAGCAGGTGAAAAAAAAAGGGGATCGAAGGAATACATGACTAATTTCCATAATCGAAATAACACAAGTTTCACAATTATGTACGACTCTATGTTATAAAGATCTGGTTATCGAATAATTGTGCCATGTCAGTAGTACCTAACTATTCTCCCCTATTTTGCGTTAGTCTAAATGCGGATTAGAAATGGTTGGGATGCTTCTTGACAACGGATGCTACTATACTAATAATTAGAGATCGATCGAATACAATATATCAGTTTTGATCGATAACATGAACTTAACATGTATGCATTCATAAAATAGACGTGTTTTGTCTATGTATATGTTTGCTTAAAATATGAAAAAGTGATTGAAAATTGGTGGGTATTATTGTTTTGGGTGATAAATGAAATCTATAGGTAGGGTGCTTGAGCAAAAAGTCTGAAAATTCATTTTGGTTCTGAATTTGATAAAATGAAGTTAGGATTCGATTTTTTTTTTCTAATTTTTCGGTCAGACTCGGAGGTATTGTTGGATTGACTTTGACTTTGATCCGATCTGATTCAACTCTAATTTTGAAACTGACTCCGACTCCGATATTGTACATATATTATAAAAATATATATTTATGATCATATATACAAGTATAATTATATGGTTATATAACTATGAACTTATATAATTAAATTCAATAATATACTAGTTTGAGTTAATTATTATAAAATAATATACTTATAATACAAATAGATTAATGATAATTTACTATATGTAAACATTATAGTATTGTTATCATACATAATCAAGTATATAAATAAGTATATAAATAAGTTAGACACTAGGGTTGTACAGAAAATTGAGAAACCAGCCGGAATTTATCAAACTGGCCGCCGGAGCAGGGAACCGGCCGAAACAGGTAGAGAACCGGTTGACTGGCAATAGGATTTAAGCCAAATTGACGTTGGCTGGTTCGGTTCGTAGTTTGACCCAGTGAAAAACCACTAAACCGGCCGACATTAGCTATCTTTATTTTTTTTTTTCAAATATGTGTAAATGAAATAACGTCGTTTCACTTAAAAGAGTAAAACAATGTCGTTTTGGGGACAGAGGATACAAAAAAAATAAATGCAACAACGCTGTTTGGTCTCAACCAAATGGCGTCGTTTTGATTTAGGGTTAGCCTTTGAAGAAACCCCACCCCTTCTTCTCTTTTCTTCCTTCGCTGTCACTCATTCACTCTACTCTCTTCCTCAGACTCTCACCTTTGTTCTCTCTCTCTCTCTCTCTCTCTCTCTCTCTCTCTCTCTCTCTCTCTCTCTCTCTCTCTCTCTCTCTCACCTTTGCTCTGTCTCTCAGACTCATTCACTCCACAAATACGTTTTCTTGACTTCGCCGTCACTCACAACCTCGCATGCAGGCCGCAGCCACCACCTCCTCCTCTCTCGCCGATGAACTTCCATTGCACCAATAGGAATGCCTCTATTTTTGTCTCAACTTCTCCTTTATGATCTCTCAAGACTCACGCTACTCGAGATCTCTTGTGACTGCGAGTGATGAAGTTTTTGTTCATTCAACACTTTTTTTGGTTGAGTTGTGTCGCTGTGAAAATTGAAATGTGAATGTGATAGTGTTTTGTTGAATTTGTTCTATGGATTTGTTGGTTGGTGATGGAAAGTGGAAACTGATCCTCAAATCGTCGAACTGATAGGTGCCGACCGATCAAACTCAGGTCGGTTCTCTTCTTCCCTATCGATCGGTTTCGGTTGATATGCATGAATATTTCATGTGCCGGCGGGGTTTCAGTTTGCCACCGAAACCGACGTCGAACCCTTTGGGGTTCAGCCCTATTAGACACTATTATTTAAATAAGTCTAGTATAATAAGTTAGTAACACATATACTAATTTATTAAAGTATAATAATGTGTAATTAGATACTAGAAAGTCTAGTTTATAATTAATTTAGAAATAAGTTAGATATTAGTATAATAACATGTAATACTAATATATAATAACATGTAATTAGACACTATAGTATAAGTCTTGTATAAAAATAAATTAGACACTAGTATTGAAATAGCTAATAAGTCTAATATAATAAGTTAATAACATATAATACTAATTTAATAAATTATAATAACATGTAATTAGACACTAAAAATAAATCTAGTGTAGAAATAAGTTATAAATGAGTTCGACAATAGTATAAAATAATAGCATGTAATATTATAGTATAATAACATGAAAAAATCTATTTATCATCCTCTCATCATCCTATGATGTGGCATTAGATGATAGGTTCATAAGTAAAATATCATATTATCTAATGTCACATCATAGGATAATGAGAAGATTATAAGAATTTGAATGATGAGTGACATTACTCAAATTATCTAGTATAAAAATAAATTAGATATTAGTGTAAAATTAAAATAGCAGTGAATGATTTAGTTTTGATTTTTAATGTTTTGAAAAAAGTGAAATTTGAAAGCCCACAATTATTTATTTATTTTTAAATGGACTAAATATAAAGCTAAAAAAAGCCTAAAGCTCAAAGCCCAACCCGATTCCGTTCCGCCCATATAAGTTGGAGTCGGAGTTTGAATTTAAACAAAGTTAGAGTCGAAGTTGGATTCAGGAGAATCTGACTTCGACTAAGTTGCTACTCACCTCTATCTTTAAACATGCATGCTCTGGTACGTACACATTTCTTGTATTTTGGAATTTTAGTAAGAAATCAAATAGGGATATAAATTAGTGGCATTTAAGCGATTAATAGTGGGTGGCTGAGATTTATGCATTTAATTTCTATTCGAACACCTTTATTATCAAGTTATATATTATGTTAACGAATAGCTTATTTCTTTTTCGTGCGAATTCGAGGTTGTTAATTAAAATTGCTTAGTTTTGCTAAGATGGATTATTTATAATCCATGTTATAACTTTCTCTACAAAATTTGTCAATTTTTGAGTTTTTAAATATCTTTATTTATTTTATATATGGATATATTAATCATTATATTTAGTTATAAGAATTCCAACAACATATATAGTGGAATATTCTCTCTTATTTTTTAGAATATTTAAGATATATTTTCATTATAAAGTTATAAATAGTATTTAAAAAATATTCAAAGTTATTTAAGTTAATACGAGCTTGTTCGAGTTGAGTAAAATCATATACGAATTGTATCGTTAAATAGATGATCATAAATATTTTCTATTTATAAACAATTCATTTAATGAATAAATCTCACCGAATTTAATTAGTTTAATTGAACAAATCTCGAGCAACTTGTTAAGAATTAATTAATCATGTTTATTTACGAACTTATTAACAAATAAAAAGATGAAATTATAAAGGGGTTTAGCTTTAATTAATTTTGAAGATTATCAAAACTTTGGAAAAAAATAAAAGGAAAAATGTTATAATACATTTACAATGGTGGAGTGAGAAAAGGAGAAAATCAAAATTATGGCAGTACTCATTCTTCTTCCGGGTACAATCGACATGCCCCAGGGAGAGTACAGTCTCTACAATTATCTTTTTTGTTTTTTCCTTTTATTTTTCTAGACAGCCTCCATTACTTATTTGTTGGCGAAAAGGCTAGGGTAAATATCGCAGTAGATCTCCATCAGCGGTCAGCTCCCTAGATCTCTCCCTCTCTCTAAAGTGGAAGAAGCGCTTAGGTATTCTTTGGGGTGAGGAGAGAGAAAAAGACAGTATCATGGTGGCTTCATGATAATTATCTCATGTGAAAGATCGTAGTATCCATCAAACCGTCTCAGAGAATTAGCACCCCAACACTTCGGAATTCCCTCTCTCTCTTCAAATCAAAAAACACAACCTGCAGCAATCATCATGTCCTCCCGACTCTTCTTGTCATCATTCGTTCCTCAGTTTCATCATCAAAACCCCAACTTTTGTTACGACCCACCAACCGCACCAAAACCACCATCCATCTCAAAGATCAAAACAAGGAGAAAGAGAAAGAAGGAAGAGAAGGTTAGAAGATGAAGATGGGTTAAATCAAGAAGAGGAAACCCTACCTCTCAATTCTAGTCTGTTTTGAGTGAAGGGTCTTCTTCTTCAGTAGCCTTTGATGTTAGTTTCTTCTCTTCTCTCGGGGAATTGAAGCCTAATGGTCCGATTGTGTTTTAGATCGAGCAAATCTAGAAAATTTCAAGAGCTATAACCCATATGGGGTTTCTTTTAGTTTTCCATCTTAAATATGTATGCATGAGAGTTTCGGGTAGATATGGTTGTGGCTGTGCTTAAGCTGATTGAAGGAGTTGGGCTTGAACGGATACACCATATATGGTATGTTTTGGTATGTGTGGTTGCTCTAGCTGTAGTAGAATAATGATGATGAGCCCTCTGTCTCTCTTTCTTGTGTGCTGAATGTTATGATATACGTACAATGCTTTAATTTGCTTGGCTTTGTGTTTGAAGATGTATTGATTTCGATGGAAGTTCCATAAAACAGTTTGAGATAGATCTGGATCTCTTCTATATATATCTACGTATATATGGCAAGAAATGCTGTCCCTGATATGGAGATCATGAGCGGTTGGGTCTTGTGAACGGCCTATATCTATATATTTAGATGTCAATAGCCATTAACTTCTGTGCTTCCAGATCCATTACTAATTCCTCTGTACTTTCCTTGACTTGAGGTTCTTAATTATTGTTTTGGGTTTGAATTTTCAGATCTCATGCACCTAAACTTATATAAGATAGAATGCTTAGTATATATGATATTTACCATTTCGGTTTATTTCCATCGTCACTAGATGATCCGAGGACATGTATGCAATTACTATCTTCTTAAAAAAGATTTAATTTCCAGTCCATTGTGAGCAGATAATGAGAAGAACCAAAAGAAAATTAAGAATCATATCATCTTAATTATGACAATATTAATATTACTGGTGCTGGGGTGCGTATCTCCGTTCGTCTAAATCTTATAAATTATTAGTTCTCTTTAGTTCTGAAGTTCTGAGTTCATACCCTTACAAAGAGAGAACTCATGTGCATGGCTGGCCTTTGGACTGAATCAAATTTTCCTGTGCTAATGCTGTATTTTTGGAGAGATATTTTTGGCTAGCTGTAACTACTACGGCAGTATAAGTTCTAAAGAGAGTCTTCATGATACGGTGATCATGATCACTATTTCTTGGTTCTTATAAATTATGGACGGAACATTAATACTTATCGCATCTTTTGGCTGATCGGCCGTTTTCTAAGCTGATTCACGTACGATTTAAGAAATCCGAAATTTGGTTCCCGTTGCAGTACGTACGTACCGAAACAAAATATATATAGTTCTTTGATTCTTTTTTTCTTGCAATGCTAAAAATGCACCAATACTTCTTGCTTCTTTGGGCATGCAGTTCATAATTATTGACCCTTTGTTCTTGGTTCTACCCCTATTTCTTTCTTATTCTCATTCTTCTCAGGGATGCTGGTTTCATTTTCTTTTTTTAAGGGAAATTGTAATATTTTATTTATCGGAAAAGCTTATATCTATAACAGGATATATTTTGGGATGTCTTTGTATCAAATATAGCATCATAAATTAAAATAATATATTTAAAACTCTACCAATACACAATTAATTTCTTTTTATAATTGGTCTAATTTTTACTATTACTTACTCTCTACGTATAAATGTCTAAGAAATAATACTTTCAGACAAAAATGGGATCTAAAACTCTAAATTTTTTTTTATGAGAGAGAGGAAAGGATAGGCGCTAGGGTTTTTCAACGTTACTTAAATGGTCAGCGATCGATGCTGTTTTCTGTGCATGCAGCTAGCTCCTTGATCATGCACCTCATTAATGTCGTTTTCTGTTTTCCTTCTCGTTTAAAGCACCGTATATAAGATGGCAGCTGGCCGCATGCGCCTTGACATTAGAATCAATTCCACAAGGCTACAGCCTACATTAAAGCTCTCTATAGTCTATACGAGTGAATATCATGTACGTACGGATGCTTCATGCTTAAGAAAATCACTTCACTTCTTATTTTCTGCATGCTCAGAGTGGGCATATATGTAAAGCACCATATATACATATATATGTACACAAACACACGACTGTGGAACTTAATTTCATGGGGGCTTTTTTTATATTGTATTTTAAGTAACGAGTGTCTTGCATGCACTTTTTACCCCATAATATGAACAATATTATATATACTCACCGTGGATCAAACTTCAAATTAAGTACGTACTGATCTCTCTTAGAAGAAAAAATCAGTATAATTTATTCCCTTAATTACTTATACTTTCCTCTATATGTATACATAGGTCGGTCCAAATTAAACCATTCACGCCTTTTAGAAATAACAAAGAACGTGCCCAAGTATGCAAAGTTCAATATTATTCATGAGAAAGCACGTGGGAGAGGGCTCTAGCTAGCTTTCTACTACCTTGACTACTGCTCATTTTAAAAAGAGTATATATATAAATATATATATGTACATATAGGAGGAAGCCGCTGGGAGGTGAGGTGAGGTGAATCCAATTTCCCATCGTAATGATTATGATTCCATTTTCTCGGGCAAACAGAAAAGTTTGGATCTTTGGAATCAAATTTAATTCATTAGCATCTTAGGGGAGCCAAATATTAATATTAGACCCGGCCAACGGCAACCCACGTTGGACTCCACAACCCAATTTAGTTCAACCTTCTGGATATTGCCCATCCTGCAAAGATTAGTCAGAAGTCAAGGTTTGAGATTTTTTCAGAAAACGCCAATATTGCCAAATCACCTTTTGCCACGAGAGCTCATGCTCATTGACCCTTGACCCAGAGAATCCGGACCCTCTAGTACTGGTTATTTTTTATTTTTTCATGTTTTCTTTTTATTAATCATGAAAGGTACGAAGTCATGGGTCCCATCTCAGGACATAACGAGGAATTTGCGGTGCAGTGAGAATGTTGGTAAAAGTTAAGAAAATGATCCCTTTGGTTCTTAGAGATCATAAATTACGCACCATGATTAATGTCAAACTCCGGGTTGACTTTACGACTTCCCTCCCTCGGTTTCTTCTTCGTCGCTTATGAAAATTTCAATCGCAAATTATTCTTTTAAATTTTGAAATATTTTGGTGATACGGAGGGATCAGATAAGGGATAACTTTTTTTGAGATTTCCAAGATAAAGGCGTTGATATTGATCTTGCTAATTATTGATGCTTAATTATTAACATACGAAAAAAATTTATTTATCATATATTTTTTCATCATCATTTTATTATGATGTGATATTAAATGATAAATTTATAAATAAAATATAATAGATAATTTTCAATCATCTAATTAATAGATGATCACAATAATCTCAAAAATCACTTTTCCTTGATTTCAATTGAGCCAAACTCATGGAGTCAACTTTGTGCATTTCCTCAATCCAAGCTCTTGTAATAATTTGTACAGTAGAGCAACTTAATTGCTCCACTTTTTACGTAAACAATTAGATGTGCATATATAAATAGGTATTTTTCTCGTAACACAATTGTGACAATTTTCAATACAAACCCCAACGCGTTCAAATTACTTTTATGGTATCAAGAGCCATCTCTCTCAACCGAGTTTGATCTTCTTTTTTCTGCTATGTCTAAATCACCTCCCTCTGTCATCAATTCCAATAGTTCCAACCATCCACCAAAAAATAATATCATTGCCATCGATGCAAATGCTCGGCTTCCCTACAAGCTGACCCTCTTCCAATTTCCCTGCATGGCGTGTCTAGTTTGATAGTCTTGTCATTGTGTATGATCTTCAAGGCTTTATTAATGGCTCCCACTTGTGACCTATACTTGGGATTAACCCAACTGTTGAAGCAATTACTGCTCACAGTTGCTGGATCCATCAAGACAAACTTTGGCTCAATGATATTTTTGCTTCAATGTCTAAAAGCATCATGCCTTTGGTTACTGCCTCTAGCACTTCAAGAGAGGCTTGGCTCAAATTGATCCGTCTCTATGCAAATTGTTCTCATACGAGGGTCATGCAGCTCAAGGGTAATCTCATGTTCTTGAGTTGTGGCTCCAAGAGTGTCATTGACTACCTCAAGCAAGTCAAATCCACTATCGATGAACTAGCACTGGTTGATTCTCCCCTCACAAATGATGATCTCACACTTTGCATCCTCAATGGCCTGGGATATGAATTTCATGATATTGCGGGTACAATTCGCACCCAAGAAAATCCTCTCGTATTTGAAGAACTCCATGATTTGCTTGTTAGTCATGAGACTTATCTCAAACGTCTTGAGATGCTGCAGCAAACAACTATTGCATCTGCCAACTATCACCAAAAGAAGGCTTTTCCATTTTCCTCTCATCGAGGCAAATCTAACCGAACCAACAATGCCTCATAGTTTTATCAATAGTCTTCCCAGACATAGAATCATACTCACTCTAACAAACCATCTATGATCTATCAGTTTTGCACTGTGCCTGGTCACACAACTTACCAATGCAAGAAATTCTGGAATCCATCTTCTCCAAATGCTAATTGTGCTACCATTGGATCTTCCACAAAAAAATCTTGAGTGGTTGACTCGGAGCCTCACGTCATATCACCTCTGATATGTCCACACTTTCTGTCCACTCTAAATATGATGGAACCGATGATAGGGGACAAATCAGGTTTGAAAAGTTCTCATGTTGACAATGTGAACTTTCAGTTACCTACTCAAAATGTTACTCTAACCAACACTCTTTGTGTACCTGCCATTCATAAGAACTTGATCTTTGTTCATGAATTTACCCAGACAAATAATCCCGTTCTTGAATTTCACCATTTCTATTTCTTTGTGAAGGCTTCGACATTGGGGGTGACACTAATGCAAGTTCAATGTGACAATGGCATCTACACACTACTTGCATTATCTTGCAATGTTGGCACTACGAAGGCAACTTTTACCATAGAATGTGTTTCTTCAGAGATTTGGCATAACCGTTTGGGTCATCCCTCTTGGCATCTTGTTCACCATTTGATATAAAATGTTTCAATTACCAACAAATAACCACATCACTCATTCTCTATATTCTTCATGTCGTATCCATAAAAGTCACAAACTTCCCTTTCATGCTTCTAGCATTTCTAGTTCCTTGCCACTTGAGTATCTGTTCACTAATGTTTGGGGTCTTGCCCCTCACATATCTCTTGAAGGATATCATTACTCTGTTCTATTTGTTGATCATTATACAAAATATTGTTGGTACTTTCCTATGAAATTAAAATATGAAGTTTCTACCATTTTTCCACAACCAAAGGCCATACTTGAAAAGCATTTTTTCTTACCTATTAAACATCTTTACTAAGACAATTGGGGGTGTGTTTGTTGCTTTTAAAGGCTATCTTAGCCGGCATGGAATTAGTCTCTCACAACTGCTCCACACATTTCAGAACAAAATGTAGTGGTTGAACGTTGTCATCAGCATATAGTGAAAATGGGAATGACCTTACTCCATTGAGCTCAACTTCCCTCATCCTACTGGAATTTGGCATTTCAGGCCGTGGTTTACTTAATTAATCAAATGCCAACACCTTTACATTCTCTCAAATCTCCCTTTGAAATCTTGTTTAAATATAGTCCAAATTATCTAAAACTTCAGATTTTTGGTTGTCAATGTTTTCCATGGCTCAAACCATATTCACAACATTAACTGGAACCAAAGTCAAGACCATGTGTTTTTGTTGGATATTCCACCTCACAAAGTGCATACAAGAGCCTTGATCCAGGCACTAATCACATTTATTTATCCTGCCATGTTAGTTTTGATGAAACTGTTTTTCCTCACACTAAAAAATCCCACCATCTCCACCCTCTTAGCTTGTGTCCTCATCACCTCAGCTCCTAACTCTCGATGCTCTTATACCAAATTTGTCCAAGAAACCATCTAGTGATACAATTGCCTCGGGTATCTTGTTGGATGATGTTGGACAATAGGTGAAGTCACAACCTTGTATTGGTGTTTCTCCTAAGATACCCTCTTTGATCTTGCACCTACAACCATAGCTTCTCTTATTTCAACCATTGAGCAGGTTGTCCAGACAAGGCCACCTCAGCCCTCTTGCATGGTCACACGTTCCATGAATAACATCCACAAACCCAAGCGGCTATTCATGGCAACAAAGCATCCATTACCCCCGACCTTGGAGCCTATTGGTGTTCATCAAGCTCTCAAATTTCCTCATTGCCGTCAAGCTATGAGTGAGGAGTTTACAGCACTTGTTTGACATGGCACTTGGAAGTTGGTCCTTGCTACTTCTTGGCAGAACTTAGTTGGCTCAAAATGGGTGTTCCGCATTAACCAAAAACCTAATGGATCATTGATCACTACAAAGCACGTCTAATCACAAAGCATAAACACTCAGACTTGATTACATAGAATCCCCCATTGTGAAGCCTACCACCATTTGCATTTTCCTATCTCTTGTCGTGATGAATGGATGGTCTATCCGATAACTTAATGTTAATAACGCCTTCCTTCACAGTACACTCACTGAGGATGTGTTTATGGCGCAACCAATAGGTTTTATTGATGCCTCCCATCCTCACCATGTTTGTCATCTTCAGAAGTCCATCTACGGACTGAAACAAGCACCAAGGGTTTGGTACCAAACCGGCCTTAATGATTGTCTCTACGACCTTGGCTTTGTAAAGTTTGTCTCTGATCCTTCCTTGTTCAATTACAATCATCAAAAAATTGTGGCGTATTTTCTTGTTTATGTCGACGACCTGATCCTCACTGGAAATGACCCTGCGTTCCTCTCTATAGTCATCAAGAAGCTTGGCACTCAATTTTCTTTGAAAGACCTTGGGCCTCTTCAATTCTTTCTCGGCATTAAAGTCATACCTACCTCTGATGGCTTATTTGTTACATAGCACAAATACATACGAGTTCTTCTACACAAAACAGGAATGAATGGTGTCAAAGATGTTACCACCCCTCTTGCCACTTCAAGTCGTCTCCAGCTGAATAATGGTTCAAGTCCTGCAGTTAGCACCACATACATATGTGTTATTGGTGCAATTTAGTACCTAGCACTAACTCGACCTGATGTTGCCTTCCTTGTAAATAAGCTTGCTCAGTTCATGCACTCCCCATCTAAAATTCATTAGGCTGCCATCAAGCGGTTATTACGCTATCTCAAGCATACTATCTACCACAGGATCCACCTTCGCCGTTCAACTACTCCTTAGCTCTTTGCCTACTCTGATGCTAACTGGACAGGGAGTATTGATGATCAAACATCTACATTAGCGTACATAATTTTCCTTGGTGCTAATCCTATCTCTTGGTGCACTAGGAAACACCTAGCTATGGCTTGCTCCTCCACCTAAGTAGAATACCAGGCACTTGCTAGTGCCACGTTTGAACTTGCATGGCTTCAATCCCTCTTCCGTGAACCTGGTGTCAACATTCACTCCCCACCAAAAATCCTATGCGATAATATTGGTGCTACGTAGTTAAGTCTCAATCCAGTACTTCATTCTTGGACGAAACATATTGCCATTGATTTACACTTTGTGTGGGACTATGTTAGTGAAGGGATTCTTCAAGTTGCTCATGTGTCTACCCATAATCAGTTTGCTAGCTTAATGACAAAGGCCTTATCAAGCCTACGATTTTAGCTTGGAATTTCAGTTTCTATGTTCCAAGATTGGTGTTGCTGATGGGAGCACCATGTTGCGGGGGCGTAATAGATGATCATAGTAATCTCAAAAATCACTCTTCCTTGATTTCAGTCGAGCCAAACTCATGGAGTCAATTTTGTGCATTTCCTTAATTCAAGCTCTTGTAATAATCTGTACAGCAAAGCAACTTAAGTGCTTTGACCTTTTATGTAAACAATTAGATGTGCATAAATTGGTATTTTCCTTGTAATATAGTTGTGACAGTTTTCAATACAAACACCAATGTGTTCAAATTACTTTACTAATGTCACATCATTGGATGATAAAATGATGATGAGTAGCATTACTCTTGACATATTAATGAGTTCACTACAACAAATATGGCTTTTAGTGACAGATTATAAATAGTGACGGTTTCCAAACTGTGACTAAAACGTATTTACTGTGACGGTTTGTGAGAACTGTCACTAAATGTTGGGCAAGAATTTCAAAACGTTCGGACGTTTCACATAATACGTTCGCACGTCACAGTAACGTTCGAATGTTATGTATAAATTACGTGCGAACGTAAAAAAATTAGCGCGAACGTTCGAACGTTTTAACTATTTACGTGCGAACGTGAATATATTAGCGCCAATGTTCGAATGTTAATGTGATAAAGTTCGAACGTTATATGTTAAATTACATAAATTAACCATAATATATATTTTTTTAATAGTAAGGTTGAGTAACGTGATATTAAAAAAAATTAAGAGTAGAAATTAAGTTACACAATACATACATTAAATATGTGTGTCCATTACATATGTCGAAAATAAAAAATGATCGAATGATAAATTTTTACAAATCACTTTCAGAACTGCTGGTTTACAAAAGATCGGAACTCCTCAGTCAATGTCTCAACCTTATTGTTTAGCACATCTACAAGATGTGCAAGATGTGCGACAGCCTGATCTATATGTGCAATCTGTCTATCGATCTGTCGGTCTATATGCGCCTTCATATCTGTCATCATTGTATCAACCCAAGCAGGTCGCACATCCCCAGCAGATGTAACTCCCGGCTACTGACTAGTACTCGCCGACGGGTGAGCAACATCGGCCCCAGACTCAGTCGGGGGAACAAGATCTGGCATAGGACTAGACTGACGCCGAGTTGAGCCTCTCCCCTGTCCAATGCTCCGGCGGTGTGTGGTTATGTCGATAGGGCTCATCTGGTTTATCACCATCTCCTCCGCCTGTCGTGGCACTCCCCGGGCTAGTAATAAGCGGCTGATGATGACTCCGTACGGGAGATTATCCGTGGTAACGATGCTGGCCTCGTAACGGATCCGCTCAAATATAACAAGGGGCAAGTCAATGGACTCACCACGTGCCAAGCCAATCAGGAACTGTGCACGAGCCCGACTGAATGTGCTCTTATGTGCCACCGGGTCTACATTTGTTGCAACAAAAATGTGCAACATGAGAAAGAAAGGCAGCAGCTGATTCTGGCTGAAGGAGTTCGGCCTATCGAGCTTTGTGCGGTCTGTGCCAGTGAGGATGTAGAAATCCTGGTCCCGCTCATCCTCACCAACCTCAGCAGCAATAGGATCGCCCTCGGGTCGATCTTCTTCATGACTGGGCATAAACTCAACAGGGCCCGAAGATGAAGCAGAAGCGGCTGGATCTACCTCGAATATGCCCGGGGAAAATGCAGCTGCTATGTCATCAGCCTGAGCAGCTGTCGACTCAGGTAGCATACGCGGAATCTGGAGCAAGTCGGCGAGAACATCCGCCGAGAACTGAAACTGTACACCGCGTACACTGAGAGTATGGGATGATGCATCGTTAGGCATGGTGGCCATCCCAATGTAAAACTCTCGAACCATTGTGGGGTAAATCTTTCCCCTCAATGTGCATATGGGGCCCCAGCCTCTGGTGACGAAGACGTCTCTCAGCGTCTTTTGCTCCCAGCTGAGCTCATCAAACTCATTAATGAGGATTTCTCGTTCCCCCATAACAGTTCGTGCCCCCAGTCGAGCGATGTCCGGATTGCCTCCATCCCTCCCTCGCTTCCTTGTCGTCATATACTGAGCCATATCCTGAAAATTAAAAAAAATATATAAGTTATAACATTTAAAAAAAATGATTGTAATCACAGATACATACGTATTATGACATATATAGATTATACTAAAAATTAAAATATCATCCTTATAAATTTACATAATTTTGTGAGTAAAACTTTTAAAGAAACTCACTTTTTCAATATATAAAATAATAATGCCTAAAAGAAACAATATAAAAAAATTTTAATAGCAAACGTTCGAACGTTAATACAATGTACGTTCGCACGTTAAAATAGGTCCAAATATACAAAGATGCTACGTTCGGACGTTCTTATCGAACGTTTCATTCAAACGTTCGATAAAAACGTGCGAATAAGTTCATTACGTCCGAACGTATTACCTAAACGTTCGGACGTAATGAATTTGAACCGTCATACGTTCGGATGTTCTTATTAGCCGAAGAAGATCAACGGTTTACATTCGAACGTTTTATCCAACGTTACGTTAAAGCGTTGGATAAAAACGTTCGCACGTAAAACTAATACGTTCGCACGTAAAACTAATACGTTCGCACGTAACAATATAACGTGCGAACGTAAAGAATACAAAAGGTCACACGTTCGGACGTTGTGTCGTGACGTCCGAACGTTACGACACGGAATCGCTGAGTCGACTCAGCCATTACCGAAAGCTTCGAAACGCATGTTTTGAAGTCACAAATAACCAAAATATGCATTTCAAAAGATGGGAAATGTTTCTACGGTCCTATTCTATCATTTTACTGCGAATGGTGGCCGGAAATGCAAGTTTATAACCGGGCTACGGTGGGTTTTGAATTTTTGAAACCCACCGATTAAAAGCAAGGAAATAGAAGAGGGAGAGGGTACATTACCTTTTAGTGACGGTTGCGGTGGCGGATGGCGACGGTTGCGGTGGCGTGCGTGGCGGAGAGGATGAGAGAGTTTGAGTTTTATAACCGATTTCGTACAAGTTATGGCCTGGAAACTGTCGTGCCTGGCCTTATATACAGTTAACGTCCGAACGTTAATTAATTAATGTTCGGACGTTAACTCCACATGCGAACGTTATGTGGATTACGTTTGGACTTAAAAGCATACGTGCGAACGTATAACTTTTACGTTCGGACGTCACGTATACATGCGAACGTGCGTCTATTATGTTCGGACGTCAATCAAAACGTCCGAACGTTTTGGTCATAACATTCGAACGTTTTTACACTATATATTATATTATATATATTATATAATATATATAATATAATATATATTATATTACCTATATATTACTATATAATATGATATGTAATATTATATATTATATATTATATAATGTGTAATATTATATATTATATATTATATAATGTATAATATTATATACGTATAATATACGTATATTATATATTATATAGTGTTAATAGTGTATATAGCGTATACTATATACTATATACTATATAGTGTTATACTATATAGTATATAATGTATACTATATACTATATAGTGTTATACTATATAGTATATAGTATATTACACTTATGTTCTATATAGTGTATACTATATAGTGTTATATAGTATGTAGTTTTAATATGTATATAGTGTTATATACGTATTATTGAAACCTATATTATATAGTATATAATAATATAGTATACTATATTATATACGTATATTATATACGTATTATATAGTATATAATATTATAATATATATTCGTATGTTATTATATATTATATTATATATACTAATATATTATATTATATCTAGTGTATACTTATATAATATTATTGTATATATTATTGTAAAAATATTAATATATATATTTAATACTTTTTAATATGTTAATATATATAGTATATATTATATAGTAGTATTATATAGTTATTTATATATCCAATACTATAGTGTATATACTATAGTATCTATATAATAACTATAGTATATTATATAGTAATTTTATATATCCAACACTATAGTGTATATACTATAGTATCTATATAATAACTATAGATACTTATATAGTAATTATATAGTATATAATATATATAGTATATACATATAAAGTATATGTATAGTATACTATATATTACACTATATTTGTAGTATATATACTATATTATATACAAGTAGTATATATAACATAGTACTAGTACTATATTATATCTATAATATATTTACTATATAATATATTATACGATATTATATAGTTATTATATATAGATAACATACTATATAATACTTATACTATATTATAGACTATAATATAGATAATATAGTATATAATACTTATACTATATTATAAGTATAGTATAGATAATATATTATATAATATTTATACTACATTATCTAATAACTTTATTACTTTAATATAGTTATTAGAAAAGTAATATAGTTATAAGATATACTATATTAAAGTATACTATACTAGGATAATATACAATTTTTCCAATATAATATATTAAAACTATACTTGTTATAACTATAATATATAATATACTTATTATATATTATAGTTATAATATAATATATATTTTATATATATTATATTTATATAAAGTTATAATATATATATATACGTTCTTATATAATATTAGACTTATATATTATATAATTGGTACAAATTATATATTAATTAATATTGTATAATTTATAATTTAATATATAAGTATATTATGAGGAATATACTAAATATATAATATGTAAATAATAATATTAACGTTCGAACTTAAATTCGGACGTTCGGACGTTATAATAAATTCGGAGGAAAATTTCCCGCTTAAACCAAATTTGCACAGTACGTTCTAACGTACTATATAAACGTTCGAACGTTGATGACGAATACGTTGGATGGACGTACATACGTGCGAACGTACTGTATAATTATGGGGCGGGATAAGTTTACGTTCGAACGTTAATGCTTAAACGTTCGCACGTAAAATTAAACGTCCGAACGTTTATTAATGAACGTCCGAACGTTAATCGCATAACAAGCAGAAAATAAAACTTTCACGCACGGGAAAGCAGATTCATTTCTGCTTTCCTCCGTGCGTGTTAGAGTGAGTGACAGAGAGAGTTTTAGAGAGACGGAGCGGGGAAGTGGAAAGCAGTGGGGAGAGAGAGAGTTTTAGAGAGAGGAAGAGAAGAAGTGGAGGGTATATAGTGAGTATATGTTTGCAAAGGTATTTTTTTAAGCATTAAGGTAAATGGTTTTTCTCATTTTTTATTTGTAATATACATGATAATTATCAATGTTTTATTTCATATATATTTAACTAACTAGTATTGTGTATTTTTTGAAGGATCATTTGTTGTGAATTGTTGAGAAGTTGTGATTTTTGAAGAAGAATTTATTTAAAGCACAAGGTATATATACTAAACTCTATTGTTATATTTTATTGTGGATATAATTTGTGATTAAGTTTGTGTTGTTTGGATGAATTAAAAAGAAAAATTATTGTTATTGAATATGTTTATTCTTAATGTGATAATGTTTTAGTATAGTGTATGTTTTTGAATAATAATTATTTGTTAGTTTATGTGTCTATTTTAATAATTTGTTGTTATAAAAGAATATATATAACAATTTATTTAATAAATAAATAGTGTGATTATTTGTGTAAGAATAACAATTTTGGTATATAATTTATTGGATGATCATAATTATAAATTATAATATTACAATTATAACTATTATATATATAATTAGTTAAATAACTAATATAATAAATTATCACATGACCCTAAGTGTCAATTATAAGGCATAACTATATAGTATATATAAAAAATCGTATTACTAAAATGATAATATAAATAAGTATTATCAAATAATAATACTTATTTATCTAATAGCTCAATAATTTTTAAATATTTTATCTAATAATATATAGTATAGAGTATATATTAATATTAATCCATAATAATAATTATCATGTAATGTATAGTATTAAAAAATGATTAATAAGAAATAGATAAGTAATTATAATATGGATTACTTATTTAATAATAAAAATTATTATAATAATTATAATAATTTTGGCAATAATAGTAATAATTATATAATAACTGATAACAATTAAGTGTTATCAATATATAGTGGCACTAGTAATTATAATCTAATTTACTTGCTATTATATTAAATACGAGATAAATAAGTAAAAATTGTCATTTTATGCTATATAATAACAAATAAAATATAAGTGTTATTAGTAACTTATAATAGTAATATATATTTTATTGTTATACTAGTGTTATATATTATATAGCTGATAAATGACATATAATATAATAAATTAGGAATTATATAAGTCTACAAATAATTCCTAAGTGTTATCAATCATTAATAATATAAATATTATTAGTACATCGGTATAATTCAAACAATGTGCGCTAATTTATTTGTAGACTTTTTTGTTAGATATTGTATAACATTGCATAAATAACCTTAGACCCGTTTGGGAATTAGTGTACATTTAGGTGTACATTAATTCCTGAATTGTCCAGTGTGGACAGTTTGAGATTATATTATCTGTATTGCACATAAACGTTATTCCTACTTTGAACGTTTAGTATGAAGTTTCGGTGTCTTCCTCATTTGTTCTTCGGGTATATTGTTCTTAGGGTCATAATCCCTATATGTGAACATGTATACTTGGAGAACTATGGGGAAGTGCTGTCGAAATTTTTACTAACGTTCAAAGTAGTAGAGTGACGGGACTTGTGCAATATGGAGAATATAATCTCGAATGGGATAGGACCAACTACCTTGAGAAAGAGTACTTTGAACATGATGTATCATGACATGCATGTGTATTTAACTTTACCTTAATTACTAAAAAATATTATGTTTTTAGAAATGGATAAAAGTTGGATGCGTCTACGCGATAGACTTGGAAAAGATTACATACCCTATGCGCGTGGAGTAAGGGCCTTCATTGATTTTGCAAAGGCGTCTGCTGATAGTCGTGGTTACATTAAGTGTCCATGTCGAGGTTGTAAAAATTTGTGTGCGATAGGATTGGATGATGCTGAAAGTCATATATTTGTGAATGGTATGGATTTGGGCTATACTCGATGGGTACTGCATGGTGAGCCGTATGCTGAATCAGCGGATGACTTATTCAGTCAGCGGGAAAATTTACACAACGTGGATGATGATTATGAGCGAGATGAGATGGAGGAGATGTTGAGTGACATTGGAGCTGGGATGTTTATGGATGAGGTTGACGACAATGGCTCAAGTGGGCGACGGAAAGATTCAGATAATTTTCCAGAAATGTGGGAAGATGCAAAGCGTGAGCTTTATCCAGGTTGTACAAAACATTCTAAAATGTCGTTTATTGTGCGGTTGCTTCACATAAAATCATTGTGTGGAATGTCAACCAAAGCAATTAACATGGTATTAGACTTATTTAACGAAGTGCTTCCCGAAGGATCTGCATTGCCGAAGAACTTTTATGAAGCGAAACAGTTGAGAAAGGGATTAGGATTTGAGTATAAGTCCATACATGCGTGTAAGAATGATTGTGTTTTATTTTGGAATGAGAACGAGGAAAAACAAGCATGTCCTGTATGCGGAGAGTCAAGGTGGAAGGATAAGAAAAGCGTTCCGGTTAAAGTATTGCGATATTTCTCATTGAAACCCCGGTTGCAAAGATTATACATGTGTAAGAAAATAGCTCACGATATGAAGTGGCACAAAGAGAAAAGAGTTCAAAATGATGGATTTATGAGGCACCCTGCTGACTCACTTGCGTGGCAATCTTTCGATAATCAGTATCCAGAGTTTGGGATAGAAGCAAGGAACGTGCGTCTCGGACTCACAACTGATGGATTCAACCCTTTTGGAAATATGAGTACAAGTTATAGCACTTGGCTTGTAGTGTTGATTCCGTACAATCTTCCACCATGGAGGTGCATGAAGGCGCCCAACTTTTTGTTAACTTTGCTTATCCCCGGCCTGAGATCACCTGGGAATGACATTGACGTATATTTGCAGCCGTTGATTGAAGAGTTGAAAGAGTTACGGGAAGCAGGCGTCAGAACTTATGATGCATCCACATCAACAACTTTTCAGATGCATGCTGCGGTAATGTGGACGATAAATGACTTTCCGGCATATGGGAATCTTTCTGGCTGGAGTACTAAAGGAAAGTTAGCGTGTCCGACGTGTAATAAAGAAACTACTAGTGAGTGGTTAAAATATTCTCAAAAGTTGTGTTTCATGGGTCATCGACGTTATCTACCAACTAATCATGCATGGAGAACAGAATCCGCTAAGTTTGATGGACGCGTAGAAGATAGAATTGCGCCAAATGAGTTGTCTGGGGAAGAGATCCTGGAACAATTGGTACATGTGGCAGCGAACAATTTTGGCAAAGGTCGGGGAAAGAACAAGAGAAAACGAGGCGTAACAGAATTGAATTGGACAAACCGTAGTATTTTTTTTGAGTTGCCGTATTGGTCGTCCTGCATGTTACGACATAGTTTGGATGTAATGCATATTGAGAAGAATATTTGTGATAATATATTGGGTACATTGATGAGCATCAATAAAAAGACGAAAGATACGATTAAGACAAGGAAATATCTTGAGAGAATGGAAATTAAACATAATTTGCATTTACGAGTGGATGGTGAGAGGGTGGTCATGCCGCATGCATGTTTTACAATGACAAGGGAGGAGAGGATGGACTTCTGCAAATGGTTGCAAGGTGTGAAGTTGCCAGATGGTTATGCTTCAAATACCAGTAGATGCGTAAGTCATGATGACTGGAAAATTGGTGGATTGAAAAGTCATGACTGTCACGTATTTTTACAGAAGTTATTACTGGTGGGAATTCGTGGGAAGCTAACATCTGCTGTACGTGTTGCCATAACTGAACTGTGTATGTTTTTTAAGGATTTGTGTGCTCGGGTAGTGAAGCGAGATATGCTGCAGAAACTGGAAGAAGACATTGCTACTATACTATGTAAATTTGAGCAAATCTTTCCACCGTCATTTTTTGATGTCATGGTCCATTTAGCAATACATTTACCCCGGGAGATCATGTTGGGTGGACCAGTACAGTTCCGTTGGATGTATCCAGTTGAAAGATATTTAGGTCGACTAAAGCGCACTGTTGGGAATAAAGCCAGAGCTGAGGGTTCAATAGCAGAGGCCTATATACACGATGAATGGTTAACATTTTGCTCTTTATATCTTCGTGGTGTTGAGACACGATTTATTCGTCAAGAACGAAATGCTGATCTTGCTGCTCCGCCTTCTCGTGAGCTATCAGTGTTTTCTCAGAATGTACAACCTTTGGGTGCACAAACGGGTTACGATTTACTTGATACAGAGTTGGGTAAAGTTCGGTGGTACGTACTAAATAATTGTCAGGAGATTGATCACTATCTCAGGTATGTCGTTGTACAAGGTTTAAATAATTCTAAAGATTATATACAACTTAAACTATTGTTATGTAAAATAATATGATAATATATACTATACAGTGAGCACATGGACAAACTTAAGATGGAAGGCGTCGAGGATATAGTGGCAAGACACGAGTCAGAATTTTCTGGATGGTTTGAACAACGTGTATGAACTAAACTCTATACTATATGTTACATGATGAAAGTTTTAACTCTAGAGCATATATAATAAATGACATTATTTATTTTGTTAGATATTGGAACAACGTGCTCGTGATCCCGAATCAGTCTCTTTTGAATTGTATGCATTGGCCCGTGGTCCATCAAATAGAGCACTTCGATACACTGCATGCACAGTTCGAGGTTATAGATTCCATACTCTGGACCGTGAACGTAATAGAAAAACTCAAAACTGTGGTGTCTTGGTCGAGGGGAGTCATGGAACAGATGATATTGATTATTATGGTGTCATTCGTGATATTATCGGATTGAAATATCTGGGTGGGTCTATAACATATGTCTTCAAATGTGATTGGTGGGATCTAGGCGGTGGTCGGGATTCGATATATAGGGATAATCATTTTACGAGTGTCAATATTGCATCTAAATGGTACGAAGATGATCCATTCATACTGGCTTGTCAAGCTACTCAAATCTATTACTTGATTGATCCAATGAAAAGTGCTGATGAAGATAGTGGAGAGATAACTTGGCAAGTTATACAAAAATTTGTCCCTCGAAATATATATGAAGTAGGAATGAGTGCAAATTACGATAATAGTGGAGATGAAGATGACTTTTTCAATGTAGAGGCCTACCAGGAAGATGGAGGAGGGGGTATTAACTTATTTGTTGACCTCGGTGCACTCGAGTTGCTCCCCTTATGTAGAGATGACGTCCCACTCATCCATCTCGACCCGTCTTCATTAAATTATCACTCAATTGAAGAAAGTGAGAAAAGTACAGAAGAAGAGTCAGAAGAAGAAGACGAACAAGAATCCGGGGGGGAAGTGGATAAGGATGACGAACAAGAGCTTGATGATGATGACGAAGATGTTATACAGAGAGATTCTGAAACAAACATGGAAAATACATCCGAAGATGAAGACTAAAAGTACTAAAAGTTTATTCATATACAGCCATTATAGAATTTTATAATAAATATAAATTTATTCTAATAATATTTTTTTGTTATATATAATCATTTCCAAGTATGCCGCCAAAAAGACAAAGGAGAAATGTGCCTCCTCTACCGAGTCCAAGTCTTGAACCCATTGAGGACTCCCCACCTGAGGAGTTTGTTCCCGAAGATGAAGTTAACATTACAGAGAACGATGCACAGTCGACACCTACCGGTAGGGAATGTTTACGTTAATACTATATATACTTGAAGATGTTTGTTTCAATAAATAATATATATAACCTTCAAAATTATACTATCATCTATTAGTTGATGAACAATTGGCTCGTCGCGGTCGTGGCTATACACGCGGCATCTCACTTGAGAAAAATCGAAGGCATGGTAAATTGAAAATCACAATTCTTGATAATTCCACTGGAGGAGTGAATGATAGTGCAGCAGCGCTTTTCTCCTATATTGGCACAGTAATTCGAGCTTACGCTCCATTTTATGTGCGCTCCTGGAGAGATGTGCCGAATGAGATTAAGGAACACATTTGGAGTCGTGTGCTGCTGAGTTTACTTATTATATCATTTTTTTCACCTACATTAGTTTATTATATTTTTAACGTAATTAATTTATAATTAGGATGAATTTGACCTCGACTTTGGTCGTAGCGAGGATTTGAGAACTGTGAATGAGTTAATGGCTACACTATTCCGACGTCACAAGGGACGATGTCACAACCATTTCAAGAAATTTGAGTCGTTTGAAGAGGCTGCACAGTCCCCTTTCCAGCAGATGAAATTAGACGACTGGATAAAGTGTTGTGATCTTTTTACCTCTCCAGAATATCAGGTATTCTAGATTTATTTTCTATAATTATCTACATTTATATTTGTTGTTTATATTATATGTATGTACATATATTACAATTAACGGTGAGAATTATTTTTGTAGCACTTAAGTTCTACAAATGCAAATAATAGATCTGCTCTGACTATTCACCATCGTGCTGGTTCAAGATCATTTCATCATCTTGCTGAAAAAATGGTAATTAATAAACGCAATAATTCATATTTTTTCTTATTATTCTTTTATATAAGTACTAATATTGTCTTTTTCAAATTGCTAATGTCGTTTTCTTAGAAACGTGATGATCCTGAAAACTTTTCCCTCATTCATGTCTATGCTGCTGCTCACACTAATGAGCATAGTGAGTGGATGGATCCTGCAGCTGCAATTAATTATGTAAGCGGTGTTCCTTTTGTTGAATAAATTATGTAACACGTGATTAAATTATTTTTTATTTGTATTTCTTTTAATATGTTACTTATTGTGTGTTTTGATCTTTCAAACTGCAAGAAAAAATGATGGAGATGCAGTCAGCTTCTGGGGATTCCTCTCCTAGTGACTTGGACATTTTTTCACAGGTGCTTGGGCCCAACTCTAGTATGGCAAGAGGTTTGGGACGATCTTTCAAGCATTCCGGTTCATCTTCCTCAACCTCATCGACATCACAAATTAATAATCTTACCAAAGATTTAGAAGCTGCACGACGCGAGAATGAGTATATGAGGTCTAGACAGCAAGAGTTGGAGTCCCTCTTAGAGCGACAGTCTCATTTAGAGACGCGTTTGCAGGACCAATAAAGAGAACATGAGGAAAGAATCCGTAGTGAGGTCCAAGAGCAAGTGCAGCGGGAGATGATGCTGCAAATGGAGCGTGTTATGTCATTGCAACAGAATCGTGCTGGGCGAGGAAAGAAAAAGAAATGAATCTTATTTCTGTATTACGTTTTTAACATCTAATTTGAAAACAGTTTCAAACAATATTGGTTGTGAAATATGTACTGTAATGTGAAACAATTGGTTTGTTTATTAAGTGGATGAGTTTAGCATTTCTAATATGTACGTTTGAATGTAAAAAAAATACGTTTCAATAGTATTAAACGTTCGAAAATACGTTCGAACGTAACCATGCAAAATAGTAACAAAACGTTCGAACGTTTAAACCCAATTTAAAAAAACGTTCGAATGTCAAAAAAGTTTAACGTTACAAACATCCGAACGTACACTTTACGTTCGAACTCTACTCTCTTAACATTCGAATTAACGTCCGAACGTCATGATACAAACGTTCGGACATTATTTCATTTTCGTTGGATTCGAGATTCGAACGTAACGTTCGCACGTATAAACGTTCGAACGTTTACATTATACGTCCGAACTATAATCAACAAACGTTACCTTTTCTCGTTCGGATGTCAACTTGTCTTTTTTACGTTCGAACGTATAATTTTAAGTTCAAACGTTATATTCTGTGACAGATTCTAACCGTCACAGAAAATAATACGTTCGAACGTTATTTCAAACGGCACATCTCCAACCGTCACTAAAAATATTTTTAGTGACGCTTGTACAGTAAACTGTCACCAAATGTAATCCGTGACGCACATTACGTGACAGTTGTGGTGACAGTCAGAAACCGTCACCAAATATATTTCGTGACGTTTTTTGCATTTCTTGTGACATGTTTCATCTGTCACTAAAACCTATTTTTGTTGTAGTGATTCTTGCCTTGTGTTTTGATTTCTTTTTTATTATTTTAAGTCTTAAATATATGTAGATGGTCTCGTTTAGTTTCACAGATGTACTTAATTCATCTCATCTCAACATCTAAACACCATTTAAACACAAACATTTTTCAAAATCAAATTTTCAAATTTTTTTTTATCTAATCATTATCTAATTATTACAATTTTTCAAATTTTCAAATGAAACACAAAAAATAATTTAACATTTTCAAATCTCAAAATAAAAATAATATCAAAATATTATATTATAACAATATTTTCAGTTTATAATATTTTTATTCATCTTATTTTCTCTCATTTCTCAAAACTTCATAAGTATCTAAACTGAAATCATTTCATTACTATTTATAAACTATTTCACTACTATTTACAAATTTCTTGTCTCATATTATCTCATCTCTGTAACGAAACGAGAGGCATAGAAAAATAAATCTAAATCCAAACAACATGACTCCATTGTCAACTACATCTTAGGTGAGGTTCAAATAGTGAGTTGAGATGAAAGTTAAAAGTTGAATAAAATATTATTAGAATATTATCTATCAATATTATTATCGTTTTGAAATTTGAAAAAAATTCTATTGTTTATTATATTTTGTATAAAAATTTGAAAAAGTTGTAATAATTAAATTAAATGAGATGAAATGAGTTGAGATCAACTCTGAATAAAAACGGTTAAACTAACTGTAACATATTTACGTGGAAATTGTATGCACTTTTACATCCTCAATATGCCTAAAGCATGTAACACATGAAAAGTAAATCCAATGGTAGAATTTCAAACCATGCATGCTGGCCTAGAGTCTACCTATTGATGATGATTATAAGGATTTTGTTACATTAATTTATATTACCTTTTAATGTTGAGTCCGAGTTTTTTTCCTTGATCTTTAGACATTTTTGTATTAATTTGATCTTTTCACGTTTATATCTTTGACATATTGGACCACATATAAATATATTTTAAACTTCATGTAGTGGACGTGTTTCACCGCTACTCATACATGATTACCTGCAACCAAATAGTTGAGTGACTTGGAGAGTTTTGGAGAATGCCTCCGATGCCTAAGTCAGTGATCACGATAAGAATCTCATTTTTCCAAACAAATGAATCAGATGATATCCACATACCTGAGTGATATGCATATATAAAGCCTGTGAGACTTCTGTTACCATATGATAGCAAGCTTATCTGCTATTTGAAATTCAAGTCTCGAGATGGAGAACTTATCCAAATACAAATGATCGGATAGCTCTCTTTACCCAAAAGACTCTTAATCAGTTATTCTTTCAATGGTCGGGATGGATTGGGCTCTCAGGGGACCTTGGGTTATTGGCCTAAGTTTTAACCTAGGCACATGAAGTGGCCCAATAGGCCTCGGAGTGGTATTAAGCCCCTTCCAGTTACCCTACAAATTCTCATCATGCTACTATAATCATAGTGTTGCTTTGTTATTTGGGTTTTTGTCAGAATGTCGTTTCGCCTTCACGCTTTTTTGCACATTTACCTTTAATTGTCGCGGGTACTTATAGTTTCCTAACACTTTATTTCCCACTTTTCCTTTTTCGATTCTCTTCTTCTTTCTCTCGAGCACTCTGTTGTCCTTGCATTATCTTTCTCAACTTTCCTGCTAATCTATGGCTTCCTCTAAGAGCAATCCTACGGCCTCCTCTCGTGGGGCTGGATCCTCACGACCCCACGATTCCCCTATTCATCTTGAAGGGGCCGCTGCTAGCCCTAACAGGGAAGAGGAAAATGCTCCTCGCTCTATTTTTTAGGGTCATAGATGGTCCTCAACTATTTTTTCGTCGCGAACTAGACACCGCGAGGGACAACTTCAACATTATGGATTCAGTGACTCTAGGATTGCTCAATAATCGCCGTGAAGCTGTTGACGCGAGAGGTATGGTCGTTTCTATTGCCTTGTATATGGCTATGTTTGTGATGGGGTCTCGTTTGCCCTTATTACTACCTGTCCATGACGTGTCAGGCGTCTTGGGACTTGCCCTGGCCCAATTGGTTCCTAATGCTTGTAGGATTGTAATGGCTTGCTGCAGTTTTTGGTGACGAGTTTTGGAGCCTACGGGTGTTCCTATCTCCATGGATTTAGACACCTGGATGAGAGCCTTAGTAATTTCAAGTCTCACAATGAAATAGTCTAGTTAGAGCATAAATATTCCCATGCAAAGGATTGGCAGAGGAAACTTTTCTCCATTTCGGGTGATGGTTGAGCATTTCCTGCAGATGAGGTCTCGAATCTAGAATTACCTATTAGGGCTTCTTGGTCTCTAGTTCCTGATGAGCGTGGATTCAAGATTCTCCTTTCTACTCGAGAGGAAGCTTGTATTCAATTGGTGCAAGTTTGGGCAGACAAGAATACTAGCTCTACCTGGTCGGATGTCATCTAGACTCCTTCCAATATCGATAGATTTTTAATGGTGCCTAGTTAGGTGTATGTTTTTGCGGGTGAATTTCTGGGTGCCCCATCGCTGGAGGGTTGCTTAAAGAGGGGGCCACAACCTATTGCTAGGGGAAGGAAGAAGAAGAAAGCTCCTATAATTATGGCGCCTTCAAACGAATCCCATTCCACTAGGGGTGGGCCCTTGCCACCACCTTTGGCAAGTGGCTAGGAAAAATCAAATCCTCCCTTATTACCTTTAACCAATTCTCTTGACAAGATCATGCCTCAAGTTGAGGTCGATCTCGAATCAGTGATTGCTACTAAAGCTACATTGTCACCTAATATACCATTTGCAGTTACTCAGCAGACAGACGATTGCATCAACCCAGATGAGGGTGATGACATTGTAACTTTGAACCTAGAGTTTATTAACACACCTCCAGCCATGTCAAGTAGCTTTCCTCCTTTTGAAACTTCTGGGGGATCCCCTCAGGTTGAGGATATTGAAGACGCATTTGTTGGAACTGACTACTTTTGCATCTAGCTCGCCCCTTGCCTCGACCATCTTGGGTGGGGTTACCCCTAAGTTGCCTTTTGTCTTTCCAATAATATTCCCTGCCAGCAGGAAGTAGGGTATTGATCCCCTCTTCACCTTTCAGCATTTCCCTTGCTAAGGGTGGTGAGCCTTTTTCAAATTTTCTAGATAGAATCCTCTCAATGGTCCTTCTTGGGCATCACCTGTTTGGGAGGATGACATAGAGTTTCCCTTCGATCAGCGGGCGGCTGCGAATATGAGTGTTCCTCCAAACGTTTCGTCGAAGTCTATTCAAGATACTCCTGGTTTGGCGTGTTTCACTGGTGTTTCCTTTAAGGTTCCTGATCCTCGAGGTTCATCTAGTTCTTGTCCAGCTAGTTCCGCTCACCACTCGCGTAACCGCCATGAAGAGGCCTTTCATTCCACTGTTCGTAACCTTCAAAGTATCCTCTCGTTGGTGAGCTCCTTTGCCTTAAGATTTTTGTTTTTGTTTTTTATTTTGTTCTTGTTGTTTTTTACTCTTTCTTCTTATCTCTCTTTTCTTCTTTTTTTTTTTCCCATGAAATGATCACCTGGTGGCCACTTTGGTTAAAGATCATTTGGAAATAGAGGAGGAAAACCAATCTATGCAATCTTTTATTGGTCAAGCCTATAATGTTGTCCGTGCTGCTCGCACTGAGAAGGAGGAAATGGCTAGCGAATTATCCTGAGCTGATTCTCATTCCTATTAGCTTAACACGCCCAAGTTGATTTGCTCAGAAAGGAGTTGGCAACCTGTTTGGAAGAATTTGGTCATCATCATTACGAATCAAAAACTAACAAGAAGAAGGGAGATGATCTAGCTGCTTGCCTTGACGAAATGAAGGTAGAAATGAGGAGTTGATAAAGGAGAAGGCTGATTATGCTGCTCGCCTGTTAAGCTCTGAAGAAGGGCGTCGAGAAGCCAATACTAGACTAAGCATAGCAGAGGGTGAGAAGGCCAGGGCCGAACGAGATTTGGCAGAGGCGGAGGCGAAGAAAGGACTTAAGAAGCATGACCACCATTATTTGAAAATTAATCAGGTTTTGGAGATTGGATAAAATGCAACTGTAAGACTCGAAAGCTAAAGTGACCAAATTGAAGGCCAAGTTAGGCTACTCTCTAAGTGAAGTTGCTCACATTCTTCCCCAATTGACGGTTGCCTATTCAGTTTGAGCCCAATCATGGGGTCTTGGGTTCAAGCTTGAGATTAAGCAGTCGCATGAGTTCCTGCTTAACAATCCTGAGGTGGATCTTTGCACCCTGAACTGGAATTCCATTGAAGCTAGCCCCTTTGCTTATCACATTTTTTACTCTTTTGGAAGGGATAAAATGTTAGATGCCTTCCCCCCTCCTCGCACTTCTTGAGGTTTTTCTTTGTATTAAGATTGTCTTCTTTTCAGGCTTTGTACTAGGAACAAGATACTAAGACGTGGAAGGATTATGTTTCAATATCGTTGTAATGATGTAAATGTTACTTCAATATAATTGTGTTGTTTGCCTTGCTAGCTTGTGTTATTTTCTTAAAGGAATTAAACTAAAATACCAAATATGTGGCTCTACCCATAGCTTTCTCCTCTTGAAGGAGGCGGGAGATCATTGAGCTATGCATGTCTATCTTTTTTTCAAGCATTTTGGATGCATGTTTACCTTTTTCTTGGCATTTTGGTTAGGGTTTGATTACTCCAACTGTGTGGTCTTGGCGAAAGAGTGTGGTGGGAGGGTGTCTTGACCGTGTAACCCGAGAGAATTCCTTAACCGTGTAACCTCATTGAAAAGAGTGTGGCGGGAGAGTGCCTCGACCATGTCACCTTGACAAAAGGTATAGTGGGAGAGTCTCTCGACCGCGTAACCTTAACAAAAAGAGTGTGGCGAGAGACTACCTCGATCGCGCAACTCTGGCGAGAGATGTAACGGGAGAGTACCTCGATCATGTAACCTTGGCAAAAGGTGTAGCAGGAGAGCCCCTTGATTGCGTAACCTTGGTTAAAAGAGTGTGGCAGGAGAGTGCCTCGATCGTGCAACTCTAGCGAGAGGTGTAACGGGAGAGTACCTCGACTATGTAACCATGGCAAAAGGTGTAGCAGGAGAGTCCCTCGACCGTGTAACTTTGGCAAAAGAGTGTGGTGGGAGAGTGTCTCGACTGATCAACACTGGCGAGAGGTGTAATAGGAGAGTACCTCGATCGTGTAACCTTGGCAAAAGGTGTAGCGGGAGAGTCCCTCAACTGTGTAACTTTGGTTAAAAAGTGTGGTAGGAGAGTGATTCGACCACATAACTCTAGCCAAAGGTGTAACAGGAGAGTACCTCAACTGTGTAACCATGGAAAAAGGTGTCCTCGACCGCGTAAACTTAGTCAAATAGTATGGCAGAAGAGTGCCTCAACGGCTCAACTCTGGCTAGAGATGTAACGGGAGAGTACCTGGACCATGTAACCTTGGTGAAAGGTATAGCAAGAGAGTCCCTCGATCGTGTAACCTTGGTGAAAAAAGTGTGGTAGGAGAATGCCTCGACCATGCAACTCCGGATAGAGGTGAAACGAGAGAGTACCTCGACCTTGTAACCTTGGCGAAAGGTATAGCAAGAGAGTCCCTCGACTATGAAACCTTGGTGAAAAGAGGCTGGTGGGAGAGTGCATCAACTATGCAACTTTGGTGAGAGGTGTAATGGGAGTACTTCGATCGTGTAACCTTGGCGAATGGTATAGGGGAAGAGTCTGTCAACCGCAAAATCTTGGCAAAAAGAGTGTGGTGGGAGAGAGCATTGATCGTGCAACTCTGGCAAGAGGTGTAATGGGAGAGTACCTCGACCATGTAACCTTGGCGAAAGGTGTAGTGAGAGAGTCCCTCGACCATGAAACCTTGGCGAAAAGAGTGTGGCACGAGAGTGCATCGACCGCGCAACTCTGGCGAGAGGTGTAACAAGAGAGTACCTTGATCGTGTAACCATGACAAAAGGTGTAGCAAAAGAGTCCCTCGACCGTGTAACTTTGGCAAAAGAGTGTGGTGGGAGAGTGTCTCGACTACGCAACTCTGGCGAGAGGTGTAACGGGAGAGTACCTCAACCGTGTAACCTTAGTGAAAGGTATAGCGAGAGAGTCCCTTGATCATGTAACCTTGGTGAAACGAGTGTGGCAGGAGAGTGCCTCGACCGTGCAACTCTGAACAGAGGTGAAATGAGAGAGTACCTTGACTGTGTAACCTTGGTGAAAGGTGTAGCGGGAGAGTCCTTTGACTGAGAAACCTTGGTGAAAAGAGTGTGGTGGGAGAGTTCATCGACCACGCAACTCTGGCGAGAGATGTAATGGGAGAGTACATGGACCGTGTAACCTTGGCGAAAAGAGTGTGGCGGGAGAGTGCATCAACCGAGCAACTTTGGCAAGAGGTGTAATGAGAGAGTACATTGACCGTGTAACCTTGGTGAAATGTGTAGTGGGAGAGTCCCTTGACCACATAACCTTAGCGAAAAGAGTGTGGTGGGAGAGTGCCTTGACCTCATAACTCTGGCAAGATGTGTAATAGAAGAGTTCCTCGACCTCGTAACCTTGGTGAAAAGAGTGTGGTGGGAGAGTGCCTTGAGCACGTTACTCTAGCGAGAGTGCAGCGGGAGAGTCCCTCGACTGCATATACTTGGTGAAAAGAGTGTTGACCAGGCAACTATTAAGACAATGAGATAAAACAAAGTAATAAGAGAAGACATGGTGTTATTAAATCAAACTAGTGAACTTATTATACCAAAATTAATACATCATAAGTTTAAACGTAATATCTTTTCAAATGCTTGGTGTTCCAAGGGTGGGGCAATTCACACCCTGTAGTGTCTTTTAGGCAATATGTTCTAGGACGATGATTGGCTACCACAATGTACGACCCTTCCCATTGCGGCCCCAACTTCCTCTCTTCTGCCGTAGTTACTCCAATCTCCTTTAAAACTAGGTCACCCACCTTGAAGGATTTTGGGCTCACCCTCTTGTTGAAGTACTGCTCCGTCTTCTTTTTGTAGGCTGTCATTCTTGCCTTGGCATCTATCCTCACTTCCTCTAGTAGGTCTAAATTTTATTCTAGCATTTCATCATTCCCACCTATATTGAAGCCTTTCCTCTTGTGGCTTGGCAACCCCACTTCCACCAGTATCATTGCTTCGCTTCCATACGCCAAGGCAAAGAATGTTTCACCCATTTAGGTTTTTGGTGTTGTCCTGTACACCTATAATATTTTAGGGAGTTCGTCCGCTCACATCCCCTTCTTCTCGCCTACCTTCTTCTTCAATATCTTGACAATAGTTTCGTTGGTCGCTTCAACCTGCCCATTTGCCTGCAGGTGTCTCGGAGATGAGTATTTGACCTTGATTCTGAGTATTGCACACTATTTGCTATTGAGTTTAATGGCTATATAGAGGGGATCGGTGCAATACTTATGCAAGATAGGTGCCCTTAGCCAAGGATTTAAGGGAAAGAACCTCCATCTCTCCAACTATGTCTCTGATTCTTTGTTTTGGTCTTGCATTGCAGCGGCCACCCCCACCACACATTGTCTCTACCAAGCCGCTACACCACGAGCATACTATCCTTCACATCGCCACCACTATGATCCTCTATTTCTCCTTATTCTTTGTGTATAAACCTACAATTTTAGTGACTCCTCACCGCAAAACCACGCCAGTAAGCTTCTCCAAACATCTCTTGCTTCTCTCTTTCCATCTGCTTCTCATTCCCACTCAATTTCACTCTCTTCTCAGCCACTTCCTCTCATTTTACTAATTGCCTAGCAACCATTGTGTGCTGCTACCAGCCAAGCTCAACACCACGTCACCGCCTAGACAGTTGCTCAATGAACAAACCATTCCCATTATTATGCTCCACACCACAGCCACCATCATCCTCCACACAAGGTAAGTGCCAAACCTCTCAATCTCCTTGATTTGTGTCTTTGCTCCTCTCCCTCTCTATTTGTCTCTCTCTGTCAATCGTTCTCTCTCTTATTGACGCTTTCTATTTTGCTGCCCTTTCTTGCTTGTCCTGAAGCTTTGTTGTGAGTTCAAGCTTTTGTAATGATTGGTAGCAGCTTGACCTCGATTGCTTAGATATTACCTTATCACACAAACCTACGCAAGTCTTATATCTCACTACACTCTTGATTTTTCTAGAATTTGAGATTATATCTATTGAGAAGGTGGTTGTGTTATTGGCGTTCGAAAGATTGGAAAATCTATGAAGCTTACTGGTCTGGGGGTAGTAATATTGCTTTACTTGTTTTAAGTAGAGGTTGGTGGGATGTTAAAGTTAGGTTGGAATTTGGTATTCTAGTTGGATTGAATGCTTCGAATGGGAGAAGTTCTTGAAGTTATTTTGGTTGGTTCGAAGTTGAGTAGTAATTGGTTTAGAAAAACTGAAACCATGAAGTTATTGTTGAGGAGTCATTTAGTTTGTGTTGTCTTATTTTAAAGGTGCCAGTTTAATTTGATTAAATTATGGTTCTATTACTTGTGTTTTAGGTGTTGATTGGTTTTCGTCAAGCATCATGTGAGACAACATAGAGATGTTAAAAAGTCTAGGTAAGCAATGCTTCTATGCTAGACTTTGCATAAAAGCTTACGGGGGTTGATTTTATAAAAATATTCATATTTTGTTATGAACACAACCTCAATCATTTTCTGAATTTCTCTTTGTATGCAAATAAGAAAAGGAAATATTTTTCTGTAATTGGTGTACACATGAGCATTTTTGGTATTTTGTTTTCAACTATATAAAAAGATTGAATATGAAATCTAAATTTTTTATATGATTATATGATATTTATCTGTTCTGTACTCTATTATGATATAATATGTTGTATCTGAAAACCCTTTGACATGACATTTTGTTTCTACCTCCATCCCGACCTTACCACATGTATAAAACTATGACTTATGTTATTATAGTGGTGCCAGCATCTATGTTTTTGGTACACCCACTTTGGAAACAAAGTGGTTTTATATGCGGTCTTTTATGTGTACACACACACTTGGCACGTCTAGTTTAAAACAAGGAGATTTAATATTTTGTTTTTTCTCGATTGGCTGTCAGGGTTTGTACAATCCTACCACGATGGTTAAACTTGAAATATGTTCTAAAATGATGATGTTCAGTTATGCTTATGCCAAATGACTTTTAAATATCATACTACTGCAAATAAATATTTTCTGAACTATGGCTTTGTTATTTTGGTGTTTTCTATTGTATTGCATTTTGTAACTAGCTCATTTTTGCATAGTAATATTTGTTCACTACTTATTATGTTATTGATAACTCACCTAATTATCTCCATTATTTTTCAGATGATTTTGATGTTTCAGTTAAGGATCAAGAATAAAAAAAACATGGATAGAATTAGTAGAGCATTGGGGAATAAGTGCCTCGGAGGTGCAAGTGGACTCACATATTAGAATAACTATCAAAGGGTACAAGAAATTATTATAGGGTTTTATTTAGGAAATTTTTCATCTTCTTTTGATTGGAAAGCTGGGATATTGGTGATTTTATTGAGACTTTGTGGAATTCTTTATTATCTATAATGGAGGAATTCATTGATGTCCTTGTAGAGGAATGCATATTTTTGTTTGAACAAATGAGTTTTATGTATTATAGAGCCTTTGTAGTTTATACTTGTATTGTTAGGATGTGATTATAACTTACAAGAAACAACTCTTTGACCTCTCAGGTACAAGGCATTACAAAGTCACATTCAATAAATTCACGTATTTAATCTCACAATCTACAATAAATTTAACAATCTTTCACTTGTATTGTGATATTAAAATTTTAATCAAATATTGATATTCTCAGGCATACAAGAAGATATATTTTAACTTAAACCTTCATTTAGTATAATTATTTCAAATTTCTCACAAAGTCAATGGTGGCTTAGGCTTAAACCTAGACTTTTTATGTTAAGAATAGAAATACTACACACATGATTTCATACAATTTTTACAAGATAACTCATTGATTAATTTGCACTAATCCATGTACTTCATCTTGACTTTCATGAACATTTATAGAAGTAAACTTTAAACTTTTGCTAGAAGTTATCCGATGGCTTATGTTCATATAGGTAAAGTTTCTTTATCTCTATTACTTTAGATGCTTATATAACTATGGAAATTCATTAAGAGCATAATACTCATACTTAATTTATTGTAATGGTTAGCATTGAACATCTTGGAATAGGTTTCTCACATTTAATTAAATTTCAATGTCATTTCAGCCTCAAAATTGTAACTTGTTATGACCCTTTAAAAAGCTTAGACTATTTATTGATAATGTAACGTTGGATTTCTGTTATAGTTGACTTTCAGAAAAAAGGTTCCAAACACATTCCACTAGATGTACTAATCATTAAATCTCTCAAGAGCCCTTTTGTGAAAGGATCCACCAAGTTTTTACTTCAGCACATGCATATAATTGTGATAATATCATCACTTCTTAATTGCTTGACATATTCATGTCTCAAGCTAATGTGTCAAGATTTTCCATTATAGACTTTACTATAGTAGTTTCACTATCAGAGTTGACATTGGTTATGACCACAAATTTATATCAAATAATGAATTTCTCAACTATTTTCCTTCTTTGCCCATTGCCGCTAAGGCTTCAAATTTAGATTCCATTGTGGGATGTGAAATACATGTTTATTTCTTAGAATCCCATGAAAAAACTCCACTACCAAGGATTTAAGCCCAACCAGACGTAACCTTCTCATCTCTTGCACTAGTAATCAAATTACATTACAATATCCTTATAGTACAACACGAAAATTGGTATACTACAGTCCTAAATAACAAAATTCTTTTAAGGTACTCAAGGACTATTCTAATTACTTTTCAAGACTCCAGACTAGGATTACATGAATATCTAGAAAGTTTACATACTACAAAGGAAATATTTAGCCAATGCAATGCATTGCATACATTAAGCTACCGATTATACTAGTATTTTCAAACTGAGCAACTGCTTTGCCAGCATTCTTAGTTAATTTAAATGAAGAATCAAATAGGGTGTTTGCTTCTTTAATTCCTAAATGTTGAAATTTAATAAGTGTTTTTTCAACATAATGAGATTGACATAAAGCATAGCCCCTAGTATATTTCTTTACTTTAACACCTAAAATAGTGTCAACTTTATTAAGATCCTTCATTTTGAACTTTGAAGTTAAATACTTCGTAGTTTCATATACCTCTTCCACATTTGTTCCAAATATAAGTAAGTTATCCATATGAAGAAGAATTATAATACCATAACAACTAGTGAATTTAGAATAAATTCATTTATCAGCATTATTATGTTTAAATCCATGAGATAAAATTATCGAATTAAATTTTACATGCCATTATTTTGGAGTCTGCTTTTATCCATACAATGACTTGATTAATTTGTTTTCTTATCTAGGCATAGTAAACCCTTTCGGTTGTTCCATGTACACATCTTCATCTAGTTTACCATTCAGGAAAGTAGTTTTAACATCCATTTGGTGTACAAACAAGTTATATATTGAAGCCTATATCATAAGCACTCTAATGAATATAAATCTAGCTGTTGGTGCATACGTACCAAAATAGTCTAAACTCTCTTTTTGTTTAAAATATTTGGCTACTAATCTGTCTAGAAATGCATATGTATTGAACTTTCTCCTAAAAACCCATTTACATTAACCAATAGTTCTTGTTCTAGGAGGTAAATCAACTAGAACCCAAGTACTGTTTGACAATATTAACTCCATTTCATCATTTGTTGTCCCCTCAAAATGCAACATCTCTGGAAGTCATGGCTTCTTTAAATGTTTGTGGATCTTTTCTATATTTAATAAAATGGATATCTTGTTTAAAACATCATCTCCGTTCCCTTTCAAAGGGAAAACAATAGCTTGAGAATGACACAAAATTTGTATCCAACTTTTTCTCTTTTCTAGCTCTTTGACTCCTACTCTGTGTCAAGAATTATACAAATTTTTCCGATTCAAATCAATTTCTGGTGTTTGAGTAGGATTTCACATTGTTTTAAAATCATTATACATTCTATCTTCAATAAATTCTACATCTTTTAATTCTACTATAACATTATGATCTAAATCCAAAAGTCTATAGGGGCTTTTGAGTTCTTAGCATATCCTACAAAAACACTATTCATTATTGCCATTGGACTAAATTTTGTTCTTTTTGGGTTTAGAACTATAAAATTCTAAATAGGCACGTACCCTTAAGTATTCCAAATTTAGTTTTTTGCATTTTCACATTTCATATGGTGAAACTTTAAATTTCATAGAAGGTTTTTTATTGTGCAAATGACATGCTATAAGAAATGCTTATCCTAACAAATTAAAAGACAATCTTGCATTCAAAATTATAGCATTTAACATATCGACTAGTCTCCTATTTTTTTCTTTTTGCAAAACCAGTTTGTTGCGAGATATATGGTGCACTAGTTTGATGTATAATGTCATTCTCTTTTAGTATAAACAAAACTCAGTAGAGAAATATTTATCACCTCTGTCATTACGAAGTATCTTTAATTTTCTTTTCCTTTCAAATTTTAACAATAAACTTATAAGATTTGAACATATTGAAGATCTCATCCTTACTTTTCATTAAATATATATATATATATATATATCTTGAAGAGTCATCAATAAAAGAAATAAAATATTTATCGTCTCCTCTAGTTAAAATACCATTAAGTTCACAAATATCATACTGCACAAATTTTAATGATTGTGTACTTATGTCTATTTTATAAAAATGTTTCTTTATAATTTTCTCTTAAATGTAAATTTCACATCTAGCACCATGTTTATGATTATATAGAATACAGGAAAAATATGTGTCTAGGAACATTATGTGAATAGGGTCTTTAAGCCCTCACCCAACATCTATTAGTTCAATCAAGATACGTTTCAAAAAGAATTTGGAAGCCGTATAGCCATTTCAGCCTTACTGTCTATTCTCTCTTAAATAAAGCTATGAAAAGACTAGAGTAACATAGAATTACTTTTCCCATTCCTATGAGCTATAGAGTTAAGTATCCCTTATTATCCCTGATTTTCCTCCTTTCTATGAGATGTGGGATCAACCCCTTAGGCCTTCCTCTTTCTACATCCTTTTGGATGATAAGACATGCCTATCCATGTTTTATCTTGCGTTTGCTCCACTATCAATAATCGGAATGGTTATCTTGCTTGCCCTATTTCCTCTCCCGCAACAAGAGCTTGTTCGCCAAGTACAAAGTCCCACTTTATCTTTGATGATGGTTTTCTTAGATGCTAGCAACCGTGTTTGACACTTTTCCACACTTCTTTCAATTCCCTTAAATTTTAGCTAAAGGAGGGACTTTACCATCACGTAGAGAGGTGCAACAGTACCACGCTCTTCCGTGCTTGTAAGTTGATTATGCTATGCATCCCAACTAAGGTCTCAAAAACTATGTTTAGACATAAACTTTAAAGATTTAAAATCTAAATATGCTAAATGATTGTACCACAAAGTAGAAGACTCAACAATATAAGCAGAACTATAACTTATTTTATTAGTACTTAGTTTAAACAGGACATCAAAAGAGTACCATTTTCCAATAAACACTCCCCTCTTGAAAAGAATTACATTATTAAAATCGATTATGGTCTTGATACCTTTCTCACAAAGCAAATTTGCAAATACAAGATTTTTCATTATTTATGGGATATGAAAACCATTAACAAGAATAAACTTCTTCCCAGAAGTAGACTAAAGTTCCTTAGTTTCTCTTTCCACAACTTTTACAGAGTTGTAATTTTTCTTTAGTACTACATGTTCATTTGCTGCATCTTCATCATTTGTTAGTTAGATCTTTAGTTGCAAACATGGACGATAGTGCCTAAATCATACCACCAATCAGAAGACTCGGTTGTTGTAGCCATATTTAACCATGTAATCATGCCAATGTGCACTTTAGAGACCTTGGTTACAATTTTTGAGGTCTCTTTTTTAATCAAGCTTGCATTATTGGAATTTCCATATTCTTTCCAATGTTTCTTCTTTATCTGTATTTGTGCTTGAGATTCCCATTCTTTTTGCAGTAGTAACACATTTTTATTTTCTAGTACTTGTCACCACTGTTGAAAAAGTCATTATATTTTTTCTAGTTTTCTCCAAAATTACCTTAAAACTTATTTTTTCTCATCAATAAAGTTCACTTTAGAGCCATTTTGAGGAGATAATTTCTTATTATGAATTCAAATTTCTTCTTCAATTCGTATATGTTTTTTAATTTTCTTTGTATATAGTGAAAGATTTTATTGTTTGCATAAGCTTCTTTCTATAATCATTCCAACTTGGAGGTAGTTTGGCAATAATAGCCCCAATTTACTAAGGTTTCAAAAACTTTAGCCTTAAGGTCTCTTGAAGTTTATTCATTAGAACTTGCAATTTATGGACTCAATCCATTAGAGAAATATTATCATTAATTCTAGATTCAAAATATATGAAATTTATCTGTACCTTGTTTTTCTGTTCTATACATGAATTCCTATGCCAGCTCCTAAATCTTTCTTGGTAACTTGATTGATGTAAACAAGTACTCATAGAGATGATAAGAAAGTGTATTTAGAATGTGTCATCTACATACCACTTTATCTTCTTCATGTTTCTTGCGTTCTACCTTGATTTGGTCATTATTGTCAGATTTGGGTTTTAGAAGTAAGCAAGTTCGAATCCAAAATATATGAAATCTTCAACGTAGAAAGACTGAACATCATCTTGTCTTTTCAGTGAGTGGAATTCATTCCATCAAACCTATCTAGTTTGACAAAGTCTTGATTCATTATCTTGAAAGTTGCTATATTAGATTTTGATCTCATTGTGATTATCACCTTGAAATTATTGAAGAAAATTGAGTGGATACAATAATCTGAAAAATAAATGTGACTTTAAGGCGTGTAGAACACTATCTTTAAAGTGATAATTGCCCCTATTCGAATGAGTTTGCTATCGAGTTACAAGCAATTCACCTTCAAGATATAAGAAAATCACCAACTGCAAAAAGTAATTCTAAATTTCTCCTTCAAAGTTTATCATAACTCATAACTTATGACTTGTTAACTGGCATTTATTAGTTTAAAGGATACAACATATCACTTAAAAGACCAAGGAGCATGTTTGGTAAAGTGTTTAGGCACCTCCCTTTTCCAGGGAGGTCACCGTTTCTTACCCAAGACATTCTCAAAGATGTAAGTTTTTTGAGGCATTGTGTCCATCCAACCAAGCACAAGTTCAACGGGCTTACACATGTTCAATGGGCCAAAGGCCATCACATGTGCTGTTAAAATTAAATAAAATGTAGACATGGAGTTCCAAAGTCATTCCCTTTGAAATAAGGTCCTACTCAGCTGATCATTGAGCCAATGCATTGATTTGTGATAATGATTCCACGAAAATAGATAATACCTTGAGTGAGTCACATTCAATAAATTCACATACTTAATCTCACAATCTACAATTAATTTTGGGGGTCCTACACCTGTCCATGTCCTCTTCTCGAGTTTTCAAGGTCCAAGCCTGCATATTTTGATGGTTGCTTCTGGGATTGCCTTACTCTTGTCTGTGATAACTGGCATCGTACCAAAATATTGTTTTCCAAATCAGCTGGATAAGTCTTTGGTGTCAAGCTTGGGCTGCAACACATAAAATTTGTTTGCATAATTGTGTACAATCCGGATCCCACCACATGAGCTCCCCCTCATTTTGCATGACCTGTTGCACATTACAAGAATGCGACTTGCTGATCTATTTCAACTTTGCTGCAATCAGATATTTGTGAGCCTAATTAATGCTATATGCGAACTCTAATACCATGCATGGATTAACTTTTTAAGTTTACTACTGCAGACCCTGCCGTTGGAAGATCATGAAGTACTCGAAATGTGTGGCTATCAAATAGCGTTAAATTTCCATGGGAATGTGGATGATGGAGAAAAATAAAGAATTTGGCGTTAGTCTTTGAGCAGTATTTTCCTTTGATCTATAAGTACATCTGAACAAAGAATGTGAACCCGAGAATTAAGTATATAGTCTTAGCTCACACAATTATTGACAATGGCTTAAAAGTTTGTCTTCGCTAAAAAAGGAATTCACATGATATGATTTACTTGAGTACGTTTTGATTAAGAAAAATTCTTCTCATCATCCCTATATCACATGCCTGCTTTTATTTTTTATTTATTTTTATTTTTCTTTAAGTATGTGGTATAAGGACGGGTAGAAGAAGTACTCTTTGATTAAATGCCTATCTCAGCAATGCGCCTAATAAATATATATATATATATATATATATATAGCCGAATTTGTAGGAAGTTGGTAGAGCATTGTTTTTGTTAGGTCTAACATACGTTTCTCCTTTTCTACTCGCACAATACTAGCTAATTTATTGAAATTTGGTTCTCCCACGGAGATTGAATTGTTATGATTCACAATGAATTGCCTCCATTTCTAATCATGCATACTTAGTACTATATAATATACGTACACAGGTTGGGTCAAAGTTGATGCTTAAAGCATATGCATTTTTTTAAATCCACATCATAATTAATAATTATTTTTTCTAGAAATCTTTGGCTTTGTGGCATCCATATTGTACCTTATATTAATTATATAAAAAAAAAATCAGCTAATTATGAGTGTGTAGCAGGCTGGTAGCCATGCATCAGCATCATTCAGCAAAAAGATCGAGATCATCAGCTCCATTCCCCGGCCGGAATAAATATTCAGAGTGGCCGGGAACTGCTTTGTGAGTCATGCATGGCCAGTGGAGAGCCAAGCTGTATGATCCGGTAAAATGGGCCTCATCCTAGCTCCTACCTAATCCTTTGTAATAATCGCTTATAATAGCTTTGTATCTTTCATATATATGCTTACTCTTTTCTTTTGAAAAAAAAAAAAAAAAAAAACAAGGTAGGTTTGCTTTTTATACCACCTTGGTTTTCAACGTGGACGAAACCTGAACACACAAGAAACAGCAAGTTAGGGGAAAGTAGGTTTCTGTTGAAAGTGAAACAGTTGAGAATGTTTGTCATATTTTATGAATTACCAGCTTTAAGAGGAAGATTGCTAGATCAGTTTATTAATTTTTGGTATCCCTGTCGCCAAAAGTCCCATCTAGCTCCACGACCTTCACATAATATAAAAACTATTGAGTCTCATCAGATGGAATAAATAAACATTGCATCGTCATGACTCATAATATGAGACCATTGCATGCATCTAGATGACTCTTAACCTAACTCCAACGCCACTTGTAATTAATTATTAAGCAAATCTTTGATGCTCATTCCTGATGAAATACTACTTTAATTCATTGAAGAACCAACAAGTTAAAAGGTTTCTGCAGTGTGTCATTTCGATCGACAGTGGTACGTACTATAAAGAAAATACTGATTAATAAATCAAGTGGGAGGGATTAAAAAAGAGACATAATTTGTTTTGGAGGGGTGCACTTGTCATTATTATATGATTGTGTATATATATATATAATACGTTAGAAATAATTGTAATTTCCTTATTGGTTGAATCTTGATCTTCTAGTGATCTGTACTGTAGATATTACATTGAAACAATTAAAATACAAAATGAGGAGAAGGCACATCTTAAAACAGTTCAAACCAACAAAAACAATGTGAAAGCAAAGGAGGAGAAGAAGAGAAAAACGGTACTATCAAGTTGGTCATGTAGTCCCACGATTCCTTGACCATAAGGCCAAGAAATAGGCTAGGCCCCCTAGTTGTATTCAAAGTTTAAGCTATGATGAGTACTTTATTCAACCATGTTGAGTGTCTTTAAAGAAAACACGATTTTGGTGTTTTAATTGGATATATATAGTTTCATTACAATTAAACTGGTTAGACTTCATGCTAAGGATCGAATATAATCTTAATTGTTGTTGCAAATCTTACCGAGTTATACATGAATAGGAGTTAAATCCCATGATTCCTTGGCCATGGAGAAGACCGAGGATCATAGGGAAATATCGAGACGTGTCATTTCAGCTTGAAAATTAATAACTCGAGTTGCTAATTTTCAACGGCTGGCCATTATCTCTTGATCAAGAAAATCTATGGGGCATACGGCAGGCATCAAGAGGTTGGGAATTAAATGCTTTTTCCGCAAAAGAAAAGGGCAGGGAAGGTCAGGAGTGCTTTTCCGAAGCTCCAAACTCAGTTATGAATATGAGAAGGCCTTTATCATGGGCGTTAGGTGATCTCCCGTCATGTGTTTGAAATTCTAAACATATACCCATCATTCCAAAAGCCAATAATTAACTCTTGTCGAGGCTATGTTTTCTATGTCAAATCAGTGGACAAAATTTGTATATAATATTTATTATATTTGGATAGACTTAATTCTTACAATTATAGAAAATAAAATTAAAATACATATAATTTTTAATCTACTTTATATGTGAGAGATGCTTTCATATAAGTGATCCATTAAATCTTGTATCAATAAGAGCTTGTAAATAAATTTTTTTAAATCATATTTTTATACCGGCGTTTGGCAAGAAATTTTGATCAGTTGTAGCCATAAGCTTCTAGAGCATGGGTCACGGGTCAACTTATATTCAAAGTTTCATACAGGGAAAATTGAAGGAAACTTTCTTTAAAATTGAAGTAATCACCGCGTATTATTTCATTAAATCAATAGTTTCATTTTATCTCATCTCATTTTATTTCATCTCATATAATTATTATAATTTTTTAAAATTATAATATAAAATATAATAAATAATTCAAAATTTTTAAATCTAAAAAAAAATTAATATTAAAAAATTATATTATAATAATATTTTATTTAATTTTTAACAAAAAAATCTCATTTTATCTTGTAATCAAACAAAATACACAGTTCTATATCTATAAAATTGTAAAAAAGAAGCAAAATCTTTTCCACCCTTAAGTACAATTAAAATGGTTAAAAATAAATAAAATAAAATACAGCCCATCATGGAAACGGAACCCATATTTGCCAAACCTTAATATCACAATCCAAACTACCACTGTAAACCAGATATGAACTCCCAGAATCAGAAGTTCTTCTATCCCCATCACCATGATCAACAACCGCATCCAAGCACTTAACTGGGCGTCTGTGCCCTTCCAACACAGCCAGACAAGAGTAGCTCTTCTCAATTCCTCCCCTCCAGATCCTAACAGTGTTGTCGGCCGAGCCACTGCACACCATATCCGACACCACGGCCAAGCACAGAATCGCCTTCGTGTGGCCCCTAAGCGCGCCCACTAGCGCCATATGTCCAACGCCAGCACCATCCATGGCTTCCCTATCCCTCTCCCACACCAGAATTGACCGATCGCACGCGCCGGAATAGAGCACAGACCCATCACTGCGTAGAGCCAAGGCATTAACGGCTGACTTGTGCTTCTCTAATGTAGCCACTAGTGAATGCTTTTTATCTCCCGTTTGATTCTTCCATACCTTGATTTTCATATCCGCCGAACCAGTGTAAACAAACCCATCTCCGGATAATACTAAAGCATTGATTGCATCGTCATGCGCATTCCTCAGAGACTCCAAGCACTTAAAGTCTGAGGTTCGCCAAATCTTGAACGTCCTATCCCACGAACCCGAGTAGAGAAGAGAACCGTCCCTGGATATAGCAAGTGCCGAAACAGTATCAACATGATGTACCCACGTGGACTTCTTGTGCCGCCGCACCTCCACGTAATTCTTGGCCGAGAAAAGCCTTGAAAAACGATCATTAAGCGTGGGGAGAGTGGCTATGCATGTGTATTTTTGGTTTTGGGTATTGTTATCGATCTTCCACACACGGACTTTGTGATCTTGATGGGCACTGAATAGTTTATCCCCCAAGACTACCAGAGCTTTAACCGCCCCGTTGCTTATAGCTACCGCTGTATCCGTCGACGAACTAGTTTCGAAGTCTCGGCTCCATATGCATATCTCGCCTTTAGAAGAGCCGTTGTAGAGGATTTTTCCTGCAACAGCTAAAGAGGAAACGTAAGAGTGGCCTTTGAGGGTGGAAACACCGAGAAGGAGAGCGGCGGGAGTAGGTTGTTCATGTTGTTGAGATGACGGGAAGAGAGAAGGAACAGAGGGGAGACTTGGTTGGGAAGAAAGGGATGAAGTTGATGATTCTGAGAGAAGGTGATTGGAGTGAGATTTATTAGACTCTTGGTCTGTACCGTGGCATGGCAATGGACAAGGAAGAAGTCCCATTTCCAATGTTCACAAAACTGAAAGATGCGAGAAAGAGTTAAAAGGAGGCATGGGGTGGTTGGGTTTTTATATTATCCACAAGAGGACGCGAAGAGTATCTGTTTTTTATATGAGGGGCACTCTGATAAACAACTACAAAAAAACAAATAAAGAGTGCATTTTAGCTAAGGTGACACTAAAATTCCATTAAATAATTATCAAATAAACAAACAAATAAATTTCGTTCAATAATTATCCAAGGTACAAAAGGAATGAGTAGGGGACTTTCCTACTAAAATTCCAAAACGCGTAAAATACCGTGTTTTGGCAGCATGAAAAATGAGCATAGGTAGTAAAATAGGAGCCAATTCTGTAAATTCTTGGCCAAGAGATTGCTAATTTGGTTTTGGACGAGAAAAGATCGATCAGCCACCACAAGAGCAGTCACTTGATAATCCATCGAAAGAGTAGTATTGATCAAGAACTATGGCAAAAAGGGTGCAATAATGAATCTTGTAGGACTTGATCGATTTAATGACATGATCTCCATTTCCCCATTCTTGAATGCCGAGAGCAAATGGTGTATGCTCGCACATCCTGGCAGAAGGGAGGATGCCATAAGTGGTAGAGACACCGTGCGGGGCAGGTGCCAACCCGTGAAATCTATGCATGTCTTAGGCGGCACGTGGGGTTTCTGGCATATGGTTGGATATTTCGCTGGAGGCTGGAGCATGTCCTGATAGGTAAAACAGATAAGAGGGTGGTGTTTTCTTGAAGAGGGAGATCAAGAGAGGTAAAAGGGCAATTATAATTTTTTTTTTTTTTTTTTTTCCTTTGCCTTAGCATATTACCTGAGTCTAGCTATAGTCTTTCTTTGCTAAGGTGATATTTAATTTGCTTTTTTCCCCGAAGATGACACTTCATATAACAATGAGGCATTTTTCTTTATTAGAACGAGAGGTCCCTTCCATATTTATGAAATGATTATTTATTATATTAATAATAATAATAATAATGAATATATCACGTCTTATTTAATAAGATAAACGATTCTTCTATGGGAGCTATTGCTTGGCTTAGAAAAATTTTTATTTTTGTTTTTTTTTACATCATATTTTAATATTTTTAAACATTTAAAAAAATAAAAAAAAATTATAATAATATTAAAAAAATTTCTTTAATTATTAAGAAAAAAATAAAAAAATAAAACATTAGGAGCGAGCTCCTAACGGAATCCTTCAGTTGGGGAATCTAATATTTTTCTAAGATAAAAAAATAAGATAAAAATATAGTGGTGTATAAGATTATTTTTCCAATCAAAGAAAAAGAATGTCAAAGTTGAACTGCTCACAGATAATTTGGCTTTTTTAGCTTTTGAGCTGCAGCCCTGGCAGGGAATGTCTTAACTCTTTCAAGACCAGCTGTTGAGATAAAACCAAACGATACCACAAAAAGAAATAATGGATGCAAGTGGGAAATCCCTCAACTTTTTGTTGTCGGCTGCAGTACGGTTTGCTTTTGGGCTGGTAAGAGTGCTAGCCAGTTCACGTCAAATTGGGTCTAGACTTTGGATGGAGTACTATGACTTGATACAAGTCTTGCTTTCTACAGCTTCTCGTTCGGCTCCCACCCACACGCCAAGCATTGGGTCCTACCACTTTGAAAATACATCCAAAGTTGAATTTTAATTAGTCCATGATTTGGATATTAGGATATTCTAACCACACTTAAAAAAAAAAAGGATATTCTAACCACCACTTAATGAATGCATGTCTGCTTTGTAGATGGTTTTGAGGATGATTGAAATGTATATATAGATGGGGATGTAACCAATTTTAAATTGTGTTTGTGAGTTGATATAGAGGGTTGAATGAGAAGTGGTCTTGACTCTTGCTGGGTACAGCAGTAAAGGGTTCTCTCTCTCTCTCTCTCTCTCTCTCTCGGGCCCTTCTTCGTCATGACTTTGGCAGGCTTTTTGCAATTTGGATTCTGCATTGGGACCACCTTTGAATCGTAAGCCTGTTTCAATTCAGCTCGGTGGTCCTAGAACAAAAAGGAATGAAAAACAATAAAAAGACAAAGGGGCAAAGGATCATATTCTAACCATGAAAATATAGGTAAAACGAGAATGAAATTGTAGGTAGTACGGTGTCTTGTCTAGTGAGCCCAAACTGTCTGGCCCAAATCGATGAGGATCAGGCAGGTCCATCTTTTCCTCATAATCGATTGGATCGGGTGGGGATGGGATCCATTTTTTTTTTATTACATTTTTTTTTCCTTCTTCTATATAATAATTAAATTGAAGAGTTTCTTGGGGTATCTCATCCCAACTGTTTGTAATGATTTCCCTTCCTAATTTTAGCTAAAATTTGAAAAAAAAAATCAGTTAGAATTTTAAGAAAATGATAGATATTGAAAACATTATTGTTTGTAAGAGATAAATTATGTGAAAAAAACAATGAATGGTTGAAAATACAATGAAGATAAATAACTCTTGTTTAAATAGTTAAAAAATAAAAAAATAAATATTATTTTAATAGAGTAAAAAAATAATATATAGATAGTGAAATGTAGAAGATTTTAGAAAGGTAAGTAGTTAAATAAAAAAAAAATTAAAAAAAAAAGTATTTATGACTAAAATTTGACAAATAATATAGAAAAGGTTAATGTGAGTATCTCAAAAACGGCAGGTATACAAGATCTCTACATCTCTCTCTGAATTGATAACTCTACCGCTAAACTCATAGAACTCTTCAGCTATTGCCTCTTTGGGAGTGGAAGAACCCTACTTTTTTTCTTCCCCAAATCCTATTAGACTCTCCAATCTTTGTTTATAATTTATATCTTCTAGTTTGTATTTTACTCTTCCCATAGGTTGAAATAGGGCTCCACCTATCGCTTTCCGTGTACTAAAATTTCACACGTGTCACACCATTAAACTAACTAGATACCAATGTTCAAATCGGCTCATGCATAGCGTGCACGAGGCTCACAATGATACCAATGTTCCACATGACTCCCAATACCCAGAAAATAAGGTTGACTCGAAATTTGAGTACAAGCTAGCTAGCGTGTTCATATTGATTGCATAAACCATCTTATATCCCGAGAATGAAAGGGACAACATTATTGCAGCTGTAAATGACCAATTATAAATTAAAAAGCTTCTAAAAACAATAATTAATACTGTTATTCTTTATTTTAGATTGTATCATTCCTTGTAATGCAAGTTAGTATTACATATTTTAAATCATTTCAAATATCAGTCACAATAATTAATTATTAGACTTCTTTCATAATTTTACATTTCTATAACAGTCTTGAAGGGGCTATTTTAGGCTCAGATATACCATGCCAAGTCCATCAAAGAGCTACTATAAGGAGATAAGTGAGAAGAATTAAGAGTATTCTCATCTTATTCCCTACAAAATTTCCTACAATTTAATTAAAAACTACATTTTCTAACACTTTTTTCTAAATTTACTCATATTTCAAAAAGCTCATATATCTCATTCCCTTTCATTTCTCTATTCTATTAAAATAATATTTCTCTATTCTTTCTTTATTTTTTTCTCTCACTTCCATTTACAAACTTAATTACTCAATATTTTTTTTTCTTATGTTTTGAACTATTACTTTAGTGAATATTTTTTAAAAAATAATTAAAATTTTTTTGGCGAGTATTATAATATTTTTTAAAATTTTTTTTTTTTAATATTTTCGTAATTGTTTAAATTAGTTTTAAAACTATTATTTAAAATTATAACAAATATGAGTATGAGAGAAAGCATAGATAATTGAAAGAAGAATTAATTTAATTGAAATGAATAAAATATTAATAAAAGTGATTTAGGAGATGAACAGTGGTTCCCTATATTTGGGAAACCTATAGGGAACTACTGCCCATCCCCTAAATTGTAAACTGATCCTCAAATTATAGGGAAAATGGGTTATAGGGCACCAGATGTGAATTCTTTGAGGATGAGATAATGAAAAGTAAATGTTAGAGGAGAAAGAAAAAAAAAAAAAATTAGAGGAAAGTAAAGCAAACACACAAGGGAGATGACATAAATATGACATCCTCACCTACAAGTGACAAGGCCCAATAAAAGGGGATTTGAGACATGAGGAAATGGAACTTCTTGAAGACGGCTAAACTAGTATTACGAGAACACAAATGTTATCTTCAACTATAGAAAAAGAGCTCCAGGATATGATTTTCTCTAGAAAAGACATATCCGACTCTATTATATATAGAGAAATGAAAGACTATGACAGATTGTAGTTGAAGAAAACACCAAACAACCCATGGACGTAGGCTTAGGACTGAACCATATAATTTTGTGTCTTTATCTCTATTTATATTTCATGTATTTATTTTCTATTCGTTGCTATGAATGTACGTACAGGTACCATTAGATTGTTTTGAACTGCCTCATCTAGTCTTGGACCTCAGTGGGCCAGGAATAACGCTTTCTCTCATTTCGGCTGTTGTACAATATGTGACATTAACAGGTATTTCTAAGGAGAAAAAAAGTATATCACAAAAAATAAAATGTGGTGCCCCCAGCTCTTGCTTGGGGGTGACTAAATGCGCTGGGATATGTAACACAAGGCTACACACCCCTGTGTATAACAATTAAGATACAACATACCTAATGATCTAGCAGTATGCAAAAAAAATTGCAGCGAAAAAAATTCTTTTCTATCAACTTAAGCATGGTGGCAAAAAAAATAAACGCATGGTACCAACATAGTGTAAATATTCCGATAGCTTTTACTAGCAAATGCACTTACAAATAGTTATGTTTCAAAAGATTCCCAAAATACATAGAGTATCATATAGTCTCCCAAAACACGGGATCCTTTCAATAATAAAGAGGCTAGAGAAACTTTCCTAAGTTCTTACTTTGCAATTTTTCCAATACAAGAGATCCACCAGGGGACAAAACCCAAAAGACTCCATGCGACTTCTGAAACTCAGGTAACAGAAGTCCTACGTCCCTAGCAAGCTCCTCTCCCTCAACATAGGCCTCACTAGCCTCCTTGAGAACACATGTCACTTGATTTGAATTCCAAGAAAATTTCAACTTCCTTATTGGGTCGGTGAGCAAAGTACCAAACTCGAGATCGTTTAAACTATCTAATACTTTTCAAAGAAGTGGGATCGTAGACTCTAAAGCAGCTGCTGTATAAAATTGACGAGCCCAAATGGTGTACTTGTCCTCTATCTTTGTCTCATCTAAATTCAGGATTCGGTAGTGTCTTGTGTACCTGCACAACTTCTACTATTCCAGGAGAGAAATGGTTGTAGAAACTACCACAGTGAGATTTCAAGAAATCTCAACAAGTAAACAGTCAACATACCATAGATATCATAAGCATATAAAAGTAAACTACAAATAAATGCATGGACATATATATTGACATCAATCTTTGACATGTACAACATGGACTCTTTAATAAAACGACTTTTCATTTTTTAAAACCTTAACACATGTTCATATCATTTGAGGGTTATTCATATCATAACATATCATGTCATTTTTTTATCACTTCATAACATGTCATATTGAGACCAAGTCTCATCATTTCATACCATCTCATTCATATCATAGCACACGTTGGCATATCATATCATGTCATATCATCTCATGGTATGTCATAACACATTCTATTATGGAGCTCAAATACATTGTTCATATCATATGATTCACATGGTTGGATACCTTACGGCTCTCCTAAGCACCATGTGTTCCCTGCTAGTTATTGTATCAACCAACGATCCACTTAATCGAGGTGATTACGTCATATCATAAACATATTCATGTACGACAGTTTACATATTTTGCCTTCATCGTAATATGCACCCACTACCTTTAGGTGGGGCCTCGCTTTGGTATCCTTCCATAGGAACCTTTCGAGACCCGTCGACTATATTTCGTCGACTCAGGGGTCTTTACTCGACTTTAAACACTCCAAAGTGGACAAGGAGTTCCACTAGGGCATTTTCCCGTCCTAGCATTTGGGGTTGTGATAAAACATACTTGACTCTTTCTTTCAAAATCATGGACCCAATGCATGTGACAAGTGATATGGACTCATGACGTGTCATTAATCTTATGCATGCAACATGTAAAAGCCAAATTACATAGTTCAATCTAGCATGCAACTTGTAACATAGCTTGAAAATATTAGAACATGTAAACAAAAAGAATTTTCATGCAAACATATTCAATTCATCCACCCAAAACATGAAAACATATTTTTGAAACATCAAAAGAGACCTTGGCCGATTCACATAGGCTCTCCAAACCATGTATTTTCCATCATTACAACTTCCATACTCATGCATCCACTTAGTCTTACAAACAAACAATCTTGCAGACCAATACACAAGGCAAACCGAAATTTCTAAGCATCACAACACATTTCATTTCATCATTCTTCATCATAACCGAATATAGCATATAATAACACAAAATTTAAACTACATCATCATACAAAAGTACACTTAGGCTGAACATGATAACCATAGAATATCATGCTTTAAGCCACAATTTCATACTGATAACTCATAGCATTACAAAGCCGAATATACATACAAGAATAATAACAACAATTAAATAAATAAATCACCCAAGAGTTCATGTAATATATACGAGTAATATCAGGGATAGGTCTTACAAAAATTCAACGATAATAACAGCAAAAATATGAAATTACAATGTAGCATATTAGAAATCAAATACACAAAAACCCTAGATTCCAAAATGTGAGTGTAGGGCCATTTTCAAAATCTTTTTCTTTAAACCAAAACCCTAGGGCAAAAACTCTTGAAGGTCAAAACTCTAGTTTTTTTTTTTTTCATGTAAAAACCAAAACACAAATCCCTCTAAAACTTGAGTTCACATGTTCAAAAGATCAAGATCATGACTTAGGGTTCCATCTTCTTTGAAGAGAAAACCCTAGTTTCTAGAGTGAAAGTGTGTGGTTGTGTGAGGAAACCCTAAAACCGAAAATGAAAAGGTGTTTTCTTCACTTTGGCCATGCATGCTCAACATGAAAGAGTGAAAAGATCTTTATCTCTAAGTGTTGGGCTCTTACTCAAAATATTGAGAGTGGTTTCTTGGTGATATGCTAAAATGGTAGTGTTTGTGGTAGTGTTTGGCTAGTGAGAAAATGAGAGAAGATAGGAATTGGAGAGAGAATAGGTGTGGTGGCCGAAATATAATAGGCAGACAAGAAATCTTTTGAGCAAAAAGCCCTACCCCATTTTCAGCTATCTCCTTTTATAGGGACTCTCCATAATTTTTTTCAACCAATGCATGTAGGACAGGTATTGAAGCCTCCTTCTATTTCCCTCATGATGGGGTGGCATGGGGAAGACCAAAGGTTACTTGTGGGTGAGGTGTCGTGTGGCCTTCCCTCCTCAAAATCAAAACCCTTTCATACCTCCATTTCCTATTTTGTCATTTGTCCCTTATCCAGATTCAATGCACTTAGGGGTCCATAGGTCATTTTTTTAAAAATCCTAATCTTCTTAAAATTTTCCTCCAATGCATGGGTGACAAGTGGTGTGAGCAGTGCGTGTGTCTTGGGTGCCAAATCTTGACAAGCTTGAGGTGACTTTTTGTGTCATTCCCTAGGTTGTTTGGGGTCTCTCTCTTTCTCCCTCCTTGTTATCATCGGCTAGCCTTATGCCCTTCACCAAAAATTCTTCTAGAAACATGCACTTTGCCTTCCCAAGCATGACGCATCTCGGAACTCTAGAAAACACTTTCTTCCTAAGTTGGACATGTGTCCATGTGAGCTCGTCCCTTTCAAAAAGTGGCGCCTATACTTTCATCCGAATACCCCTATGCCCTTTTTGGTTTTCATCCACTTTTCTTCTAAAGTTCCAATGTAAGGTCAACATGTGTCACTTAGTCCTTTTTCCGAAAAGACCAAAAACTCATTCCCTTGCCATGTGGTGCCTCTTCCTTGTCCAATAGCTTAACTTGGGCCTTCTAAAGCAAATACCCTCATGGGCATACTTCCTTGGACCATACACTAAAAGATTCAAATCCAACCTAAAAATAGAAAATGTCTAATGAACTCTTCCAACAGTTAGATGATCAACTGTTGTAAGTGGGGTTTACTCCGTACAGCTCTTGAATTCCCTATATATCATCCTTGGTAAGCTCCACCTTCCAATTTCAAATAGGGAGTGACAGGTACATGATCGTGTCAATCTCCAACGAATGACCTTAACCTAGAAAATGCCCAATCTCGTGCACAGCCATAGACTCTAGGTCGAGTGCAAACTTAGAAGAGTCAGTAGTGATGTCACCCGAGACCACCCAGTGCTCATCATCATCCACATGAAGCTTTCCACTTGTCAGAGGGTTTGCATGGGCCAAGTTTCCCAGAAAACTGTCGAACGACGAATCATCCCCATGGTCACCCATCAAGAACCCAATCTAAATGTTCAAGTCATAGAATGATTTCATCTGCGTGAATGTTATCACCGTCACTGCGAACCACCGATTGAAGATGCGGGAGAACAAGCTCTTGATGTTGTTTAAGAGTTGGTTTTATGGCTAGAAATCATAGGTCAAGTCCCACTTGTTGTCTAGGCATCGTGACATGCCTGAAACGAGCTATAGTGAGAGACAGTGTGGAAGTTTGTGCCATTATAGGATGACGTAGTTTTCCCAGCATTCATTGTCGTGGAGTTAATGATGATATTAGAGACGCTGCATCTAAACCGCATGATCTGATGGAAGTTCTGTGGGTCAAGCTCGCCACTGACATTGAGGTTGAAGTTTTTCTAGTAGGTCTCGATGGCGGCTTCAAGAGAGTCATCAAAGTCCTCGGTGTGGTTGGACTTGGAGTTGCTGAGGTAACCAAAGTGTTGCAAGTAGTGTTTGAGCTTGAGCAAACTATAGGATTTATCGCCGGCATGGAAGCTGGAGAGGTTTCGGAAGGATTCCCATGGGCTAGTTTTAGTGTTTAACCCCAAAGGTGTCAACGCGATAATGGGAAAGAAATGAGCAGAGATTGAAGTCAACAAGAGCAAGAGGGAACTGGATAGGGTGTATCCAGTTTGTGAAATCATGGAACGGGTCCAAGACTGAACTGGTCTAAAACAAGACCACCTTCCAGGCCGATTCGGCCCTATTTTTTAGTTTTTCATTTAAACTTTCGCCCCTAGGTAGGATTAGGCTTTTCCTAATATAAATAAGCAAATAAAATATGAATAGAGAGACACATATTTATATGGTTTGGCGTAAAAGCCTACATCCAAGGGTGGTTTAGGGGCAAAATCCACTATCATTGTGATTTTTCAATCTCTCATGGTTTCACGTATCCCTCAATATAATAGAGGAATTTAAGATTTCTGAAGGTTGAAGATGATGTCTCCCTTGGGAGAAGATCTTTCGGAGTTTGTGTAGAGAAGTTATCGAGAGTTCGTAAATTTGTATAGATCTCCTCCTTTTGTAAAGGTCTATTTCTTTCTCTGAACTAGTTGTGTCATACTTGCCTTTTGTTGCTTTTACCTTTTTATATTTAAATCAAAATCTTTCGACTTATCTCTTGGCTTTATCTATTTTCTTAATATTAGTGATAGGTTTCAATGAATTTGTAAGGGGATTTTCCCCCCACGGGCCGAAGGTCTAGAAAACAAGCCCAAATGCGAGGAGCCTAGCCCTACCAGGCGGCCTCTCAGCCCAATAGGGGGCCCCGATCTAAAGTTGAGGACAACCATGGCCACAATCACATGTAAAATCCTAAAATGCTAAGGAGGGGATACGTTGCCTCGACACTCCCCTACGACACCTAACCTCAAAGAACCTGTGCAGGTAGGTGGGCAAGAAACACGTAGAGCTCTTGATCTTCTAACAGTAAGTGAGAAGGAGCCTGACAGCGTGCACCTGCAGGATAAAAGGACAGGATGCCACACTGCATTAATGACTTCGATCCCAAGACTCCACATCGCATTAATTGAGATACTCCAGGAGCCACACCCCATCAAAGAATTCAAACTAAATGAACACTTGAGGAGAAATATACCCTTGACACAAGGTATAGGCGGTCCCCCCCCAACCCCCAAAACCTAGTATAAAAATAGATCTTTAGGTAGAAGAACTCTTTTTGATGCCTTTATACTATTGCATGAACTACTTAGGAGATATTAATTTAAGCATCAGAGACTCTCTGGCCTCCATCAAGGCCCCCAATTCTTTGTGTTTCCTCTAAGTGTGCAAGCGAAAAACCAAAAACTCGAGTCATTAGAACCCGACCCAAAGGTGTACAAAACACAACGTTAACAATGGCATTGTCTATGGGATTCCCATAGACTTCACGTGCCCTTTGTATGCTTGCAACAAATCGTTCTCAAACAACTCATAGACAAGTAGAAGCAATATCAAAAAACATGGAAGTAAGGCTCGCATCAATGGAACAGCTAGTAGGGAAGCTAACTACTGAGGTGGAGACCATCCGAAAGGAGAATGAGACACTCAGAGGAGCCACCAAAGAGCTAGAGAATGACATAGAGCCAAGCAACAGCGAGCACATAGGTTCTAAACGGAGAGGCAACATAGAGGAAGAAATGAAGAACATGCAGAACAAGCTGCATAGCCTTAAAGGAAAGTACAAAGAAATGGCAAAACAAAAATGGGCACATCGTCGTCAGTGGACCAACTACTCACTAGCATAGACCTGCCCTACAGTGAATAGGTGATGGTTGTACCCTTACCATCGAAATTTTGGGTTCCCCTTATGGAGATGTGCAATGATACCAAAGACCCACTTGAGCGAGCATCTGGAAACTTTCAGGACTCACATGACCCTACACAGCTTCCCAAGAGAGATGGCTTGCAGGGCTTTCTCACTAACCTTGAAGGGGCCGGTGAGATTATGTTTTGGGTCATTGGCTCCTGGGTCCATAAACAGCTTCGGGGATTTTACCCGCTTGTTCCTCAAGTAGTTTATGGAAATCCGGAGAAGAAGACACACACGATGTACCTCCTTACCATCAAATAGAGGGAAGATGAGAGTCTAAAAATGTACTTGTCTAGGTTCAACAAGGAGCGCATGATAACGGATGACCAAGACGAGAAAATAACTCTAGTAGCACTCCTAGGAGGAGTATGGCCTCGGTCCTAGTTCATGGTAAAGTTGGTAAGGAAAACTCCCATCATCTTGCGGGAGTTCATTGATCAAACCGATAACTTCATCAATGCTGAAGATATACTCCGTGCCCTGATCAGGCCAATGAAAAAAGAACTAGAGCATGTAGACAAGAAAGGGAAGACCCTAACCAAAGGCAAAGCTTGCAAGAAGACAAGGGGAGGGCTACACGACAGAAGAAGGGAAGAAGCCCCCACAAAGGGCCTAAGACTCCAATTTGATTAGTCAATGCTCACCATCCAAATAGACGACCATCAGCCCGTCCAAGACGATAGCTACAAGAGCACTAGTCACCACTATTGCATCTATTACTAGTCCCCCACCCACAATACCAAAGATTGCCTTTCCATGAAGCCAATTATATTTATTTATATATTTATATATATATGTATAGTTTCGCAATGACAAGTGGCATAGATTGGTATTCGATTGGCCTCTGTACTTGAACATTAATGTGAGGTTTTGATAGTTGAGATGAGATGAAATAAAAGTTGAAAGTTGAATAAAATATTATTAGAATATTATTATTGTTTTGGAATTTGAAAAAATTGAATTGTTTATTATATTTTGTGTAAAAATTTAAAAAAAAAAAATTGTAAAGATTAGATGAGATGAATTAATATTAACTCTGACTTCTTTGCAACCCATGAGATGAGACAAGAATGGAAGAGGAAAAAAATATAAAACAAAAGGGACCCTATACCCCATACAGCCGTACCCCATAGTCCCATATATAGTTATATTCAATCATTTGGTTTGCAATCCTAGTCCAATGACCAAATCACAGAAGGGTTCAAAAAGTAATTATATTTTTACCTAAGAAATAAAACAAGCGAACTTAAAATGTTCTATATGGCCTTTTGATAATGAAAATTCTAGTTTTTATATTTTACATCCTAAAGTAACTATAATTGTAGATACTATTATTTCTAGTATAAAAGTTATTATAAAAATGAAAAATGACCCCAACTTTATAAAGTACAATTTGAACTATTAATTTACGTAATTGCTTAAAATCATTCATTGTCACATGAAAACAACATACCTATGATCATGATTCACCCAGATAGATATAAAAATTAATGCAAGTTGCTGCTGTATGTCTTGAAATAATTCTAGTAAACCGATTTCAATTATAAGTTAGGGTTGCTTCCAAGACGTACTTTATTACAGGACGTTTATTAATAGGCTGATTGGACAATTCTAGGGCCATTCTGCGAAACACTTGCTTTGTGTTTTATACACAACACAAATAGTAAGACCACTATGTATAAATCCTATCCTAAGGTGTTTATGAATACTAAATAGGATGTAGAAAATACTGTACTAACCCTCAACTGTTGTATTTGCTTCTGTAGGAATATAGGGAGGCAAAAGCAATGAAGGTACTTCATCTGGAGGTTGAGTAGAGTTATCATAGTCCACCTCAACCTCATTTCTCAAAATCCAGGCTGTTGGTTCAAGCTGTGGGTGTTGTTGTAATGTTTGAGGTAAAACCCATCTCTCACAAGATCCAGTACTAACGCTAGCTATTCCTTTGCCTCTCCCTCTCTTTGCCTAAATCATTTCTGTTGCACATTCATGAAAAATAAACTGGCTTTAGTTTCTTTCAGTATCCTTGTTTTTTTTACTAAGAACAGCAGTATGCCATAGTATAGCAACAATACTATAAAAACATCCTACTACTTTTAACAGTGCTTCAATATCTTTACTGAAGATTGTGGTGGACAACCAGCAAAGCCATAAAAATGCCTACCCAGTTGGGATTGTTGATAGAGTAGTTAACCTTGAGAATATACACCCTGGGATAATTTCTAATGGAGGAGCAAGATGCCTGACTTAGCTACCTTGAGCAAATAAACAACTAGAAGTAAGAGAGCCTCATCATCCTCACTTACATTTGGTAATGAAAAGAGTGAATTCCCGCCTAGCACCAACTCTTCTCCTGCCCAAATCTATCATGTCGTGACAGTATGGGAAAACACGGTCATCAAGCTACGGTGAAATCTGCATGAAATCAAGTCTGACTCTAATACTTGACAACAACATGGTTCATTTGTATGGATTGTTAAGAGTCCGAAAGCCTTGTTAGAGCCTTGTTGTAGAACACTTGGCAGTTGCGGATCATACCTGTGTATGGAAAATGTCAATTGTAGTGGACCTTACAACTTATTATTATTGTCCTATATGTATAAACATTGACGCAAGACTTGATAGTATATATATTTCTACATAATCAAGGATCACATTGTGTTTAAGGCCTAGATGTTTGCAAACCGTGTATAAATTGGTCAAAGGGTCAAAATTTGTATACCATTTTTTTTTTTTTTTGCAAAGCATGTAATTCCACATGTTTAGTTTGTAAATTTCTATAAATCCAAAGGCAACATGTAATCCAATAATTGACTAATTAAGTAGTAAATAAATTCCTATATATGGTCATTTTTAAAATGCCTTATTACTAAAAAATAACTTATTTATTTGCTTGATTAATAAATTCAATTTAGGCATTGTTGTCAATTGCTTCCTCATCCTAATCTTTAAAAATTGATTAATACGTAACATTTTAACTTTTAGCCAAAAGACACAAACACTGTAAATGAGTTAATTAGATTAGCCGTCACATTATCTATAATAATCACTTATTAATATTTTTTATTATCAATCTTTCTTTAATGACTTTTTATTCAACTAATTACTTTTTTTATTGTATTTTCATAATCTTCAATAACCTCCACAATCATATTTATTTTAATTTTCACAATCCAACAATCTAAAATATAATAATCTCATATGTACATTGATTGTGAAATCTCACAAGTAAATACTTATCCCATATATACAATTCACAAAAATCACATGTCTATAGTATAATATTCTCAAATGTTTTATTTGCATCGTCATTGGCTTCATCAAAGCCATCTTTAAAATTTGATTAAAAGTACATGTTTGACATTATGTCCAAAACCTATCTATCCATAACCCGACGTTGGATTAGTCAACATCGATTCATCAAAATTGGGTAATCTATAATATGTAAATTTTAATAATATCATTTTAATTTATTTTTTTCCCATGTTTCGTAATTATACTAACAATACCTATATTAATAATTTGCCTTTAATACTTAAATTATTGTTAAGTGTAAATATCCTTGTTACTAGATTAATAGCCGAAAGGCATGATCAATACCTTAGGACAAAATTATCACCGACCATCAATTACTATTTCTTAATACAGCCAAACTAGTATTAATAGCCGAAAGGCATCAATACCTTGAATGTACATTCACATCTGAATGTTGCAAGTGAAAATGACCATTTTGACTATCAAACTAGTATTGAGGTGCATATCTCCATAATCTTAGATTCAATGCAAAAATATAATAAGCTAATAATTAACCTTTCCAACAATAAGAGTAATTCAAGTCACAATTCCCAATACACAATACACTCAAGTTGCTACCCACAAAATCATGTCCAGTTTCACAATACAATCAATCCACAAAAATACAGATCTCACAATCATGTACTTATCAATTTCGGTATAAAAATACATGACATTTATTAATTACAAATCAAAGCTTAATTAGTAGATATACTACCAAAGGTACTATTCCTTTGACACACTAGTGAGCAAAGTTAGCATGTGATCCTAGCTAGTCATCATGTACCCAAACATTAGGTTGTAGTTGAAGAATATATGCTTAGGGTCTGGTGACTTCAACTTGGCACAAGATAGCTTCAGCAATCTCAAAATCTTTAGTAATGATGCATATCAGTATGAGCACTACATTCAGGTAGAGAGAGAATTAGAAACACTAATTACAAGCTTGACTTGTTTATGTACAAACAGAAACACAATTGTAATTGAAGTAGCTATAGCAGAATATCCCACAAATAAACACTCAGCCCACAAGATCCCAAACCAAGCTGAATCCTATGTTATTTACTCGCCTACAAATAAGCTCTAAATTAGATTACTATTTCTTTTCACTCCTTTATTCTGGGCAGCCAAACCGATCCAATGTGAGTGCATTAAGACTACAAAGATCGCAATCGAATGCTAGCTATCTATTGAAAATAAAATTTTAAAAAAAGAAGAAGATAAATCAAATCTATAACTCACAAAAACACAGATCAAACCAATCTTATATACCATGTTATGATCTAAAAAAATGGGAATAAACTTTCAAGCATTTTAACAAGAACCCAGATGCTAGAAATCAGTGCAAGTAACCAAATACAAATGCTTGTTAGAAGTTTAAACCTTCACCAAAGATTGAAAAAGAATATATTATCAAACCTAGAAAATGAACTTAAGAAGTCCCTGTTTAATTTAGAAAAATCTCAAGTCGAGATATCATGCATCTCTAAATTCCAATATCCATTCAACCAAAAAATGCCCAAAAGACAATGGTAAACATAAATAGTGTAGAGAAGTACACGCATGTTAACAGACATAAAATTTAAAAAATGCACCCCATTACATTGTGGCATAATAGTTTCTACTATTCCATAAAATTGCGATTACCATGAGAGAAAAAGTCAATCTATGTATAGAATACAACTTGTATAAATGGTGAAGTTATGAGAGATACCGGTTTGCATGAACTACTATTCGAACATTACTGGCTAGCATTAGTCACCTAGAATATGTAGGAAAAAAATTTGGTCAACTAAGTCATGAAATTGCATTAACTATAACAGATAGTAGCATGTTTAATGAATGAAATAAATAGCAAACAAAGGGTTGTTAATCAAGGCCATCAATGTGTACCACCGTCATACGAAGTCCCACTATCTATACCAAGATCATCACAACTACCATTTTGGTAATTATCGTTCTCATCTAACTCGTCATCAATGAAGTCTTCATCATAGGGAAGGGATATTGCATCCTACAAAAATGTATCAGCAGCAACATCAATTAGTTCTATGGCAGTCCTATACAAGGGAGAACTAATGCCATTAGCATCGTCTTCAGGTTCTACCACCACGTATGATGGTTTGTTCTCTTGAAAAGCAACAAAATTTAGATTTTGCTTATCATCCTTATCATCATTGACCAATGGTATAATTGAAATATTGTACATGTTTCTATTGGTCACCCTTTGTACGACGAACTAAATATCACGTTTACTAGTTTCTTGAAGGTAAAACACTTGGGCTGCCTGACAAGCAAGGACAAATGGATCATCCTTATACCATTTTTTAGAAGTGTTGATACTAGTTATGTGATCCCTAACATGTATTCATCTCTTCATATCACCAACATCAAACTAATCACATCAGAACAAATATACATGACGCCAACCCATGTATCTTAATTGCATAATATCAATCAATACTCCGTAGAAATCGACAGCCTTTAATTGGTGTTCCCTTTTAACAACCAACTCACTATTTTGAGTTCGGCGATGTTGTCCACGAGACACTGTGTGAAATTTGGTGCCATTTATGATGCAAGCAGAGAATGAAGAAATCCATGGGTTTGGTCCACAAGATAATGCATATATGTTATCAGAGACGTCATCAAGATTTGCTAAACTGAGCTCTTGAATCTGTGGATAATTGGGTGGAAAAGTTTAGAATTACCATAGTAAACTTATGTGATAACTAATTACATGTGCATGGAGGTTTCTATAGGAAACATACTCATGTGCGAAACCAAGATGGAAATTTCCTTTGATGGCTACGGTCTATTGTTTTTGGACAAATTTCTTTCATCTTCATATAGTGCTCACTAGAAATCCATAAAAATCGAAGTAAACTAATGGTCCATAAATTTGTTGGTATAAGAAGGATTTATTTATAATCTATATATAATGGGAAAAAAAAAAGATACTTTAGGTACTGACTAATTTCTATACAATTATTTAGCACGTACCACTTTGCCTTTGCAAGTAGACTCTGATCCAATCGAATGAAGGTAGGGGAGCTGCATGGACGTATCTCTTGTGAAAAAGAAGAGAAGTCACTAGATTCTGTGTCCTTCGCTATATCCTTGTTTCGCTCCTCCTGATTACATATGGTTTCGATTTCATGGATATACAAAGAACAAAAGGTTAAACATTCAACATGAACATAAGCTTTTCGACAATTGAGCCCTTCAGACGAGGCTTATTTTTGACAAAATGCTTGAATTTTTTTAAATATTTTTCAAAAAAATACATCCACCTATATTGAATTAGCACAACAAAGAAAGCCTCGTGGAATAAATGAATGGCGAGATGTACCATTATAGCAAAGAAGGCGGGTGGAAAAATCATCTCAAGCTTGCAAAGAATGATTGCAATATCGGCTTGTAGTTGCTTCAATACTTCCAAAGTCAATGTACCTGCACACAAAGCCTTGAAGAAGGAACTAAATTCTGTCAATGCAAGCCATATATCTGGTTGAAAAAATGGACCAATTGCAACTGAAAGTAGTTTTTGCATGAACATGAGACAATCATGACTTTTCATCCTTAATATCTTTCCAACACCAACTGAAACACATCTAAAAATTTAACAGCTGTAAGCTATTCACAAAAATGTCTCATTTGATTTTTGTCCAATGTGTACAATCCCAACAACATGGAGTACCCACTAGCTAAAGGTTGTAGATGTAATTCCCTTCTTAAACCAAGCTCTATCAAGTCCTTACGTGCATTAACAACGTCTTTGGTTTTTCTTTCAATGTCCATCAACGTTCCTAAGACATTCTCGCATATGTTTTTTTTCCAACATGCATGACATCAAGATTATGCCGTAAAGGCAATGTTGACTATTAAGGCAATTGAAAATATATACCTTATTTAGTCAAATTCAATTCATTCGACATGCGTTTTCTCTTTTAAGAACCTTTGCCAAATTCGACATTACCAAGCTACAGTAGTTGATGGAGTAAATCATATCCCATGGTTCTGAAGGAGGCAACTGATGATCCTCACTTCCATTGAATGCACAATTTTTCTTTCTCCATGTGTGACCGGATGGCAAAAAACGATGATGACCTATTTAACAATATTTTCTCCCGTGTTTCAACCTCAAGGAATATGTATTATTGTTGCATAATGGGCAATCAAACTTGCCTTTTTTGCTCCACCTTGAAAGATTGGCATATGTAGGAAAATCGTTAATAGTGCACAATCGTGCAGCATAAACTGTCCTGATGTTGATGCATCGTAGGTATCTATACCTTCATCCCATAACTTTTTTAGTTCATTGACTAAGGACTGTAAAAAAACATCAATGTTGTTTTCAAGTGCTTTTGGTCCAAAAATGAGTAAGGATAATATTAAGTATGAATCTTGCATGCATAAACAAGAGGGCAAGTTGTATGGCACAAGTATAATTGGTCATATGCTATAAAGTTTAGCCAAATTATTGTATAGTGAACCCATCATTGGCTAGCCCTAGTCTGACATTCTGAGCATCTTGTGTGAACCAACTGTGGTCTTTATCAAATTGTCCTCATATTTTAGAATCAGCAGGATGTCTTAATGTACAATGGTCATCAACTTATTGTTCTCTATGCCATTTCATAGATTTTTGTATTTTTTTTTTTTTACATAAACAACCTTTATAACCTCAGGATCAGAGGTATGTAGTTCAAGGCCTTTTGTGAAATCTTCCCATTTTTCCTTATCGTTGACACCCATCTTGACTCTTTGCATTTGTCACAAGCTTCTTTGTTTGCATCACCTTTTCAAAATAACATGCAGTCATTTGGGCAGGCATGTATCTTCACATAACAAAAACCCAAACTACGCTGTAAGTGTCGGATCTTGTGTTATGAGTTAGGTATTTCAATATCTAGAAATGCTGCCTTTAACAATTATAAAACTATATTAAATGACTTGATCGTTCACCCATCAATAGTTTTGATATGAAGCAACTTAACCATAAATGAGTTTAGAGAACTTCTCACAACTTGGATAAAGTGGATGCCTTGCTTCCTTAAACAATTGCTGAAATTTTTTCGATTGCCCTTCACTCACGGTGGGTAGGGAAGTAGTACCATGTTCATGTTTCCCAAATGCATGATCCATGAATGTTGCAGCCCGCATGTCCTCTATCATTTCATCCATATCATCAACAAAATTATGACTGTCTTTATATGCATCTTCATCACCGTCTGACGAGTTCACACTCCAACTCACTCTTCCCATAAAATAGCCAATGTATATAACTTGGATCAATACCTATCGTGAAGAGATGATCTTCGACTTCATTGATTGGTAGGAATAGGTTATTATGGCATCTCTGACATGGACAGCTGAAGGTACTACTTCCAAGTGCATGGGCTTTTGCCATAGTGAGGAGTTTATTAATCTCTTCACTATATTCAGGTGATGTAAACATTTTGGCACATGCATCCAATTCTTATCCATTTGAACCTAATGTGATAAAATTTTATCAATGAAATAATTAAACAATGAACCTAATGTGTTAATCGGGAAATGTTGTATGGACAGTTGGTGTACAAAAGATATTTATGTTGCAAGTCTCATTCACTATGGACCTTAATTTATGCATGGAGGGCGGTCATACATGAATTGTGCAGCAATGCAGTTCGCATACACAACACTTTATACTCTATTAAATAGGGAAACAAAATATAAGATTCAAGAAAAAAAAAAAGGACATAGTTTAATTATTTAACCTAATCAGTTATTCAAAATGATTGAGATTAGAATTTGTTGTCAAAAAGCCGCATATTCATGTCTCCACCACGTAAAATGGATGGATGTTGCAGTTGATAATTCTAAAAGACTCCATTAGAATGACAAAATATTATGGGATTTGTCGGTTTCCTAAGAAATCAACAACTATAAATGCTGCCATACAATTTTTCACTAACAAGTAAACACATCTTTAACGATAAAGATACAAAAATTCTATAGATTATATGCATACATATTGTAATCCTCCAAAAAGCTGTTAGAGCAAATGGTTATGATGATGATCAATTTCAAAAGAGTTTCAGCAGGAGAGATATAAATATATTATACTATTTTACACATTTTTTTGACACATGATAATGTTGTCTAAGGAATAATTCACACGGACAATGAAATCAACACCCAAATTAACCACCCATGTATTTTATGTATCTATTTCTCTCTCAGTCTTATTAAGTCTTAAGTTCATACAAGACATTTAGGACATCCTAACACATGAAATCATCAAACTCCGATATATGATCATAAAATATAGGTGGAAATGAAAATGAAACTCCCAAATGAGATAGATAAATACAAGCATTATGTGATTTTTATCTCGTTATTGAGTTTTATATTTCATTTTCTAGTAGATTCGTGTGGTTGTTTTTTAACTATAAAATTGTATTTAATTAGTTAGTGGTAAATGTTTATATTTCAGTTATAGATCTTAATGTGATTTTATTTTCTTTGCACTAGAATTGGCAGGCAAAACCACAAGTTTTGATATGAAGATGATAGTGGGTCAATATTGCCACCACAAACTTAGCATGGTTAGGGACACTTTCTTGTGATAAAATGGACATGGGTGGATGCAATGGGCTAGCATTATTACATAACAAGTGTGCTTTTAGATGATCCAATAGTGGAATAATGATGGTACAGTCAGCTTTGGTTAAAGAGTCTAGTCAGCACATGCAACTATTTTTAAGGCCACAATGTTTTACATGTTCAATAATTTAAGACTTTTTAACTCTCCCTAGATGTTGAGTTGGGGAGGCTGGAACTAGTCCTCCAATAGAATCTTTACAAGTATTCTAAAATGGATTTATGAAATATAATTACTAGCAGAAGTAGATTCTTGCACCCAAGTTTCTGAAAATCACATTACCAATTAATTACTCATTAAGGAGATTGTGAAAGCCAATGTGGAATTATCTCTAGCATTTTCAAGACCACTCCATTCAATTTTAAGGATACTTGTATTTAGTTTGTTGATTTGCTACACATGTTGATCTTAGCTAGCTCCTTGTTCTTCATCAATATCTTCTCCATTTATCTTTTTCCTTTATTTATTACAATCTTCCACCTTGTAATGACTTTACCACTCCCATTTTACTTAGCACACACCAAATAAAAATTTATTTACATGTCCAGTTGAAGCATGTGTTATCCAAACATCAGGATTTTATTGGGTTAATATTGAATAAATGTAGTTTGAACTAACCTTTATGCGGTGGCTTTTATCAGCAGTTCTAGGTTCAGTTCATGCAGTCAACCAACTGGGACATACACTCAGTCTTAAAATGAAGCTACTTTGTCTTCATGTTCAACCAGATTAATGGAAGACTAAAAGGGTTGAGATCTCATTAACTGTTAGACAACTTAGACCGTTGGAACTTTTGAGCTCCACTTAAGCAAACACAATCTTAGTGGAACTATTGTTGTCAGTAATAAATTCAATGTAGTACTGTTTCCTACTATTTAGTTTATCTATGTTATTGGATTAAAATCTAGGATTGAATAAGCAATTGCTAACACTAAACCAGCACCCCAACCATCACAAAGGACATTCTATGCTCGCATAGAATCCATACCACAAAGACAATTATGTTTTTGAACCAAGATTATTGGGCTAAAAATCAGGTTCATTGTTTAACACAACAATTTATAAAAAAGAAAAATTGAAAAATAGATAGGTTAGATCAAGTTGGGAGATAATAAAGAATGTGGTTTAGATGCTTATAGGATTGGAGAGAGCCATTTTGGTTCCATCAAATGTTGCCCATTTTGGCTCCATCAGATGCTAGTCAGCTATGTCTTACATTGGTGATTATTTTCCTAGCTGTGAAGCTAACTACAATTGCAATTTTAATGGCAAAACTTGTAATTGCACTTTGTACCAATCCCACTTTGTAAGTTACAACATAACTTTCAGACACAAAAACTCAAGGCTAAAGTAAGGGAAATTAGTTCAAACCACTTTTCTAACGCATTTTTGATATGGTTTTCTATGGAAATATTTTAATTCTTTGCGAAATTAGACTATGGTTACATATTGGACAGAAAATGAGATGGAAAAATTCGCTATATACCTATATATAAACATTGGAAATGCTTATATATATGTTCGTAGCTACTCGACATAGAGTATTGTAGTTGAAGGAGATCGAGAGTTTACCGTAGGAGGCAGTGGCACTCTAAAATGTTGGGCTGGTATGACATCCACAATGGGGCAGCCGTGATTAAGGAGGGAGCTGGCGCAGAGAAGGCCACCAATCACATCAATCGAGAGAGAGAGGGACTTCGTAAGACTTATAGATCTAGAAATCAAGAGAGACAGAGAGGTAAGTTGATGGGGGCAAAATGAGAGACAGACAAGGAGTTTACAAGCGATGTTGTGACAAGACGATAGTAAGTTTGCGATGACAGCAGCGACTTCAATGCAAGACACCCAATTTGACACAGGGTCCGTCAAAAACCCTTGAACATATATCGATGAGTTGTAATAGCATTTATAATCAACGCATCAAGCAATAGTGTAGAGATAATCTCTGGCAAATTTCTTTAACAGTTTTTTCCTTTTCTGCAACCAAAATTGGATGCAAAAGTTGTTGATTGAACTGGGTTTTGATTACTTCATGCGAAGACCATGAATGGAAGTGAACCAGCTCCTTTAAACAGCAGCAAAACCATTGATAGGAAATAAAACATAGCAAAAGCCAGTATGGTAGGGCAGCCTAGGGAGAGAAAAGGTCGAACGAGTGAGAGAGATCATAGAGAGAGAGAGAGAGAGAGAGAGAGATCAATTACCAGCGAAGAGAAGACTCTTGTAGCAGAGGTGACAGTCTGAGGAGCGGCGGTGCAACAACTCGTGGAGATAGTTTCGTCGACGTAGCAGGGGGGAAATTTAGGAAAACTTTGCTACAGTTTGTGTTTTCATTGATTGCATTTGTTAAATAGAATGGGTTGTTGCGGCTCTAAGGGTTTCAGCATAATAACTATCCTAGCTACTTATTGTGGCGCTAAGTGTACATGACCCTAGGCATATTATTATTATAGTGACAAGATATCACTGCAACAACTCTGGTACAAATTTGAGGCGACGGTTTATCGCTGCACATAATAAATACATTCTCAAACAAGAAAAGCGTCGTGTAAACGTTCCTTAAATTGTAGTAATCAGATTTGTTGTGCATAACAAACGTTGAGAACGGTAATTCTTTCTAGCGATATGCTAAATCATCATAAACTCATAGGATGTTCTCAAATGGGTGAAATTTTGCAACGTGAAGTAGTTGCCAGAAAGAAAAAAGCAGCAAAAGCTTGGTTATGTTGTAGTGCCTTTTGTTATCTTATCTTTTGTTTTCAATTCTCATGAATTCAGTCACAACTCAAATAGTTTATGTAGTGCTCACATTGGCATGGTTCTAACAATCTATTATGCCCCTTATGAACTATGTTCCTGAACATGGATGGTCACTTTGACCAAGTAAAAACTTCACATGTCCTTATTTCAAGGTAATGGTCGTCTTCCTAGTTTTGGACATTGAGCTATAGAAGTCCATAACAATAGGTATGTGTGATCAGCCACCTCATTTGTACACTTTTGTTTTTTAAAAATTTATTTCAACAGATTCCAACACCTTCGAGATGAATAAAATGGAGAGCATATAATCTTTGAATTAGGCGTCCATCTCTTCCAATGAAGGTGAATGCTAGTTTTCAAATTTTTAAAAAATTATGATTGATTAAAAGTTTCACTTCCACTTGACAACATCTATAAGATCTGAGAAGACATCTAAGAACCCGTTTACCTCTGAGTTAGCCCTTTGTCGCTTGATACTTTGCCTCCCCGCTCCTCTCTACCTCTTGAACCACACCGATCAAACTATGTGGAGAACTCTACGATGATGAGGAAGAGAAGTGAGAAAATATTAATGAGATTTGAGAGATGATGCATGAGATCTACGTTTTGCCCTTCCAAGCTTGAATGGTATTTCTTCCAGTTGCATTTTCCTTTTCTTCTCCTTTGTGTTTTTTATTTTTATATAATTGTTGACGTGGCATTTTGCCACGTCGGAGACTCTAGCAATACTGAAACAACAAACTTTTATGCTCATTTCCGTTTTTAGTACTTCTCCAATTGATTTGGCAGTATATTGCTTAATTATTTGGATCCTCTGTTAAGACATGATCGAGTGATTCAAAAGAATGGTCTGATCTGTTATCTTAATAATTTGGATATATTGCACAAAGAAGCAGATAGAATTTATGTGCATGGAATAAAAAGAAAAGGGCAATATTGTAATGGACCGTTTATATATAATTAATGGCTGGAAAATATCCTAATTAAGTCCATTGACTTCTATCTATTTACAACTCGTTATATTCGTTACACCAATGAGACCTATGTGATACAGGCAGAAAATAATTTCATAAAAATTTGATTTCAGTTCAAGCTAAATTTTAAACGGAACCTAAGAATTAATATAATTAACAAGTGACAAAAGTGAACTCGATTATACATTTTTTAAAAGATACAATCTTAAAAAAGAGACATTTAATTAAAAGATTTACAATTTACAAGTAGTTAAGGACGTACCCAAATTCATGTGCTTTTTAATTAATGAGCATAAAATCCAAGTAAATACCTGTAATACTAACAAAAATATAAATCGTATAATTTTGCCTTCTCTATCTTTTATTTCTTCAATTTATAAAAATATAAAAAAATAAAAATAAAATAAAAACTAAGTACTTCAAAATATAAAAATAGTACTAGTACTTCTTCTTTATAGGCTATTATTTAAAAATTATAATAAAGCTTAGAATATAAAATATATATTAAAAATTAAATATATGTTTGCGTTAATAACAATAAACTATAAAATCAGCCCATTAGGTTCAATGATCTTGTTCTGTTGCAATATGAGATTACTTGCAGATCTTTTTCAACATGTTCGAGTATCATGTGTGTGTTCAATCATCATAATCATTGCGTATTAATTCATCCAGTACGAAGATGAATATATCGAATGTTTATAAAACATGTCAAAACCAATCATAGAGGAAAAGCTTGTTTGAAAATAATATCCCATAACGCTATTCTTCAATCTATATTTTATTATAATATGACATATTTCAAATAATTTTATATATTAATCTCTGTATAGATAACTATTTAAAATATATCGCATCAATCTTCATAACATGTATAAAATATCAATTTATAATTTTCTACCATTATTATATTACAACTGTATATTAATTAAAGGAGGATAGTTTTATAGAATTAAAATTTATATTTAATAAAATGACGTGGAAAATAGATTCTAAAATGGTTGCAAGAGATCTATTATATTGTCATTCCCATAGCAAAAAATAAAGAAATGTACTTAACTGTATATAACAAAAAATAGAATAAATAAACAAACAATACTGCTAGATACCACCGGTGGGTAACCCCGGTGCGGCCTCGTGACTGACGTGGCAACTGCAGAAAGGTAACACGGGAGGGGCCAAAATTCATTTCATGTTGAAGAAGAACGAGGGAAACTTGCGCAGGAGTCCAAAATTGGGACCATAGATCTCGCCAATGAGTTTTAACTGGGTTTTTAGCTTGTTCTTTCATCTGCATTTGTGGGTAAGAGAATGGTTTTAACTGTGTTTTTCTTTGTTCCAGTTTGATCTGACTTTCTCGTTTGTTTCATTGTTTTCCTTTTTTTTTTTTTTTGGTATTTTCTATTGCTTTTGCTGTCATTTGCTAACCAATTTCTCATGACAATATACTTTCTTTGTACATGCAAAGGTTGTCTTTTATTCCTATGCTATGGGAAAGAAATCACATGCTACAATTTGCATTGCACATCTCATTAAGTATGCGTATGAAACAACATAGGTTGGCATAAGTCTTTAACAAAACCTATTTCCAAAGTCAAGATGTTTGAATAAAATTGGCAATTTGTTTTAGAGGCAATCCCCTGAATTCTGATTTTAGGTTAACCATGGTTTGAAAGAGCATAAGGCGTGTACATCTTGGACTCGAATGAGTATGGTGCAGAAACATGTCCTTGGCCCTTAACCATTCCCATCATTATTATTTCTCAGTGTCCTTGGCGTGTTAACAAACCAAGTGGCTCTTTGTCTCTACATGTAACAACAAAAATTCATTTGTATGTTTTGGGTGTCCACATTTATGCCGATTAATAACGATTTGTTAGATGAAAAGAGCCAAGAAATGATTTTTTTTTTTCATACTAGATGGTAAGTTACAAGGAAATTACATGCATAAATCACCTAACAATCCCATCGATGACTGAGATGCCTTGGTCATAGATACGCTTTGTTAAAGATGTCTAGTGCCACTAGCATCTAAAATGATTTTTAGTTTTTGTTCATTTTTATTATATGGAACTTGTTACAATGAATGAGAAAGAATATGTTGTGTTCGTTATTTATTCCAATTATTTCTTTCATGTAGATTGATTGCAAATACTACAATTATTTTTTAACTCATCAGTCTTTTCTTTTTGTTGCTTCCATAAACAAAAATATGAAAATATTGGATTTTACATATAATGCATGATATTGCTGAAGTGATACTATAAACATTTTAATAGTTAAAAAACTGAAAATAGTAATTGAGGTTGATACTTGAGGTTGCAATTAATTCTATGAAAATATTGGATTTTACATATGTGCCATTCCTTATTCTGTTTGGTTGTTTCATGAGGTTGCAATTAATACTATGTGTTCATCTAATTAAATGAAATTAAAAAGTATTTAAGATTTCAGATTTATGTTGAATTACTTCATTGGTATCAGTTCTATTATATTTTCACAGCATGGGAAACAAGAAAGAACAGTCAACTACGCATACATTATCTAGCTCAAATCCCCCATCTGAGGTATGTATGTTATATGATTGAGAAAATCATAAACATTGGTATTGTTGATATTTTTTTTTTTCAAAATACATCAATAACTTTATCTAATAACATGTTAGGTCATTCCATCAACTAGTCAAAACATTCCAAATTACATGCCTGGTTACTTTGGACCAGTGCCTACGTGGTCACCAACTTTTCTACCATATCTAACTGGTAACCAATTTCCAATCAACTTACAGGTGGTGATAACTGATTTCGATTTATTTTTAATAAGTTGACTTCTTTTTGCCAACAAAAAATAAAAATAAGGCAACTTATTTGCAGCAGTTTAATTGTTGACCTTTTGTGTTTTTGCAGAATGCTGGTTACTCATTTTAACATATCATGGAACCTCTGACTTCTATCAACAATACAAGCTCTGCCACAAGCAAAATAGTTGGTTCAAAACTCAATAATAAACCTGATGGTGGGGAAACTGAAGCGCCATGTGGATCTCCTACACCTGTTAAAAAATTTACTGAGGATAGACCAAATCTTACGGAATCTAATAATGGCAGTGCCGAGAAATCTTAGAATGTCCAAGTAGTTGATGACGATACGATTGAGGAGCCAAAGTTGAGAATGGAGTTTAATTTCCTTGAAGAGCTATTAAGTTATTATAAGGAATATGGTAAAAAATGCGGGTTTAGGGTGATGATAAAATGTATTGAGAGGGAAGAAGATGAGTCTGTTAGATACATCACTCTTGCTTGTGCCCGTGGTGGGAAGGCCCAGAATAGGACATTAAATGTTGCCAACCCACATCCTACAGGAAAGATAAAATGTAAGGCAAAGATTAATGCCTTAAGGCAAGATAGAGTGCTTTGGTTGATGACAGTACATAATATCCATAACCATGACCTCAGTCCAAAGAAATCCCGCTTCTTTTGATGTAATAGAGAAGCTAGTGATGCCATAAAAAGGGTCTTAGATACAAATGATTTGGCTGGCATCCGAGCGAATAAGAGTTACAGATCTCTTGTTGTTGGCGCGGGGGGATTCGAGAACTTTCCATTTTTGAAAAAGGATTATCGTAATTATATTGACAAGACAAGACATCTCGGACTTGGCATAGGTGGTGCTAGAGCGCTCCGACAGTACTTTTTTACGGATGCAATACAAAAATCCTGAGTTCTTCTAGATGATGGATATAGATGATGACAGGAGGTTAAAGAACTTGTTTTGGGAAGACCCTTGTAGTAGAGCAACGTATCAATATTTTGGCGATGTGGTCACATTCGACACCATATACCTAATGAATCGATATGGGATGCCCTTTGCACCATTTGTTAGTGTAAACCATCATGGGCAGTCAATTCTATTGGAAGCAGGCTTGATTTCCAGCGAGGATACCAAGACATTTGTGTGGTTATTCGAGACATGGTTCCAATGCATGGATGGTAGTGCTCCGAAAGCTATTATCACTGATCAATATAGAGCGATGAAAAATGCAATCACAATTGTCTTTCCAAATACCCGGCATAGATTTTGTCTTTGGCATACACTGAAGAAATTTCCTGAGAAGCTTGGCTCATATGGTTCGTACAAAACAGGGATGAAAAATGCATTGATGAACTGTGTATATGACACCCAACGTGTTGATGAGTTTGAGAAATGTTGGAATTAGATGCTTACCACTTCCAACTTGCATGAGAATGCATGGTTGCAGAGCCTATACGTTGAGTGTAAACATTGGGTACCAACATTTTTGAATGAGTGTTTTTGGGCTAGAATGAGTACAATGCAACGAAGCAAGAGCATGAATGCATTCTTTGACGGTTATGTTCATTCTAGGACAAACTTAAGGATACAAGAACTAAGTTATATGCAATGATTGAGCTGTATCGTGCCAATGAAGAACCCCCATTGATGACTCAAATTGGTTCCAATGTTGATAGTACGGCAAAGGACACTACGGTCGATTGTTTTGGGGAAGTACACAGTCCACATGTGGTTAAAAGCAAAGGCAGACCTCCATCTCTGAGGAGAGCATCCAGGATGGAGATAGACATGCGGAAAGCTAAAGCAAAGACGAAAAAAGCACCAGCAAAGGGGAAGCATAAAGAGGTGCATCTATCTGAATATAAAATTGAATTTATTTTATAAATGGATTAAAATATTTAATGTGTTTTCATTTTTCTCGACATTATTAGCGAGATGGAGGAGACACCCAAGTCAAGGTTCGAGAAGATATACCTGTTGTGGAAGTATGCAGGAATTTATTTGGCCCTTCTAAGATGGATGTGTCCAACATGCAGGTATATTAATAACGTTTATATTTATGGATTCATCCCAATATTTGGCCATATTGATGAGTTTGAATATCAACAGGCAATTCGAGAAAGAGAAACCACGGCTTCATCCATTATTGGAACCCAACCCCAAGAAATAGTGATGCAGAGTCAAGAAAGCGTAAGTGATCCTAACTCATTTTTTAGTTTCATACTAATCTCTATTACGTAAATAATATTTGTTGTTTAATATTTGCATATGCAAATTGGGTTGGATAGATCACAACCTTTGCAATGATGGGTTCCCAGTTAAATTATTTTGGTGTATTTGTGCTTCTTCTTTGTTGGGTTGGATTGGAAACATTTGTCAGGGAATGAATATATTGTGTGTATTTGAGCTTTTTTGTTGTTGAGTTGGAATGGAAAAATTGAATTATGGAGTGGAAGCTATGTTTGTGTATTTGAGCTTCCTAATATGTGAAGTAGCATTGGATTGGATATTGAAGTTGGAAATTAATTACTTTATTGTGATTGTTGAAGACAGATTACACTTGATTACTTCTTTGTCCAAGTCAGTATGGGTTGTATGAATTGTGGCTGTTATATCCATCTGCATATGGAGATGACAATTGGTAGAGCTGTATCGTGTTGCAGAAAAATGGAAGTGTTTGTTAGTCATTGAAATTTCATTATTATTGTCTACTTATATAAGATAAAAAGTAATTATTATCTCATTCTTGGAAATCTACTCTATTTGGGGCTGCTAGCAAAGAACGGAGCCTGGTTACGAATTTCTTGGCTCATCTTGACAATGGTTTGCTCAAGATCATTTATTGATGAAGTCACCAGAGCTCAAGCTTAGATATATAGCTTGTCCAATCTTTTAACTTATTTGCTCGTTGATCTATATCATCTTATCTTTGGATGGTGTGAACATTTCTCTTCCCTTTTTGCTTTGGCTTTTTGGGTGAAAATTCTAGATTTCATTAGGCAGGGATTCTAGTTTTGCCTTCTATTCTTGTTTCCTACCCACTATCTTTTGTTTGAGTTGGATTGGTGTATTAGAAGTAGTATTCTGGTTCTTTGTTGTAATTGTGGTAGAGGTGCAAGTTGGCTTGGTGCTTTTTTATCTCAGAATTGGAAGCTATTGCTAAAATCTTGCTCTTCTCTCTCTCTCTCTCTCAATGTATCAAAGTAAACTCAAAGTGATGCCTAGATGATTGTAACTGTTGAAATAGAGATACCTTTGCAAGGCAGCGTAAGCGATCCTAAACAACACAATCAAGACATTTCTCACTTGTCAAAAAATGGTAAATACAACATCTCATAATAAATACCAAAATAACTATAAGCTACTAAATATCAGTCCAAATCCACAAAATAAATACAAACATATAACTAGTAACTAAAATCCCAAATTACTCCAATACCATAAAATAATACAAATGTACAACTCCAATACATATACATAGAACTAGTAATCCAATCCCAAGTTACTTATATAACACTAGGTAACATGCATGTACAAAGGCAAAACAACAATAAATCCGAAGTAATGAAGCTAAATGGGTTATTTTAGCTTCTTGTACTGCATGCACCAATGCCTTTTGCATAACCTCGTCGCTTTTATTAGATGGTACCATCTCCACCATCTCGAGGCGATCCACTATCTTACGCAGCTCCTTCTCTCTCTTTTCAAGATGCTCGAGTATTTTCTCAACCTTTTTCTCTTTCTTTAACAGTTCGTTGGCCCTTTTTCAAACTTGTAGCTCAGTCACTTCATTACTATTCAACCACTTGAAAAACTTACAGTATGGTAAGCCTTAATGATATCAGAAAAATATTAGAAAATGTATGAACTGTTCAGCATAAAGAAATTTATATATTAAAAAAATGTTTTAGGCATCTGATTAGTTAGTTACCTGTGTATTGTATTTTGAACACCCTAAGAAAGGTCATCTGGGATTTTTTGCAGTGGTTGACCATTTCAAAATGGTTTCAAGCTCGCAGAAGTACAATGTTTAACCCAAAGTACGTTTGGGAAAAGATGAAGAAGATATTGATGAAGATGATAATGACATTCTAAGATAAACCCCCATAAAACAATTAAATAACAGTTGAATAATGATGGAATAAAATTGAATAGTAGAAAGTTTGAATTAATTACTTTAACTACCCTGCCCTAGAGGATAAAATATCATGCAACATGCAATGTCATTCAGTTTACCCCCCTAAGTTACAATCCCTAAGTTCTGACATTGTATTTTTCCTCATTTTCCCTATAATATCCGCATCTAATAAAAACTAAAGAAATCTAAAGCAATTAGTCAAGCCCAAAACCAGATTGTAAGGTACTTTGATGAATCCACAACCAAAAAATTCAAATTGTAAAATAAATAAATAAACCAAATCAAAATCAAACAAAATCTCCAAATCAACAAAAATCTCCATGTATTTAGAAAAGAAACCAAAATACTAAACTAGTATGCTAGCAGAACAATTTATGCAAATAATATATATAATAAAAATTTATACAATGTATGCAAATAATGTATATAAAAAAATTTATTAGATACATGGGTACTAAGGTATCTTAAATGCCCTGCCCTGCATAAGAGATATATGATCATTCAAGTAATCATCATAATGTCCTGCCCTACTATAAGAGATGAGAGGTATTTTCTCATTCATTGGAAAATTCGAGAAAAACCCTAATTCATATAATCATCATAATGTGGTGACCAGACCAAATATTAGTCAAGCCCAAAACCAGATTGTAAGCTACAAAGATGAATCCACAATCAAATAATTCAAATTGCAAATTACTCAAATAAACCGAAACAAAATCATTCAAAATCTAAAAAAAAAAAAAACAGATCAATTCAACAATCCAAAAGCATATAAAATAATGTCATAGTCAATCCAAGCAACCAAAAGCATAATCAAAGTAAACACAGTTCATTAGGACAATGCCAACCCACCCTCGAACAAAACCAAGAAAAGATAATAACAACCCCGCAACAGAAATCCACAAGCATTCATCAATAACCCAACCAATCCAATATGATAATAACAACCCCCCAACAGAAACCCACGCACCCACAAAAAATAACCCAACCAGAATCATGACAACACTAAATCAAAACCCCAACACCCACAAAAATAACCCAACAAAAACCCACGCACCCACATTGCACAAACAATAACCAAACAAAAACCCACGCACCCACAAACAATAACCCAACAGAAACCCACGCACCCACAAATAATCATGACAACACTAAATCGAAGAAAACCTACATAGAAGAACCTCAAAGGATTAACAGAGGGAGAGAAGAGAGAGATGCACTACCTTGTTAGTCTTGGACCATGAAAATGGAAACCATGACAGAGAAGAGAGAAGACAGAGGGATGCGGGAAGAGGAAATCTAGATTAGGGTTACGACGCCGAGAAGAGAGAGATGAGACCGCGACAAAGAAGAGAAAAGATAGAGGGACGCGGGAAAAGGAAAAAAAAAATTGGGCAATTAGGGTTACAACATGGAGAAGAGAGGGATGAGAGAAGAGAGAAGACAGAGGGATGCGGGAAAAATTGAATGCGAGAGATAGATTTTAGCCGAAACAAAACGGTGTCGTTTTTATTTTGATGCCACATAGGCCGCAACGAGGATATAAGCCAGTTGCATCTAGACTTTTCCATAAACAAAATCATCTGGGAAATAAAAGGCTACAAAAATAACAACAATAATCCAAGGCCAACGGTGAACTTCAAGCCAAATGGAGAACCCAATTTCTAGGTTGCACCATAATCGGTTCCTCCCTCATTCTGAGCTACCAGAGTACTAGATGAACCATTGAAGGAGGATTGGCTCCGTACAGCTCCTGAATTCCCAATATATCATCATTGGCAAGTTCCACCTTCCTCGTCTGAGACAAAATCGTCAAGTACATGATCGCATTCTCCACCGAGGAGTGGCCCAGCCCTAGAATATGCCCAATCTCATGCACAGCCACCAACATGAGGTCTACTACCGACATCGACGTGGGCTAGTGTCCCAAGCAAACCGTCAAATGTCTCTTTGTCCCCATGGTCACCCACAAAGAACACAATCTAGATGTTGGCGTCATTGAACGACTCTGTCTGCATGAATGTTAGTGCCGTCACCATAGCCCACCGGTTGAAGGCCCTAGAGAACACACTCTTGACGTCGTTTGAGAGCTAACTTTCTGGCAGGAACGCATAGGTCAGGTTTTGCTTGCATTTAGGCCATCGTGGTGTGCTAGGGAAAAAGTTGTAATGAGAGACGGTCTGGAAGTGCATGCCGTTAGACGATGACATCATTTTCCCAGAGTTCGTGGTCGGGGAGCCATTGATGATATCAGGGACACCGCATATAGACAGCACGATTGTTGTGCCTCAAACTTGTCCAAGAATCATACAAGACGATAAAGAGATAATATTTAAGTGGTTTGGCAACTTGCCTATGTCCACTGAAGCAAAGACTCAATATTTTCAATGTGTTTGTACAAAATTACAAACACTCATAAACAAGGTCTCTATCTCTCAAAAGGCTCTCTGTTCTGGGTTTCCCTAGAACCTATATTTCACCCACAGCCCTTTGCCTTGATTGGTCACCTCAGTGAGGATCCCTTACATTTTGCCTCTTCCTGATCGCTCACCTTAGTGAGGATGGGTTACACCATTGCAAAATGTCTCCTTTTATAGGAGAAGCCTACCTAACATAGCCACCATTGTTGACAAACATGGAAAAATTTCTAGTAGCTATTCTTGACTGTTGAGGGGCTGCTTCAGCCATCTAGGAATAGTGGAAAGCTTCTCTTGGTGGGTGGGAGGCTGCATATTCACATTGGCATTTCACACTTGGGAGTTTCCAACAATCATCCCCTCCACGCAAGTGTGCCAAACTAAGATGTTACAAACGATTGCATCCTACAAATGATTGCACTCCCTCATTGGAATGCTTGTTAGCCATGAGAGATTTCCGCTATCAACTGCATGTTAAAGTGCGTCTTCAAATGGATGTCCATATGCCTCTCCAAATGCATCTTCAAATGCATCAGCATTGTCTACATCCACAGAGCTTGCAAGGGATTTTCTTCAGAGGAGATTTATAAGTGCTTTACTGCACAATCTCAACTCCCTAGGATTCTTCTGTCGCTCGAGTCCATTAGCCCACACTCATGCACACCTTGAACAAACTGAGTTTCGCTCAAGCCATAGCTGAGCAAACAATCTACCTGGTGCCTTTACAGCTTTCAAACTAGGCTCTATAATCCTACAACCACATCAATTTCCAACTTGAAGACTGGTTCTCAACATGCGAGCCTCTATCTCCAGCATGATCCCTTATTATCTATGAAGTTTTACATCTCATGTCTTCAAGTTAGAAGACTAACTAAAGTGATGCATAACTTTAGTTCATCACATACAGTGCCCTTAATCAACACATTTACATAAGGCAATACATCTCCCACTGCACTGGGAATCAATGGTCTCGCACAGACCTTGACACATATCAGAGAACATGTTCCTGAGGTCTCCTTCTCTGACCTAAGCGACTGACTCATCATCCTACTGTTGTCTTCAGTTGATGTACCCATCTTGTGTGCAATCTCTGACTTGCATAATCTCCATTCTTGTAAGATTTTTCTTCATAGCATAGTTCACTATCTTCATTCAGTAGGATATAGTTTAAGATAGTAACCACCATGGAGGTTTGATCGTCTTGGTAGTTATGTGATCATCAACTTTAGGTGTAGACATCGTTGGAACATCTGACATTCTATTCCCATCTCTCACACCTTTGCTTCATGTCATGGTCTAAGAAAATTTCTTCAGGTTTAGATGAGGAAAATTAAAATTGACTTCCTTTTACTTCCTCATCTAATTCACACGACAATTACCATGAGCCAAGACCAATGAATCATTCATGACCTTCCAAGCCTTTTTTTTTTTTGGAGAAAACACTACTGAATGGTTGTTGTCTTTAAACTGTCTTTAACAGCATTGTGTACTGCAAGAAATACGACATCATGTATTTCATCAGTCACCATATTCACAGCATCATTCTCAATTTTCTTCTAATTTTAGCAGTCTCTTGTGGCCTGTCTTGCTATAATTCCTAGCACGTTATCTATTGTCCAGATCTTGACTTGCCTCTGCCCTTATTCCTGGACTTTAACTAATCCAAACTTCTGCTCTGATTATCAACATTCAGGACCAACAAACTCGAGATCTTGCCAGAATCTCTTCTGCGCACCTCCTCATCTAGGATAAGATCTCATACATTATGAAACTTCAACTTTGACTTATTTGCAGAATTACTCATAGTCATTCTCATCACCTCCCAACTTTTTTACCACAACGCCAAATACTATTGGGCAACAAAAGTACATTCTGCCTTTTTTTAAGTTGAACAATTTCTTCATCAGCACTTTATTATTTACAACTGGCTTTTCAAAGAAAGCAACAATGAGATCCGTTGCAGTTCTCTTCTTAATAACATTATACTCCATGAGTTGTATGACTCCCAAAACCTTCCGATATAACAAGTTAATGAGTATCATCTAATGATCTGAAGTTTGTTCGTCAAACTTCACGATCCCAACTGGCTTAAATCAAGCCCAAAAGAATTGAGTCTGGCTGAATTGGACTCCAACTGGCTGATATCAAGCCCAAAATAAATGAGTCTGTCACGACTCCAACTGGCTACGATTAAGCCTAAAACAAATAAGTCTTGCATGACTCCAATTGGCTGAGATCAAGCCCAAAACATATGAGTCCTACACAACTTCAACTGGCATAGATCAAGCCCAAAATGATCTATAACTTATGGATGGTTCAGATCGAAAGTATCAATGGAGAATCTCAATATTCCCAACGTATAGATGAGTCTGAAATGATCCAAATAGTTTGTCAACACTATTTGATCATCGCAATTAGACTCCAAAGGGCATAGATTAAGCTCAAAATGATCTGCAACTTATAGATGGTTCAGATCAAAAGTATCAATGGCAAATCTCAACATTCACACCATACAGATGAGTCCGGAATGATCAAAATAGATTGTTAGCAATATTTGATCGTTGAAATCGAACTCCCAATGGCTTAGATCAAACCCAAAATGATCTGCAACTTATGGACGGTTCATATCGAAAGTACCGATGGTGAATCTTAACATTCTCACCATACAGATGAGTCTAGAATTATCCAAATAGTTTGTCAGTACTATTTGATGATCGCAATTGGATTCCAAATGGCTTAGATCAAGCCCAACAAGGATCTGGAATTTGAACAATCCATATTGATAGTATGAATGGTGAATCTCAACATTCCCACTGTATGGATGAGTTCAGAATGATCCAAATAGTTGAAAAGTACTATTTGATCGTTGTAATTGGACTCCAAATGGCTTAGATCAAGCCCATAAATGATCTAAAATTTTAACGGTCCTGATCGTTTGGCATGTGTGTTACACACATTGAGCTGTGCGTCTGGGCGCTTGAGGCGCGTGTGTATCACGTGCCGAGTCTTCCTAGGAAGCGTAGGGTGTGCCTCTCACGCGTCTTCAACTTTCGATGCGCGTGTGGGCGCATGAGACCGTGTCTTCACGCGTCTTCTTCCTCCGCCATGAGTGGGGGCACGTGGGCACGTGTTACCCACTCGTCTTCTTCCTTTGGTGTGATTGAAGCCCATCTGTGTGCTCTCTGACTTCTAGGGGCATGTACAGGCTCCTTTGAGTTTTTAATGCCGTTTGCAGCAATGGATTCATCTTGACGCGAGGAACGTCCTTGTGTAATCAAAAGTTGCTTTCAATCAATTTGGTTTTTTTGGACAGCATGAAACCAAAGCTCTGATACCAATTGTTGCGCCTCAAACCTGTCTAAGAATCACACAAGACGATAGAAAGACAATATGTAAGTGGTTCGGCAACTTGCCTACATCCACTGAAGCAGAAATTCAGTATTTTCAATGTGTTTGTACAAAATTACAAACACTCATAAACAAGCTCTCTATCTCTCAAAAAACCTTATGTTCTGGGTTTCTCCAGAATCTATATTTCTCCCACAGCCCTCTACCTTGATCACTCACCTTAGTGATGATCCCTTACATCTTGCCTCTTTCTGATCGCTCATCTTAGTGAGGATTGTTTAAACCATTGCAAAATGTCTCATTTTATAGGAGAAGCTACCTAACGTTATATATAGATGAATTACAATTAAATCTTAGGAAGCCAAACAAAAGGCTTCGTCTGAATAATTCATTTATTAGTTAAAGCTGTTAGCTGGCAATTAAGTTAGTTATTCTACAAGTATAGATGTCAATAATTAATTGGTTATGTTAGTGTATAAATACAGGACCTTTTGTATAGAGATGTAATTCAATTCAACAAATGAGAAGTAACGATACAGTTTGCTTACCTGAAACCCTCTATTTTTCCCGATTCTACAATTTTACATGGATACTCTTCCGCATACTCTCGTGATCGTTCTTGATTTTTGTTCTTCTTCTATGGCAAATCATTCTGATAGTTCTACTGAAAATTCTTTCTATAATTCTGATAGTGCTTCTATGGTAGCAGCTACTTCTAGGATGAATTTCTCTGACGATCCATCAAGCTGTTATTATCTACACCCTTCTAATAATCCTGGTGCACTTCTCGTATCTGAAATTTTCACTGGTGAGAATTACATTGCATGGAGCCGATTGATGTCAATTGCTCTTACAGTGAAGAATAAAATTGCCTTTGTTGATAGATCTTTGATGCAACCTACTGATGGTGATGCTTGTCTCTCTGTTGTGTGGCTAAAAGCCAACAATCTTGTTCTATCCTGACTGATGAATTCTATTGCCAAGGAAATCCGTGGAAGCCTTCTATATTTCACAAATGCCTTTTATATCTGGGAAGAACTCAAAACCAGATATCTTAGGAGTGATGGTCCAAGGGTGTTTATTTTGAAAAAGTCTCTCAGCTCCATTTCTCAGGGCTTGAAATCTGTCACTGAATACTTCAGTGAATTCAAGACTCTATGGGACGAATATATCAGTTATTGTCAAATTCCCAATTGCAAATGTGGAAATCTTGACAAATGCTCGTGCAATATCCTAAAGAATCTCACTGATCGACAATAATCAGATTATGTGATGAAGTTTTTGGTTGGTCTTCATGATTCTTACTCAACAATCAGAAGTCAATTGTTGTTGCAATCCCCTTTGCCATCCATGAGTAGTGTATTCTCCTTACTTCTCCAAGAAGAAAGCCAAAGGTATTTAACTAATGCAATTGGCATTCCAACTAATTCACATGCAATGATTGCTACACAATCATCAAAACCAGCACCAAACAACAATCGACTGACAAAGCAAAAGGGAAGATCAGATCTAGTTTGTTCTAATTGTGGCTACTCTGGTCATCTTGCTGACAAATGCTTCCAGTTGATTGGATATCCACATGGATGGAAGATACCGAAACGAAAAAGATCCATATCTACACCAATGTAGCTTCGAATTTCCAAAGATTGCCCACTGCAAATAATACTTCAGTTTTGGAGCAAAATTCAAGTAATTCCAACATTTTTTTCTCTCAAGAGAAAATTCAAAATCTGCTAACCCTAGCAAACAGTATCTCAAACTTGAACAAAAACACCAATGCATCTACTAATGTTGTTTCTACCTCAGGTAAATTCTCTTCCTACAACATAGCCTCAGTATCAAAGAATCAATTTACTTGGATTCTTGATACTAGAGCAACAGATTATATGATATGTTCTCCTCTCCTTGTTGATTCTATTGTTTTGCCCAAATTCACTTCTAATAGTCATTTACCAAATGATCAAACAGTTCCTATCATTTCTATTGGTTCTGTCAAGTTTTCACCTGATATAATTCTGCATAATGCTTTGTATGTTCCATCTTTCAATATTAATCTTGTATCAGCATCAAGATTAACTAATGACAATTCAATTGGATTATTTTTTCTTCAATCCAAATGTATTTTATAGGATCTCAGCAAATGGAGGATGATTGGGTTTGTTGAAGTTCAATTTGGTCTATACCATCTTCAAAACATTTCTGCTCAAGCTAATAATGAATGTATTCTTTAGCTCTTTCATCTTCTACTTTTATTGTTGAAACTTGTAATGTCAATTCTGATATATGGCATTTTCGCTTAGGCCATCTTCCTTCTGCAAAGATACAATTCATAAGCAATTTTAGATTCTTTAGTAAAAACTGTTCAAAATAATGTTTGTGAGATCTATCCACTAGCAAAACAGAAGAAATTACCCTTTCATGTTTCAAGCAGTCAATCGAATAAAGCATTCCAATTAGTTCATGTTGACATTTGGGGTCTATTTTCCATTCCATCTTATTTTGATTATCAATATTTTTTGACAATTGTTCATGACTATACTTGATTCACTTGGTTATTCCTAATGAAAACCAAATCAAAAACTCGATTCAACATTAAGAACTTCTTGTCTTATGTTCAGACTCATTTCAATACTAATGTTCAAACTCTTAGATCAGATAACGACCAAGAGTTTAATATGCCAACTTTTTATCAAGAGCATGGCATTATACATCAACTATCATGTATTGAAACACCTGAACAAAGCGGAAGGGTTGAAAGAAAACACTAACACTTGTTGAATGTGGCCAGATCTCTTATGTTTCAATCTAAATTGCCTTTATCCTATTGGACAAATTGTGTGTTAACTGCTACACATCTGATCAATCAAACTCCATCGGTTATACTAAACAACCAAATACCATATTCTCTTCTATTCCAGAAACCAGCAAATTATAATCACTTGAAAGTTTTTGATTGTTTTTGTTTTGCTAGCATAATCACAAATAACCGAGGAAAATTTCAACCTATAGCCACAAAATGTCTCTTTCTTGGTTATCCACCTAACATCAAAGGATACAAACTACTCAATCTCCTTAATCTTAAAACCTTTGCATCTAGAAATGTAGTTTTCTATGAATCCATTTTTCCTTCCATTCCAAATACAGTTCATACACCACTTGTATTTCCAAATTTTCCTCAAATCTATGACTCCATACCTAATATCTCATTTTCTAATATTTGTGTTCCTAATGCTTCAGTTCCTGATTCTTCAATCCCTAACACTTCAGAAGACCAAATAAATACCAACAACAATATTCTTAGAAGATCTGAAAGAGTTAAGCATTTTCCTACATATCTGCAAAACTATTATTGTGGTAACTTGACCAAGATCACTTCAGCATCTCAAGCACCTTCAAGCTGTCATTCTGCTGGTAAGCCTTACTGCATCTCATCTTTCTTATCTAATTCAAAATTATCAGCCAAACATAAAGCCTTTGTTTTTGCCATTTTATCTACCTTTGAACCCAAAACCTACAAACAAGCTAGCTCTATTCCACACTGGAAAAATGCCATGGCAGAAGAGATTAAAGCTCTTGAGCATAATAAAACTTGGGATCTTGCAATTTTGCCTCCAAACAAAACTGCCATAGGATGTAAGTGGGTATACCGAGTGAAATTTAATGCAAATGGTGATGTAGAGAGGTATAAGGCAAGGCTAGTAGACAAGGGGCTATACTCAACAAGAGGGGCTTGATTTCTTTCATACATATTATCCTGTTGCCAAGATGACAATAGTCCGAGTTTTACTTGATATTGCTGCCATTAAATAATGGCATTTACATCAACCTGATGTAAATAATGCATTCGTGCATGGAGATCTATATGAGGAGGTTTATATGCAATTACCACCATGATTCTCTACTGCAAATGATCTTCGGGTCTGTAAACTCAATAAGAGTTTATATGGCTTAAAACAAGCCTCAAGACAGTGGTTTTCAAAACTGTCTTCATCTCTACCCAGTCTTGGTTTCTGCCAAGGAAAATCAGATTCAAGTCTTTTTATCAAACAGACTTCAACTAGCTTCATGGCCCTATTGATTTATGTTGATGACATTATAATAGCTTCTGATAATCTTGAAGAAATAGCTATTGTGAAGAAGTTTCTCCATGATAGATTTACTATAAAAGATTTGGGTGAGTTTAAATATTTCTTAGGCATTAAGGTTGCCTCTATGCCAAAGAAAATATGCTCTGGATATCTTAGAAAGCAGTGGTTTTTTCTGGCTCCAAACCAATTGCCTTCCCCGTGGAATCCAATTTTAAACTCACAACAAATGATTCAAGTCCATTACTACCTAATCCAGCTTCATAGGCAGACTTTTATACCTTACAATAACAAGACCAGACATAGCATATGCAATACAAGCTCTCAGCCAATTTATGTCTAGCCCTCATACAATGCATCTCCAAGCAGCAGCAGAGAGTCATTCAATACTTGAAGGCTACACCAGGTCAAGGTATCTTCTTATCTGCAACATCTACTTTGCACCTAAAGGCTTACTCTAACAGTGATTGGGGCAGTTGTTTGGATGCTAGAAGAAGTGTTACTGGATTTACAATCTTCATTGGAGATTCACTCGTCTCATGGAAATCCAAGAAGCAACCAACAGTAAGCAAGTCATTAGCCACCACCACTTGTGAATTGCAATGGCTGGTCTATCTATTAGCTGATTTGAATATAAAACATTCTCAAGCTGCATTGTTTTATACTGATAGCAAACCTGCCTTTGAAATAGCTTCAAACCCAGTCCATCATGAACGAATAAAGCACATAAAATTAGATTGCCATCTGGTCAAAGAAAAGCCACAAGAGGGTTGGATCAATATCATTCATATTCCTTCAAAACACCAACTAGCAGACCTCTTAACTAAACCCCTCAGTTCATTAAATTTTCATTATCTGATTGGCAAGATGGGAATGATAAAAATTCATTCTCATATTGAGGAGGTGTTGGAGTATTCAAAGTTACATAGATGAATTACAATTAAAATCTTAGGAAGCCAAACAGCAAGCTTCGTCTGAATAATTCATCTATTAGTTAAAGTTGTTAGATGGCAATTAAGTTAGTTATTCTATAGGTACATATATCAATAACTAATTGGTCATGTTACTATATAAATACAGGACCTTTGTATAGAGATGTAATTCAGTTCAACAGATGAGAAGTAACAATACAGTTTGCTTACCTGAAATCCTCTGTTTTTCCCGATTCTACAATTTTACAAACGTAGCCACCATTGTTGACAAACATGAGAAAATTTTCAGTAGCTATCATTAACTGTTGAGGAGCTGCTGCAGCCATCTAGGACTAGTGAAAAACTTCTCTTGGTGGGTGGGAGGCTGCATGTTCACATGGGCATTTCACACTTGGGGGATTTATAACAACGATCTGTTGGATGGTCTGTGGGTTGAGCTCTCCCGTGACATTCAGGTTGAAGTTTTTCTGGTAGGTCTCGATGGTGGCTTGGAAAGCGTTGTCGAAGTAGTCATCAATGTAATTGGACGTGGAGTTGGTGATGTAACCGAAGTGTTGCAAGTAGTGCTTAAGCTTGGACAAGCCGTCAAATTTATCGTCTGCGTGGAAGTCGAAGAGGTTTCAGAAGAAGTCCCACAGGCCGTTTGTGGCATTTAACAATGGCAGTATCGATGTGATATTGAGGAAGAAATGAGCAGAAACCGTAGTCGATGAGAGCAGGAGCAAGATTGCAATGGTGAACAAGCATATTAATGTCATTGCTTGAATTGAATTAGGATAAAGGAAGTCAAAGATCATCAATGAATACCAAAAATGAATGGAGGATAGATTACATAAGAGAAGTCATGCTTATTAAGAGCTTGCTAAAGTCGGAGGTTGACGTTGAAGTGTTCTTCTTGAGGTTTTCATGATCAAGAGAAGGACATACGTGCATATTTATATTGCGTTGTGTACATTGAAAAGTTTGATGGGAAGCATGGCCGGTTTCGCGGTCGTTTTATGTACTTCGGCACGTTAACGTACATGGGTTCTAAATGGCGCCGTAGTAGGTAATATTAATACTGGTGCTAACCGACAACATTTTGAAATTATAATTTAGAGTTCCTTCCCACAATTCATTAATATTCCGAGGCGGAAAGAGGCTTGCTTGGAATTTTGAGTATTGCTCAAACAGTAACCAAACAGGCGGCTTTTGTAGTATGCTTTAGCGAACATCTCAATAAAATAAATTTATAAATTAACATATTTTCATGTAGTACATTAAATTATAATATTATTTTTATTAATTATAAAATAGCTAACGTACTTATCATATAAAATCATAATTATATTATTTTATAAATTTACTTTTATGATATATAGGGGTGTAAATTTTAACCTGAAAACTGGACCAGTTGTACCGGTTTTGGACCGGTCCGGTCCGGAACCGGTTTCATGAAATAGAAAACCGGTTGGAACCGGTCCGGTTTCGGTTCCGGTCATTTCTAGACCGGACCGGTACTATTTAATATATTTGTATTTATTTATTTAATGTTATAAATTATATATAATTTTTATATATAATATATAATAATATAAATTATAATTATATATAAGATAATGTTATTATAATTTATAAAATAAAAGTTTAATCTTAAATATGAAAATTTAATTGATCATATGCTTTAAATATATAATATTATAAATATATATTATTTATTAATAACATTTTATCATAGATTCATAAGAAGTAAAAATGGAAAAAGAAAGAAAATCACTCAAATATTATTACTATATTTTGATGGCCTTATACACTTAAAACTTTTTATATTTTTTCTAATAAGTACATAAAACATTAGTAGATAAATATAAATTATATATATTAGCATATAATTTATATACAGCTATACTAAAGATATACTAATAGCATAATTTTTTTACATAGCAGATTTTTTTTTTACATAGCAGTTTTTTTTTACATAGCAACTTTTTTTTACATAGCAGTTTTTTTTTATAGCAGAATTTTTTGACATAACAGTTCTTTTTTTAAACAGATTTTTTTATGATAAATATATATTTTATTAAAACCGAAAAACCGGACCGAACTTGACCGGAACCGATAAAATCGGAGTACCGATTTTGGAGAGTAATCGGTACGTAATCGGTTTTAAAAATGTAAAATCGGTACCTATCGGTTCGGACCTAGATTTTGTCCAAAATGAGACCAAACCGGACCGATTACACCCCTAATGATATCTCTTTATCATGATAGCATTTCACGATATCGCATGTATTTTCTTGAATATTGGTTTGCAGTCCTATATTCCATTCAATTTAGGGATGAGATTTATAAGGCTGCCACAGATCCGAATACAGGAGGCTCAAAGTTAAAGACAGGTACATAAAAGACATCTAATAGACTCATTCAGAACCCTTTTCTTGTGTTTTTCTTTGTTCTATTAAATTGGTTTGTTAATTTCCCCTTAATTAAAATATAATTAAAGGTAAGTAGGCCGTAGCCAGCCAGGAAAGCATCATATCCTAATAAATTCCTTTAAAATTGTTAGTCCTCCATCGTTTCTTAAAATATAATATGCAAAAAAAGCTTTTGATAATAAATTGATCAAGATATAATATTATTTGTTAATATAAAACAACAAACTTTTATGCTTATTTCCGGTTTTAGTACTTTCCAATTTCGGCGGTATATTGCTTAATTATTTGAATTTTGGATCCACTGTCTTAACACGATCGAGTGATTCAAAAGAGTGATCTAATCTGTTACCGTAATTTGGATATATTGCACAAAGAAGCAGATAGAATTTATGTGCATGGAATAAAACAAAATTGGTAATATTGTAATGGATTGTTTATATATAATTAGTGGCTAAAAAATATCTTAAAGGAAATGATAATTGCAGTCGTAAGTTCGTATTCGCAAGTGTCCTAAAATCATTTTGAAAATAATAAATAAATATATAATCTAAATGGAAATGATTTAATTTTTTAATAGTAAACCACGCTCTTTTCCAAAGTAACTGCACGGTATTTACACACTCCACGACTATATGTAGCATTATTCTAGACACAAAATGATTTCATAAAAATAAATTTATAAATTGATATGACTTGATATAATAATATTTTATAATAAAAATAACTTTACAATATAAATAATAAATAAGAGAATTAGCTTTGATTTGAGCAAGTAGTGGATGATATCAAAGAACTACTTAAGAGAAGACAAGATTGGAAGGTTGCGTGGGTACCGAGAGTAGGAAATGGTATTGCACACCAGTTAACTAAGTTTAGCTTTAAATATAGCAATGAGATTGTAATGATCGAAGAAAGTCTTGAGTTTATTTTAGGTAATGCGTTGTTTGACAAACTTTGTAATTGATATATTATTATCAATAAGTAGTTCATTTCAAAAAGAAAAAAGAAAAGAAAAAGAAATTACTTGCTTATAATTAATTACATCGATCAGTACTACTTAACTTTGTGTTAATTATTTTTTATTTATTTCAATATATAAACTAATTGGGTACATTAATAGTGAAAATTTATGGGATTAATTACTTTATATACTTCAATATTACGATTTATTTCAAAATGCGCGCATTGCATGATGTTTCTCACTTTACTTGTATCAAATCCACCATAAATACATCATTTACTATATACGACTACATTTATTATTCACTTAGCACAAACATTTTATACATGCATTTTTTTTATAAATTGAGAGAATAAATTCAGGAGACAGTATCATTTTCCTTTTTTTATTCCTTCTGTTTGGTGAGAGGCACAAAAAGATCGGAGGGTGAGACGAGGTCGTCCAAATCCGACCAACCCAATGAATCATCTTAAAGAACAAAAATGGAGCGAATCAGTTGACTACATCAACAGGGAAAAAATTGTGGGCGACAATACTATGATGTTTGCTTATTTATTATAGGCATTAATGATACACCAACTATATTACAATTCAACTACTATTACATATTAAAATATTAATATTTTCTACTTTAATTTAAAATTTCTGCACTTGTAACAGTTTAAAGTAAATAAAATAATAATTTTTTTATACTAAGTTGTAAACAACTTGTAGTTTATATCATTTTCCATTTATCATTCGCATTTCAGATTACATTTTCATAGGGCAGGATTCAAATTGGGTGCTACGGTTTTCCAGTAAATTTTCTGCTATAAGACGGGAGGTTATCAATAAAATGTAGAGTCTCGTACGTCCACTTTAGTTAAAATGCAAAATAATAAACATGAGTGAGGCCTCATTTGGATAGTGAAATGATATTAGATGATGCATGAATATGTGAAATAATTTGTAAAATATTTGAATTAATATATATTATAGCATTTTGGAAAACGAAAGAAAAAATTGAATAAAAATATTAAAAAATTAAAATATTGTTTAGAATATAATTGTTATTTTAAGATTTGAAAAAATTGAATTATTTTTTATATTTTATTTGTAAGTTTGGAAAAATTGTAATGATTAGATAAAAAAAATTGAATGTTTGAAATAAAAAATTGTTTGTGTTTATGGTTGTTAGCGTCGTGTTTTGTATGCCTTTGTATCATATTATAGTGACTCGGGTCTTTAACGTTGAGTTTGCAAAATACAGAGAAGATGACGCTTGGGGAGGGTGGCTTTGGGACTAAGGAGCCTCCGATGCCTGGCTTGCCAGTAAAATGTTTCTTGGATATTTGTAAATAATTAACGAGAGCGTAATCGAACGAGCCAGAAAGCTTTCCTCATACTTAGGGATGGCTATTTATACCGATGCTTAAGGGGGACAGATCCTCTCTACTCCCATGAGGCCCTTGTCCTTATCATTGTTCTTTATTGTCAGTCTTACTAATGCGGCGTGCTTTTATGACAGCACCATCAATGCACACATGGTCTGAGCAAAACTACCATTAATGTGGTGGCTTCCTGACTAACTTTATCTCGAATTTTCTTTTTTGTCCGTCTGTTTTCTGGGGTAAGGGGATTGATGACTCCTCTTTTCTTAATTCCATTCTGCTAGGTTCAATTTCCAATAGAGGGATGCAGCTATGTAGTACCCTGGCAACTTGTCTGTAAGTAGGTATCTACCAATCAACCCAGATTATCGCGGGTCACTGCTTGAGCCTTTGTCTTCAACCGGTTGTTTGTGGGTCTTCAATAGTATTTGAAGAAAAATTCTATTCATAAGCCTCATACACCACACATTACTCTTTTTATTATTTTTTTTAATTTTTTTCTCTTACTAAATGTGTGGTATATGAATGATTAGCAAAAGAATTCAATTCTTTTAAAAAGAATAAAACTAAATAAAATTTTAAAAAAATAAAAAATAAAAAAATAAAAATTTGTGTGGTGTATATGCTTATGAATAACAAAACTCGTATTTGAATATTAAGATAAGATGACTTAGATGAACTTTGCTATCCAAACCAAACTTAGGGTGCTTAGTGAATGAGATGGGAAAAAAAAAATCTATAAATAGTAATAAATAATTTGTAAATAGCAATAAAAATATTTGAATTATGATGCTTTATGAGAGTCTAGGAATGAAAGAAAAAGTTGAATAAAAATATTATAAAGTGAAAATATTGTTAGAATATAATTTTTTTAATATTATTTTTATTTTAAAATTTGAAATAATTTAATTATTTTTTGTATTTTATTTGAAATTTAAGAAAGTTTTAATGATTAAGTAATAATTAAATAAAAGAGTTAAAAAATTAAAATTGAAAAATACTTATGTTAAAATGATATCTTGGAAGGAAATGTATGGAGATGAGATGGTTCCAAGAGTGATCTCAACTCATGTCATCCAATAATTACAAATTTCTTAAATTTCTACACAAATATAATAAATAATTCACTTTTTTCAAATTTTAAAATAATTATAATATTCTAACAATATATTATTCAACTTTTACTTCATCTCAACTCATTATCCATTATCCAAACGGTACGTTAGTCTCATATCTTCTCCCGTCAAGAACGATTAACAAGAGCCACTTGTAATTGAATTCATAAGACTTTACAGCAATATTGTTTAGTAAACAAATGATTCTCAAAGTTGCATTCCATACAAAAATGAAATGTTTTCTTTCAATTTCAGAGTTACCGCATCAAGTTGAATGCAATTCATCCACAATCACTGCAAACGATCTCACTACATAAAAACATCTTTAGTTTGATAAGAGATATGTACAAATATTGTGTCTCACGCTGAAACTAAAAGTGCATATCAGTGACTTAGCTTCTTTTCCAAGGATATTATTACCAGTGTGCAGCTACATGAAAATGTCGTACAGGTAGGTATAAAAGCAGGATAGAGGCACGTTTGAGGAACAACAATAACACATTGTGTTACTATACTGCGTGGCCAAAAAGACTGATTCAACGAGAGATATGCCTTCGCATGCAAGTTAAATTTCGAATTAACATCGAATGGGCCTATCGTAAATAGGAGGTAAGGAGGGGCAGTTCTCATTCATGTTTGTATATGGCTCTAGCGTGTTATACTGAGGCAATTCCATCCAATACTCACCAAGAACCTGGCAGAATGGGAGCCGTCCACCCTCATTGTTACACCAACTTGGCAGTCGTGTTTGGTTATCCTCAAATATCTTGAGCATATATGCATCACGAATCTGCAACAATTTATAAAGCCCATGTCATTTGTCATAATTGATGCATACAGTGACCCTAATGAGAATAGATTAAAAAAAAAAAAAAAAAACAAGGAATACAAGTCCCGGTGAGAGGGGGTGCGGGGGAATTATGACTTACAGTGAACTCAGTTACTTGAATAGAGTTAGAAGTAGGTCCAAAAATTCCAGCCTCTTTATACATTGCAAGTATAAATGCAACACAGGTTGTCGACTTCCCATCACTATACACCCACTCATCTTGTTCTGGAATGGTAAGCAATTGATCAAATGCTATTCCACGCTTTTCAGTTTCAGCTAGAATTTCATACAAGTCCAAATCCTGAAAAAATGTTTAAAAAAAAAAAAAAAAAAACAGCTAAAATGAGAGATGACGATAGCAAAAGCAGCTAAAGGTAAAATATGCCAATGAAAATGAGCACTTTCTGCTGAGACTAGCACAAAGCCAAGAATCGTTTTGGCCCATCATTATCAGAATCAAACAGACAGAAACTGCTTGAAATTTCTAGTGTGGTATAATCATCTGCTTAAAAAATGGCCGCACCATCAAATTTTGTGCTACTCAAAATATATTACCTACACAACCAAGAACACGAAAACTCAACCTCTGGAACAAAGCTTAAAAAAAGTGAAGTGGATAATTTTTCAATACGGAAAATTGTATTTCACCATCTTTTCTGGTGGAAGGAAGCTAGTCAACAGTGAAGCAAAAAGAAAAATAACTCGCAAGGCACACTCTTGATGAGATTCATTGATCAGCATGTGTTATAACAAATTTCCTATTGGCACTGTTCATTATCCCTCCTTGATTGTTATCGATATAACTACCATTCATATAGCCTATTGCAGACGTATATTCCATAGGTACAGTACCGAAACACCAGCTTCCATTGAACATAAAGATGATCTTCAAAAAACAGCAAATTGATGGCAATTGAAATGTCTTATAATGAGGAGATAGAACTCAGAACTCATAACAAATATGTTAAACAGTCCACAAACACGTCTAAAGAAAGACACTCATCTGGGTCTAAGCATTTTCTTTCCTCATAAAATACATTATTTGTAATTTCGATGGTGCATCATACACCAGGTCAACTGAGATTTTTGTTTGAAATTCTAGCAAAACAACATGCTTTAGAATCCAGAAGTGTAAAATAAATCCCCATAAACAGTAGAAAAAAGAATAGCATCAAAGGAATGCAACTACCTCAGTCCCCAGTCGCTTGTTTAGAGCTTCATTCCACATATTAGCAGCATATGCTGGCTGCATTCTTGTCCACATAGACATGACAGAAATGACCTGCAAACAAAACTAGCCAATTTAAAACTACTTGTGAATAACAATGTGCTGCTGCCTCTATGTGAACTGACTGCAATACCCAAACAAACACCACCACAGCAATAAGTTAATCACAATGCCAAAGCAATGGTGAACCATGTGCATCACCATCATATCTAATCAATATGCAATAAGTTAATGACAACTCCAGTGATATGTTTAGCAAGGATATGTAGCAACAGTTTTAGTTCATTCAGTAACCTCCATGGAAAAGCAAGTTTGATAAAGCACATTTATTTTAAAATTAGTGAAGATGCATACCAAGTGAGCATCAAGAGGTGGAGGATAGTTGTCAGATACTGTGTCAATCCAACTAAATATCATGTTGTGATAACCATATGGCTTGCCTGCCATGCTCCGAGCATACTCCCACGCCGCCGTGGAGTTGAATTTTGCACGCAACTCTGGATGCAATGGAAGCAAGGCTATTTGTGGATTAGAACTATCCTTTAGTGCTAACTCCCACCATTCATCCCATGGAATTACCACTATAATCTCTTCACCCTGCATAGTCAGAATAGGTATGGTTTAAAGACTTTTCAGTCTGTGGGCCACTTAGGAAAAAAAAAAAACGAAAAATAGAAAGAAGAATGCCCTCAAAATCATATCGTAATTCAAAGCCATTCAAATGATCCCAAAAATTTAATTTAAGGAAACGATAACAAAATCAGAGCCATATCAACCTAACATGGCTAAGTAAATACTGTCTACAGGCATGTAGCCATGCTAAAATGAAGAGATCAAGCCATATATTATTTTACAAAATTTTGCTAATTTAAGTTATGGGAATCTGTTCTTGTATTTGCATTAGTCATTTATTTCATACCTCTTCATTCTCGTGTCCAGATTCACCAACCCAAAGATTACCCATTTCATCCTTCAAACAAACTGCTGTATGACCAGCAAATGCACCAGTTACCCATTTTTCTAATGTCTCAAATCCACCCCACCGACCACGGATCTTTGACACGGCTAAGAAGTCACCAGAATGAACATCATCAGGATTTATAGTTGCTCGCCAAGGCTGAGGACGTTTTTCAAATGATGCACTCATGTGGTTCTTCAGAAATGCTATGTTGGCATTCTGACCCCATGCAGTGTTTGAAAACAAAGGCAAGACGTCCACTAGAGAAAGCAGGGTCCCTAGCATTCCTGATGGCATGAGAAATACAGAAATCCCGTGCTGCTTAACCTGATCAGTAGATTTAGCAGGAATATCACATTTAAGCAATAAAGTTTACAGGCATAAGATCTAAACACACAGAGAATATAAGCATACATATTCCAACTCTGCATGCTCTTCCCATGAATTAAATTTCAATGTATGTTCTCTAGCAGAGAAGTAGTAATCCCATGTAATCCTGTAGGGTGTTGCAAAAACATACAGATCCATGCAGGTCCAGCTGTGCGCTGCAGATGTCTGTAAAGGGGGGAGAAAGTCAATCCAGGAAACTTTACCAAAATATCAAGACCAAAAGAGAATATTTAACAGGTTGGATGATTTAACAAATCTACCAAGCACTTTTCCCTTACTTACGATGGTATTTCCAAAAAGGAAATTGGCATGGATACAATCACATAAACATGGATCTTTTATAACATTTTAACACCAACTGGATCTATTTGACAGCACCATTGGTTAACTTGTAAATTATGCTACAAACTGTAGAAATCAATTTTTAAGTATAAAATCAAGTTTACGGCCACTCCCCAACAGAGGAGGTACATCAAAGTAGATGGTTTTCACATGGGCCGATGCTAACGGCCCATGCAATGGAACAGTTTGAAATACACAACTTCTTTCTAACCAAATCCCAAAATGTCACATCCCATTTTTTTCTTTTAACAGAAAATCAGAACATGGAAGTGGGAAAGGGTAAGTTCGCACCACAAATCAAGAACAACAAGATAAAGATAATACAAGGTTACAATCGGCCTCCTAAAGGATTCATTCAGTTGTAAGATTGAAAACTAGCTACTGCAAAGTAAGATCTATTATGGATGAGGATGCCCTATAATTCTATAACCGAATTGTAGGTGGATTTTTTAGAGAAATAGACAAAGCAAGTGTGTCTTGTGTTCTTTAATGATAATTTAGTCAATGGATGACGTTCGATGCCCAAAATGGTCCTAAAACTTCAAATTTGAAAAGCTATCTCAAATTTGGTATCCAATTCAAGTTTCTATTGCAAAAAAGCAAAAATAAAAAATTAGAAAAAAATGCCCAACCTCAACCATTCTAAATTCAATTCAACCAAATTTAACAATACACCATTTAAAATAACCGTAAAAAAAATAACGATCATGATTGCGTATAAGTCTAACCTTGAGATAGAGAACACCGCCTCCCAACTGCTCTTCCCGATCGCCTTCGGTGAACTCGAGGCGAGCCTCGTTGCCATCAAAGCAAGATCCTTTCCACTCAATCGTCCCATTGTACGGACTCACCGACCCGACGAAGGACGGCAACAAATCGACGGCACTGTGGAAGTTGTTAAGCACCGGCCACGATATCTGATGGGGCAGGGCGGGAAGCACGTCCTTGACCCGAAACGGCAGCTTCAGAGCGTGCCCAAAATGGGAACCAAATAAGAGCCCCAAAGAGCAGAGTATCAACGAGAGCCGTACGGATGGGGAGAAGAGAGACATGGAGCTCTTGTGGGCTCTGGCTCTACAACTGCGGTGCGGTTTGAGGATTTGGAAATTGGGAAGTGGAAGGATTTTGGGATTTTCTGGCTGTACGTGGCGGAGTCTTACACCAATTGTTAGTCACTGCGTGGTTTATTTGTTCTATTTCCACGTCAAGTATAATAATGCCCTTTTTCCAGTTTTTTTTTTTTTTTTTTTTTTTTTTTTTTTTGGGCAATGCGAAGAAATTAGGGGTTACCAAAGAAAAATAAGAACTCCAAGACAAAGATTGACGAGCAGAAGGCATTTATGGACATATAATTCATGAAATTTTAAGAAGACTTCGACCAAAATCATCTTAATTTCTTTTGAAGCATATACTATCTCTCCCGTGATGAAAAAGTAATTCCACAAATTAAAATATTTTTATATGAATTATTAAATATATTTTATAATAAAAATAATTTCACAAGTCTGACAAATTATATTAAGTCACTTCAATTTATATAATTACTCTTATGTAATTTATTTGTAATTAAAATATATTCTTTTTTAAAAACACCAAAAAGCAAAATACTAGAGACTTTTTAGTGAATGAATACCAGCAAATTTCAATTGAATCGAAGATTATTTATTCGGAATAGGAGGGAAGTATGGGGGGTGTTAATTAATATGCCCAAAAAGGTAGGTTCTCTTTATTGTGAAAGACTTCATTGTTGGCACTTGTAAATTATTTCCGAGTCAATCATGGTGAGCTGGGTCTCTCTTCCAACCGCACTGCAGGGGGCAAGGCTTGACCAGAATGTCTTCTCTCTAAACCCGCGTGACACAGCCAACCTAAAAGTCTCATGTCACAGAAAGTGGAGATTTCATGTAGAGCCCATTTATTAAATAAATAAAAAATATTATTTTAAGAGAAATATTTTTATAATTTTAAAAAATTTTAAAGATAAAATTATCTAAACTTGTACTGCAGTGTCTAAGTCCAAATGAAAACTATATGTAACATTGTTTCTCAGGTAATATCTATATTTAGCATTTTGCAGTTTAAATAACACGATCAATAACCATATACACGCCGTAAGATGAAATACTCCTTATGATGACAATGGAAGAAAAACAAACAAAAAAAGAGAGAAGCCCCAGCATACATGAGAAAAAGGCGAAACTGAAAAGAAGATTGAACAACTTTTTATCCGTCAAACACTTCACTGAACAACCAAACTTGTAAACCATGGCATTGGTTTCTGTATTGAATAAAAAGCGCAGAAGAAACATTGGCAATGTAACATATCATGTTGTATTGGAAAACTTGCAGGTCTTCCTTTCTTTTTTGGTGAGACCTTTCATTCTACATATGCTTAAGGTGGTTGCATCAAGATTCTTGATCTTGATCACCAAATTCACACCCCGCATATGGTAGTATCTTGAACACAGGGACATCTGAAAACTTCCGTACTGCTACATCAATAAACATGTCTTTTATGCGTTGTTTGAGTTGAGACTTCAAGAACTCCATCAGAACAAGCTAACGAACAGTTCTTAAATTGACATCCAAAACCATTTCAAATCCCAAAGAGGAAGCAATTACTGTAGCAAGGAAGAAACAGAGCACTGTTTGCAACCACCATCGGCTGCCTGAATGGATTTAATTGTATCTACAAGGCAGAGGCATAATTTGGAATCTAGTCAAATTAAGCAGTGGCAATTCCATAAATAGTATCTTTTGAGAGGGGAGGGGATAGAAAAGACGGAAACAATAGAGCAACATGAACGCACAGGAAATGTGAGAGGACGGCCAGTTATAATGCTTATACAATAAGCTCCAAGGTGACAAGCTTCTTCACAGTAATCAGAAAATATTGCTGGGACCTTTGTCTCCTTTATTAGCTCCTGAAATGCTCATCGAAGCATCCATAAGAATTGAGTGAAAAAACGCACAGCTCATTCAGTTATTAGTTTCCAGATATAACAGCTTCTAGGTAGTTTAGCTAGCAAATACACATATACAATATGAGATGTGTGGAGTATTAAAGACATACAACTGTAGGCAACCAACTTGAATAAGCAGCAATGCCAGCATTTGGTGCAATCACCAAATGAGGAGAGAAATCCTGTTTACACAACAGAAGTCATGAATTACCACAAACTAAGCGGGGAAAAAGCCTAGTTGTCAGGTTTTGGACAAACAACTTAAGCACAAAAGATTTTTAAAAATCAGGAAAGAAACCTCTGCTATATCCCTGTATCGATCATGGTAAAGCCCACTTCGAAGCTGCAATGTCACTTTTGAAGTCCGGCTAGTCTTTACATCCATGCTCATACTCTCACTTGAAGATTTGCAGCTGCAATCTGTCTCAAGGCAATGAGCATGATTGCAAAGATCAATACTCTCACCATCCCTATTCATCAGAGTGTCACAAAAGATAATTGATGGTTAGCACTAACGTTTGAAATATTCAAAAGTTTGCAAAGAAATGAATGAATGCTTTAACTACTAGCTAAATTTGTCCCCATGGGCTGAAGTTCCTATTAAAAGTAATACATGTTACACATCCATTCTGAACTGCACAGCTGACCTATTTAATGGAATTGCAGGTCCAACAAGCTCTATATGGACATGCACACCAGGAAAAAGTGCATGCAACTCTGAGAAGACAGTAAGTTGAAGAAGCTCTTTCTCAGGCCCTATTAATAAGAAAAACTTCAGTTAAAAAACAATGATAATACTATAGATGATTGACTAACTAGTCATTACCAAATAGGCACATCAAATATAGGGAGAAATCGCCATTTCATAGATCGTAAGCTTTATACACGATTAACATCATACATTTTACAAAAACTTTCTTCCATCTCTTTCTAGACAGAGAAGCTCTGCCTTCTCTCTAGAAAGAAAACCAATCCTTCCAGGTGCCGTCGCCAGAGAGGAAGGTGTGAGCCTTAGCTTCACCTTCCTCTCCATTTCCTTTTCCTTTTCCTCTACCTGTTTGTGAATATGCTTCTATGGTAGTGTTTTTCCACCAGTTCGAATTTTCTCGAATATGCAGCACTTTGGCCATGAACAGTCAACAAGTGCCCTACCACGACATTCCCCTCCCGCCAATCTACTGGGACAACGCGGAACCGTGCCCAAAATGTATGTGCGTGGCCCTCAAGCACGGCTTGTTTCCACATGTGGTCTTCATGCGCCGCTGCCCTCCGACAACTCCGCCGACGACACATGCCACACCAACAGACTCCCCACCCTCCAATCTTTCAGATCGGCCTGACCCCACCACCATTCCACCGGCACATGGTCCTCACGCACCACTCCAGAGGCGTGGGTTGACTGTTCTGCCGCTGCATATCTACCCTTTCAATACCAGTCTATTTGGGTTATTATTTTTCCTAATCGGTGATCTTGTGAAAAAGACTAAGGATCTCATTAACAAATACCTCAAGACTTTCAACTGCAATGCATCCGCTTGCACCGCCTCCAAAGGTGGCTTATCTTCAAAACATATTTTAAGACAATTCTATCTTCGTAGGGCTTGGGTAGAAACCAAGAAATTGGTCTCAAGACCTTTTTTTCTCTTTTTTTTCGCCACTTTTGCACTGTAGTTGTTGTTTTGGGGTATTTTGTTGGGGAACCCCACCCTCTCTAACATGTATCATCTTTTATTTTAATGAAGTTTGCTTGCTTAGGGGAAAAAAAAAATCATGCATTTTATATTACATCTATACATTTATTAACTCAAGTACATTCCATACTTGATTTTGTGCCAGCAAAAATGCAGCAACAAAAGTTCATGTCATAATATAGTAAAAAAATCATAATTAGTTAAAGAACAGTTCAAAAGAGAGACATCAAATGTTAGCTTGTACTGATTTCAGGGTGAATAATTGAAGACGACGTACCGAGATAGTGTATGTAGAGTTTCTCCCTGAATTCATGGTTCACACTTCCCAAACCAGCTAATTGAATGGCATGATAAATTGTAAGTGGCTGGAATAAAAAACCTGTCTTTATACTTCCGGTAAGAATTTCAATATCCAAGAATTAGCAATTAGTAAAGATTGTGTATCGATTCGTAAATCAAAAGGGGCTGGGCTCGAATTTAATGTTTTGTAGAAATTAGCATCCAAACCATAAAACACAAGACCCTGAATTGAAATATAAGTATATGTCAGGCCAAACCACATAGATTTTGCAAACATATTCCAAAAGAATCCTAGGAACCCTACATATCCAAACAAATTAGGGATTCCAAAAAAGGAGATTTTCTTAATATGTAGGAAAACACTTAGGTGTTGATTCCTCATACAAGCTTCCATTTTTTCCATGTAAGAACTTGAGTAGGCTGATCTACGAAAATTTTTAAAGAACAGTTATAAGTGAGATAGAACTCAACTAAAGACTTCTAACCCCATTTGGATAGTGAAAGTGTTTCATCTCATCTCATCCCGTCATTACAACTTTTCCAAATTCTCACATAAAATATAATAAATAATTCAATTTTTACAAATCCCAAAACAATAATAATATTAAAAAATAATATTCTAATAATATTTTATTTAATTTTCAATTTTTATCTCAACTCATCTCATCATAACTCACTATCCAAACGGCACCTTAAGGTATCATACCCAGTGAAGAAGCAAAGCAGCAGGTGAATGAAGTGGAATGCACCTCCACTCATGGTAGTCCTTCCAACCACTTAACTGCTTCGACATTGGAGAAACAGGCTCTGCGTGTTAACATTGAGAATTAAAAAACATAAACTTCTAGTCCAAAAAAAATTGCCAGAAGCAAAATTTGATACCAGTACAAGGGCACAAGATTCGGGGAAGATGCCAACCGTCATTTGACCTGCCAATAAGGGGGGAAATATAGTGGACTACAATGAAGAGAACGTGCACCACCACACAACACTGTTAAATCTTTATGTATGTACCATTTAATTATATAGGTATACTTCCTGTGTATTTGAGCTATGCCTATTTATGGTAATAAAACTCTTATTAACTATCAAAAAAAATATATTTAAGTATAAAACAAGATAAATAACCTAGAGCAATTAGAGGAAGTAACTGACGCCCCACAAGAGCATTCATGTAACCACATTCCCATTTGATGGATGCCCCTTTTGCTCAAGAATAAACACCTAGTCTCCTTTTCAAGGACCTAGCAGATTTGACCAAAAGTAGTAAATCAATAAAATCATCAGAACATAAAATATAACCTGAGTTAATTACCTGAAGTGTAGCTTCTTGAGAAAATGTGAAAGGAAAGTCATTCAAGATATCTACACGTTTCATTTGTTGTTCAAATCTTTTGCACTCTTCCTTATGATCACTCCAGTGCAAAATCTGAAGGTATAAGACAGATAACAGCTTTCAGCCAGACAACAAATATTGTTTAAAATTTGAGTATAAAAAAAATCATGAAAACCATATGGAAGTTTTTGTAGGAGAAAATACTGAATAGAAACCCTAGTAACTTTGAACAGTGGTGGAGAGAAATGATAAATGATCCATAAGTGTAACGTAAATTCTTAACAGCAGCTTGTGGGCAGTCTAGCGCAGTCGTAGAAGCAGCATGCATAATCGTATATCTAGCCATTACAAGTAATCACTAGCTCCAAAGGTTTAAGTCCAGTAAATTACCTTAGTGGTTTCATTGATACTGAAGTTACTTTTCATCCCCATACAATCAATATAGACTCATGGGCAGCGAGAAGATATGGGTGATATGTAAAATAGTTCATTTCCTTACAGGCTTTCAACATTATCAATTGCATCATTTAATCTAGATATTGAAGTGGTAGAAATTTCGTCCCACAAAAGAAAACATGGTAATGACTAGACCTAGGTAAAAACCACACAATATTGAGCAAAATCGTTTTGAACAGCTGTCTAACATTCCAAACCCGTACGGAAATTACACAGGAGGTTCAACGCATCAGAAGCACAAGGTTGCACTAAAAACAAACTAGGATAAAAATGATTTCAGAAGGCCACAATAATGGCCACAATATTCTGGCCATTATGGCCAATGAGCATAACTTATAATAGGACTCTTTATTTTCCTGGTAATTATCAATTTTTCCGAACCGATACAGACCCCACACTTAACAGTTAACACTACCAAATTTAAGAAACTCGGGTGCTACTATGCAACATGATATTCAAAATTGAATTTTTTGCAGAACAATTGAACTCAGAAATCACAAAGTCTAAAGTAACAAGAACGTATATATGGGGAACCTGGTGAGAGGCAGAACAATAAGCAACGGCTCCGCAGCGGCTACAGCGTCTTCTAGGTGCGCCCAAACACCGAGTTCCCCTCCCTTTCCCCGCGCACTCCATTGTTTCCTGGCGCACACTTCCTTCACAGCCGAATGACCCTCTGTCCCTCTCTGCCCAATGACCTTCTCCTCCTCCGCCCTCCCCCCAGGGTACGGAGCTTAGAATGGACAGATTTGGGGCCCCTCTACAATTACACCAAAAACAAAGCCGAGCCCATCTATACTCTTAGGCTAATACTTCGGGCCCAACAAAAAAAAAAAAAAAAAAAAAGTGCGACTCTTGGGTGAAAACCTTGTCCTCGAAGCTGACTCAATGAAACATACCTTCTTAAAAATATGTTGGTAGATATTGTAGCGAAATTTATGGCCCGTTTATCACACCAGTCAATATGTTTGGAGTTAAAAAAAAATATTTGATACAGTTATAAATTGTATAAGTATTATATATTATTTTTTTAAATATGAATTTATAATTAAAAAAATAATTTTTTTTAATTTTATATTTATTAATTTTTTTTCAAAATGAGAACTCGACGTTTGTGCACCTATCACTTTAACTATCATTTTTCATATGTTTGAAATGAAAAATTTATGATAAAAATATTTTGTAATCAAGTATTATTATGTAATTCTAAAATTAATTAAAAAAATTGGTGGGTAAGCACAATAATTGTGACTCCTTACAATTATAAATAAATAAGTCAAAATTTAAATATGTTTCTATGTTTATGTTTATCATCTCTAATAAATAAGCTTGTCAGTAAATTTATTTTTAAATTTCTTTGAACGACAACTCCATATATAGCCATCACCGCAAGCGTCCTTGGAAAATCTGAATACACGAGATTTCTACGATTCTGAATATGAAGTCCGATTTTTTTTTATTTTTTTTTTAGTTTAAAATTTTTGTAATAATCGTTTTTCTCAACTCTCTTGCCATTCAGACTAAATAGAGGGTAATCTAATATTTGCAGAATGAAAGTACTGCTTTCCGGGATACCACGAAATAGCCACTCTTTTTCTCATATGAATAATCAAACGTTAAAATTGTAAAATGCAGCCATGCACGCATGAAGATGCTGTGAAGTTCCGATGTGGCTAAATGGATTTGTTTCAAAAGGTAAAAGGTTAATGTCTTTCACTGCTGCGCGGCGCCCAAAATGATTATGTTATGTTAAAGTCCATTTAGTGATATGGTCTAAAACAGAATATTGTAATCATCATCGTTATCATCTGACTGATTCGATTTTCGAAATCGGAACCGAAATATTATTATTCCGATAATATTATATATGGCATATCCTATATTGTCCCTCCAACGTTATCCTTTCAGGTCCTGAAATGGTGGAGTTTGAAATTCTTGGAAGCTGTTCCAGTTACCTGTCTGGTAAAGAGGGATCCGAAGCTCCCGTGGATTTTGCCAGTTCATGAAAAAGAAAAGAAAGAAGAAATTCAAAACACTAGTCTGTGTTTAGGTATTGAAGTCTCTTCAACATTTCTCAACACTTCTCACTACTATTCATTACTTTATTATTACTTTTCACCATCTTTTTTTACTATTCATTACTTTTTACTTACTTTTTATTACTATTCATTACTTTATTATTACTTTTTACCTATTTTTTATTACTATTCACAACTCTCCTCAACACTTCTCAACACCCAAACCCAAAAAGATGCCTCAAATCCCACTATTTTGACAGAAAAAAGGAGATGCCAATATCATTTAAGAAAAAAAGATTGATCATCCATTCATTCATGCTGTCCTTCATCTTCTTTTTATAAAGTTGTTGAAAAAATATATATGATTTTTCCTGTCGTATTTGAACGAACGTCCTTGGAGTTCTATGGTCGGTTGTCTTTGAACTTGATCGGATCTTATCCATACAGTGAGTTCATTTGGTCGGCCATAACTCTTGTTCCCATGCATGACTTTGCGATGATGAACAGCGAACAGTGTATACCGGCTTTGAGCTAGCCGTACCCATCTCCCCCTCAAATTATCCATAAGAGAATTAGACATAAATACCTTTGAATAAAAAACTGGGAGACGTAAAAAAGGTGAAAAAATATGTATTTAAAAAGAATCTTAAAAACATAATTATAAAATAGGTCTAGTTAAATAATCATTGTTTTTAAGGGGAAAATGGGTTACATTACCATTTTTGCTAGTCTTGGAGATGATTGATCGACGAAATTGATAATTTAGGTAGGTAATTACAAATTGTGTGATAATTTGAGGGGACTATGTGTGTATAACGTATACAGTAACAGTAGATATAATTGTGGGTAATGTATGCGTTGTACACTCTTTTTAAAAAAGAATAGTATTTACGATTAAAAAATTTTATTTTTTATGTGAATTTCATATTTATTCACTTTTTTCAAAATAAATATAAGGCACTTACACACTTCATGAGTGTAAATTAAGAATGCAACCCATAACCCCCGAGCGGAGGCTAACATCTTATCCGTCTTCTCCCACCCCCCTTTCCTACGCACCGCCCTACTCAAATGGGCCCATTTGGGTGTTTCTAGACCCAAAAAAGGTCAAGAACACATTTCGAGGTCAAGAAATAATGGCCCTAGTCCATTTTGAGCCCATAAATGTCATTGTACAAAGCTAACAATTTAAATTCTAACCCTCATTCTTAAAATTTTAAAAAAGTAACCTAAGATATTAAAATACAAATTAAAAACTTGTATACTTCTAATTGCGACTGATAATCCTAGGTTATTACAATAATAAAAATTAACCTAAAAATATTATAAGTTTTCACATAATTTAAATGAATGATAATAACATAATTAAATAACAAATTCTAGCAAGATCACAATTGACTCTTTTCTTGTCTTTTCGCATTCTTTCAAATAATGAAATTGGGGTTGTCACAATGGTGGGAAAGTGAGTGAACTGTGCTGTGAGATTTTAAAACCTGAAATATTACTAGGAAAATAAATTAGAATTACAAACAAGAAACAAAAATCATAAATACAAACATTATATAGATATGTAAAAATTTTAAACATTAAAAGTACTAACCAATATCAATATGAGATTAAGATCGTTGGAATTTGGATTGGGCATATGATGGTGAGATTATAAAAGTTAAAAAAAAAATACTAGAAAAACAATTAGAATTACAAACATTATAAATGTACAAAAAAAATTAAGGGAGAAATTATACAAACCAATGGCAATGGTAGATCCAATACACACGAAGTCATATTGTAGCCAATGTAGAACTATCATCATGTATCGCAGTTGACCCTGCAAAAATTCAATTTGAAATTAATATTGGTTAAATGAATATAAAAAAAATTAAAAAAATAATAAAAGAAAAACAATTAATTAAGAAATATTACCCAATCCAGACTAATCACCATCCTCCTCATGTGCCTTCTCAAAGTCCACCACATTCGGAATATGAATTGGGTTCTCTTTGATCCAATTCTGCGTGCAAATCAATGCCCCCACGATGGCCAGAGAGAATGAATTCTGAAATGGATCCAATATGCGCCCTTCAGTGCTAAAGGCACCCTTATACTCTTAGGCCATCTCCAACATCAAGAAGATTGAATTTCATCTTGTAGGAAGATCAAGACAAACACCCTTCTTGCATTCAATACCCGCAGACCTCACAGCAACCTTAAATTTCTCAAGTATAGCATGTGAAGATCTAACAAATATCACCGCACTTCTAATCCTTGCAACCAAATCATCAAAATCTTTCAAACCATAAATCACAATAAAATTTAAAAAATATGTGCAGTATATCTCACATGCAAACACTCACCACCTCTATTTTGATGAAATGCGACCAAACAATCAGAACTGGTTTCTTACTTGGTGGGAGCATAGGGGTAGGGGTAGGGGTAGGATAGGGGTTTGGATAGAGGTAGGAGAGCTACCACTAAAATATGAATGAATATCCATTCTCGTTAACTCACAAAAATATGAAATGATACAAAAAGTATACAACAATTAAAACCATACAATCATGAATATCAAAATAGAATGGGGTTTCGATATCGAAAACCCTAAAATAAATGAAATTTCGATCTCGAAACCTAAAAATAGATTGAGCTTTCAAACCCTAATATTGAAACTCCTAAATTAATTTAGGGTTTCAATCTGAAACCCTAAGGCCCCGTTTGTTTACCCAAATCTAAATTATCTCATCTCATCTCATCATTACAATTTTTTCAAATTTTCATACAAAATATAATAAAACAATTCAACTTTTTCAAATCCAAAAATAAAACTAATATTAAAAAACTATATTATAACAATATTTTATTCAACTTTCAACAAAACATCTCATCTCATCTCGTCTGAAATGTATAACTAAACAGGGCCACACATGACACATTACACAATTTACAATCTAGAATTCACATAAGAAACAATCAAATCTCTACCACACGCAATTCATGATTTCATCCTCCAAAAACTTAAACACAACTTTAAAAAAAACATAGAATAGACTCGAGATATTTATGGCGACAGCAACAGCGACAGAGAGAGCTTCAAGTGACGGAGACGATGTGCGATGGACAGATAGAGATAGAGATAGATCTAAGAGAGAGTGACTGCGTGAAACAAAGATGAGAGAGAGAGAGAGAGAGAGAGAGAGAGAGAGAGAGAGAGAGAGAGAGAGAGAGAGCTCGTGGGGATAGTTTAGTTTTAGTTTATAATCAAAACAACATTGTTTTGATATAGGTTAAATCTTTGTTATATAATATATATATATATATGAGTCGAAGGAAATGCGAGCCAAGGTTGGGCCCAACTTGCCCTCGACACCCGCTTGGGGACCAGATGCTGGTGCGTGGTCCTCTCGTGCGCATATGGCGGATGGAGAACAAGGTGGATGGGGAGGGGCAGGGTAGCGGGGTGCGAGGCCTAGCCCCACTACCCTCCCCTACTACAAATATTATTTCTTTAATATATATTACCCTTGAAAGAAAAAAATAACAATGTGTTTTAATGTTCATGAAAGGTTAAACACAGCAATTTAAAATATTGGTGGGTGCCCCCATGGCCATATTGAGATTGTGTTTGACTAAAGAAAAATTGGTGCTTCAGATTTTCTTAAAATAAACTTGGTTTGTTTAGCTTTGCTTTTCATGATTCTGAAGTCAATCAATTATGTATACTTTGATTTCCATTCGAATTGTAGGTAACTTTTTGTCATACATGTGTTATGGGTATGTATGTGTATATATATATATTATGAGTAATGCTATTTACTATACCGACATCTCACTTTCATCTCATTATATCAGATATGGTATATTTATCAACTTTTATTTAATAAAAGATCATCTAATGGTACTAAATGTTCTACATCTTATATAATGGAATGAAAGTAGAATAATGGTGTAGTATATAAAATTTTTCATATATGATATATGAGAGAGAGAATATTAGAATCAAAGGAATGTGCCATGTGTGATTGAATGCGTTCCTTGACTTTTTACGTATAATTAGAAATCTTTATATTTGAATAATTTTGGTCACATGCAGTACCCAATGGCAATGGCAATGCAATAATATTTGATAATGCAGAATACATCAATATCTTCGGACATTTCAAAAAATAAGAATTTATATCTTTTCAAAGAATTATAAATCTATTCAATTTTTTTAAAGGGAATGTATGGATCTGTATATCTCAAGACTATATCTAGCATGGAAAATATTTTAGCCTCAAAAAAATTATGTAAAAGTAAACTCACAAATTGATGTCGCTTGATATGGTACGTTAGATTGTAAAATTATTTTTAATATAAAGTAGATCTAACGGATTTCATAAATCTATATCAGTTTATGGATTTACTTAATTGTATAATCTCCATAACAATTCTCATCTAGCATTACTCTATTCTATTTATAAACCCGTGTGTAGAATACACAATCTACATCATTTGCATGATAAGATTTTATTTATAAAACTGAAATTTTAAAATTTATCTTCTAAATTAAATATGTCATGGAAGTATTTTGCTAGGTGTATTCTACATATTGCCTTATAAATGGAAGCATGTTAATCCTGAAAATTCGTGATAATTATATTTTCTATTTTTTAAGGACATCATTTTTAGAAGACGAATATGGCATCTTACATGGTAAGGATCAACGCTTCTAGAGTAGTATATTTTCATATCAGATTATTTACGAGTGTGCACACTCTAAATTGTATAAAATTATAACCGGCACCTTAAATATATATATATATATACATATATATTAGAAATACAGCCATATGCACCTAAAAGTGCTTCTAATAATAGTTTGAATTAATTGGATGAGATAAGGCTGACATAGGTTTTGAGTTACAAGAAAAATAAATATTAATTTGATCGATTCTTCTACGCACAGTCACTTGGCGCAACCAGTGGGGAGTCGCTAATGCCATGTCAGCTAAAAAAAAATTTTTTAAAAGAGAGAGAGAGAGAGAGAGAGAGAGAGAGACCAAACTCGTGAAATAAGAAAGGAGAAAAATTGAACCAAAGCTTTCGAGTTTCGTCTAACTTTCAGGTGGGTTTCTTTTTCGTGTTCGAACGTCTAGATCTTGCGTGTGTTTCTTCATCTTCGTGCTCGTTTAAGCTAGTTCCATCCCTTTACTAGCATAATGCGGCAGCCTCTGCTAAGAAAGAAGGAAAAAAAAAACGCATAGAGGAAGAAAAGAAGCTTGCCAAAAACTAAACTAAGAAAGAAAAAACTCACTGAAAGCCTGAAACACAGCTCGACATCGTGCTTCTGAGTTGTCCTGTTCATTTGGGGCCATGGGTCTCCATTTTTGTGGGTATTTTCATGTAGTAGGTCTTCTCTATCGGCAGCTTCATTAGGCATTGGTAAAGTTTTTTCTTTTCTCAGTCTACATTTCGTCAACTCTTTCATCTTTTATAAATTCAAAAGAATGTACTTGTCCATTTTCTTTAACTCTTAAGTTTTGTGATTGCTTTGGCAAAGTCTCTCATTTGGTACAAATGCTCGGTGGGTTTTGCTATCAAAACTCTTACTTAGGTCTGTTTAGTTGCCGAGAAAACAAAAGAAAAACTTCATCTTAAACTAGACCCAACTTAGCTAGGGCATGTGTTTGCAGAAACCTTATCTCCCTTTGGAAGTTTCATGTTGTCTTTGTTACCTCTAAATCTATACATTTTTCGCGGTAATGCATTTTTCTAGTCTATTTTATTATTAAATGAATAACTTTGTAAATGTGTTTTAATGGAATTTGCTTTTCCTAACAAATTTCCTTATTTTCAAACTAAAATCCTCAACAAGTTTAAACAGCACAAGGGTTTCATTTTTATAATCCTTGTTATAACTTCCTACATGTAGACAACAAAATATCAAATTTTCCTTTTTGGAGATTTTTTTTTTGGGGGGGGGGGGGGGGGGGGGGGGGAGGGGGGTTTATGATCTAGAAGTCTCATCAATTTCATGCATGCAAGAAATCCCAATAGAATAGATACAGTTTAAACCAAGCTCTTAGCTAATTATACAACTTCGGTAGTCTATTATACCAATAAATGGATGCTGGGTAGAGTTGGGACTTGCTATATGTCCAATGAAACATGATTAGATTCAAAAGGCAAGATTGCCTATTTTCAGCCAAACTAAGGTTGGCTACAAGGACTGCAATTTCAAGGGACCAACTTTTGGAAAGTTTTAGCACTGTCTATTAGTGATTCAAAATCCAAATACATTTGGGTTTGCAACATAAAAGAAACTGCATATCATTTCAAAATGCACTAAAAGGAAACCTCCTCAATAAAGTTGGTGAATTTATAAAGTTAGTGGATCTTTTGTCTTCATACTTGAGAGGCCTTGAAATGAGTGGAATTAACAAAACAAAAAACATGCCATTATTGGCACAAAGAGGATGTCATAACTAGAAACTTAGGACATATCTACAACCAACTTTTGCAATTCAAAGGTAAAAAATTAAAAATTAAAAATAAATAAATAAATAAAAAGAAGAAGAGGAAGAAGATCTTAAGGGGAAAAGCAATAGGTGTTAAAGATCAGCATCATTTTTTTTTTTTTTGTTCTAAAACTTGTGACCAATTTTATTTCCATAAATTGCATGGAAACAGTTATATTTGTAATAACTAAAATGTACATAATAAGAGGGAGCTATGGATTTTACATGGCCATATTACAGGTACTTCAAAGCTAGGCCCTGACACGTTCAATCCCATCTTAATCATAAAAAATTGAAGCTATAAATATAATTGATGGCACTTTCAATCCCAATGTTCCAAACCACCAGAAGTTGTATGAATAAGAAACAAACAAAATTTGTCACTAAACCGAATATTTATGCAGTAGAGGATTACAACAACATAAACCAGTAATCACAAAAAGGAGACGTCATATTTTTTAGAGTTCTTATTATCTTCACCTAGTTGTCATTTCTAGAGATACTATCAACTATTTGTGCAAGCTCCGTTTAAATGTATCTTTGAAAGCAATGTTAAAAATAGGAAAATCTTCCACAAACAACAAAAATCTAAACAAGAGAGCAAAACTCTGGATGCATTTGAAAATATTAACAATTGAATATAACCTTTACCTTTAAACCGACTAATCCTCCTCATGTATTTCTCGACATGCCATTGGATAGGTAGACATTATAATTCAGGTTGTCTACATGAAATAATTAGTATAGAAGTAAATTAAATATTTGAATTGTTGCATAAAGTTTTTCAAAGCTGCTATTTTCCAAACATGTTGAATTTTCCGAACTATTTTGCTCCCATAAAAATGGTTGTACAATTGTTTTTAGTATTTGAGTTTGTTAGCATAGGAAAAGGAGAAGAAAATTCATCTCATTCAACACTGTCTAGCTCAAATCCCCTAACCGTGGTATGTTATATGATTTTTAACATTCTTTAGGATACATCAATGCTCTAATACGGCTAATTATCATTATTATTTTTATTTTATGATATCCCAAAAATTGCTCCAAACCTTCCAAATTACATCCACGATTACCATGGACCAATTTCTGTATGGTCACCAACTTTTATGACATATCCATATGCATACTAATATCTAACCAACATGCAGATGGTGATGCAACCTAGTTCTTTGTCTTTCTTTCTTTTTTTTTTCATTTTTTGGAAGTTTAAATGCTTTCATTTTAAGTAGAATGCTAGTTACCTATTTCAATATTGGATAGGACCTCCAACTCCTCTCATGGCTACAAGCTCCGGAACGACCAAAAGATTTAGTAAAGAGGATACACCCAGTTGTAGGTAAACTTAAGCGCCATATTCCTCCACTAGAGTTGATGAACAAGGTGAAGAGAATAGGCTAAATTCATGGGAAACTGATGATGGCACTATCGGGACACCTTAGTGTGACCAAATGGATGGTGATGATATGATTGAGGAGCCAAAAGCGGGGATGGAGTTTAGTTCTTTTGATGAATAAATGAGCTATTATAAGTTATATGCTAAGAAATGTGGGTTTAGATCTATGACACAAAGAAGTAAGAGGGATGACGAATGGAGTGCCAAATATGTAACCATTGGTTGTGCTCGTGGGGCAAAGGCTCTGAATAGGACTATGAATGTCACCAAATCATGCCCGACGGGAAGGACTGACTGTAAGACAATGATTAATGCCTTAAAAGTTAAGAGAAAGATGCGGTTGACCATAGTTCATAATACCCACAATCACAGACTGAGTCGACTGAGATCCCGCTTCTTCAGATGTAATCGCGAAGTTAGTAAGATCGTTAAAAAAAATACTAGATAGTAATGATCTGGCTAGCATCCAAATGAACAAGAGTTTCGGATCTCTTGTTGTTGGCGTGGGAGGATTTGAGAACCTCCCATTTTTGGAAAAAGATGGCCGCAATTACATCAATAAGGTAAGACATCTACGACTTGAAGCAAGTGGTGCTGGAGTGCTTCAAGACTATTTTTCTAGGATGCAGTACAAGAATCCCAGATTTTTTACCTTAATGGATGTAGATGATGATGAGAAGTTAAAGAATATCTTTTGGGCATATCCATACAGTAGGGTAGCTTATCAAGATTTTGATGATGTGATAACATTTGACACCACGTACCTGACGAAGAGATACGGGATGCCCTTTGCACCTTTTGTTGGTGTAAATCATCATGGGCTGTCGAATATAAACAGAATTGACTAACAATATCTAACATCAACCAGTTTGACAAAGGGAAAATTAGATGCTTCATTAAATTAAAAAACAATAATATAGCAATCCAAACCAAAAAATAGAACTGATTTACTTTAAAGATCCTGCACACTCAAACCTGCAAATGAAATAATGAATCATCAGATGTAAAATATCATAGAACTTACTACATTATAAATTATTAGTTTTCAAACTTAGGGTGTGGGAGCTTACCAAGCTTTCTAGCTTCTCGGTCAGTCATTATCATTCACGAGAATGAGACCATGTGATTTAGTGATGGTTAGAATTTCAAAGAGAAATGGAAAATGGTTAGGGTTAGGGCTTGGGTTTCAAAGTGAAATCGAAGCTTGGCTAGGGTTAGGGTTTCAGGATGAATAGAAAGTGGGTAGCTTAGGGTTTTCAGAATGAAGAGAAAGGGGAAATGTTAGTGTTAGAGTTTTCAGACTTAAGAGAAATAGAAATGTTAGGGTTAGAGTTATGGTTTTCGAACCGAAGAGAAAGAGGAAATATTAGGGTTAGGGTTGGGAATGAACTATGAAGGAAGACGAAGATGGAGATCTTGAATATGGAAAACAAAGAGAAAGGGAGAAGGAGATGGTGAAATTGAATGGGAGAAACATATGGCAGAATTGAATGGGAGAAAAATTCCTCAGAAATCAAAGGGAAACATATGAAGAGATGGGGGAATTGAAGGCAAATGCTTTTGGGAGATGGAGGAATCAAAGTCTCTGTAATCTGTGGGGACAAGGGGATGGTGAAATCAAAAACATGGGGAGAAAGGGGATGGGGACTGAACACGAGAGAAGGAAGAAGAAAGAAAGAAATCAAAGTGATAAAACGCGAAGTGAAATTTGAATGAAACGAACCATTTCATTTATGCCACGTTGGCACCGACTACATGGCATTTCCCCAAGCTGCTTGCACAATTTTTGTAATTTGATACTTACCTCTCATAGTCTTCTTCCCTACACTAGGCCCACCATTTTATTGAGTCAACCAACCATAAATTATCTCACTAAAAATCTCCTTTTTCACCATAAATATGATACTTGAGTTAATTCCCTCCATCAAAATGAAGCCCTTCTTGGTATAAAATAAATCTATAAATATTCTTAAAATGCTACATGCTTATATTAGTGAGATGATGTCTTCATGGACATAACTTTTAACTCAAATCTTACATGCTTTTATTGAAAAAAAAAAAGTAAATATGAGAGAGAAAACAAACAAACATTTGTTTTCATTTTATAAATTGATTATCTATTTTTTTCAAAAGGGAAAAGAAACTTCTATTTTTGTTAAAAACAAGTTAGTCCACCACAAATTGAATAATTAAAACTAATAATCTTTCGGTTCTCAAAACATACATAGCCCCTCTTCATCAAACATGTTGTTAATGCTTAAATTTGTACAACAGGCAAGAAGGGAGAAAAGAATTATTTCTGGCCCACGATGATAATTTGATGCGTCGTTATGGTGTTATTTGCATTCATCTAAGAAATAAATAGCAAATGAGCAAATAAAAATAAATATAGAGAGATATAAATTTACATGGTTCGACATAAAAACCTACTTTTATGGGCTACTTGGTAGCAAAATTAACTATAATGGACAATTTTATAATCTCTTGTACCCTCACGTATCTCTTAATATAATGGATAAGTGTAGAATTACTTGAGGTTGAAGACGATACCAACCTTGAGAGAAATCCTATGAAGTCATTGTGCATACTGGAGTATATGCATAGAGAAATCGTAGAGAGGCGCCCTTTTGTTATAGATATATCCTCCTTTTATAGAGATTTATTTTCTTTTTCGGAGTGATTGAGTCATATTTGCCTGACAATGCCCTTTTCTTTTATGAGTCACTCTTTTGGTTTATCTTAGGGGTGAAAGACAGTCGGTCCGACCGGAGAAACTGATCGAACTGACCATGAGACCAATCTGTCTCAGTCCAAAGTTTTGTGGATTTTCGATTTAGTCCCGGAGTGGGGTTTTCTTGAACCAAACTAATCAAATAGGGTAATGTATTTTTTTTAATTTTTAAATATATTTTATATATATTATTTTATATAATACTTGTATAATCAATTAGGTAATTTTCATCTAAACTATTAATACATTTTTTTTTAAAAAAAAAAAAAAAGACAAAGGTCACATGTCCAAGACTAACCCCGGCCCAGGCACCATTAACTAATTAATAATTACTAACATCTACATCTATGATCTAATTAAAGTTATTAGATAAATGTTTTATACCTAAGTTGTAACTTGTAAGTAAACAATTATTATTAATGTAAATTTTAATTAACTAATATATGATATCAATTAACTTACCTATCACCAATTCACTATTAACTAATTGTTAACATCTACATCTATAATCTAATTAAAGTTACTAGATAAATTATTTGTAAAATACCTAAGTTATAACATGTAAGTAAATATAAAGCAATTATAAATATTAATGTAAATTTTAATTAACTAATATATGATATCTAACTAACATATCACCAAGTTCTTTTATAATTATTTTTATTTTCATTCCAAGTTCTTTTTTTGTATTTTTGGAAATAAAAAATTAAAATTGAATAAAATGATGGTGGGCCGAAAATTTAAAACTGACACAGTTTGGCCGAAAATTGTAAGATTTAGGATTGGGCCATTGGCCAATTTGGCACTGTAAAGGACCGGATGGACCGATCCAGATCGGACCAGACCGGTCCCAATGTCCATTTGGTCTGGTTTTGGTTGGGAAAACCCTAGACCAAATAGGTTTGATCTGATCTGCAAAACCTTCTTAGACCGGACCGAATTCACTCCTAGTTTATCTCTTCCTTATCTTATTTCTTGACTTATTATTATCCTTAACACACACATTTAAAGGAAATCTATTAAAGCAATGTTAGTTTTTTAACCATATTCCTCTGAATTTATTAAATTTTTATTTTAAACAAGTGTGAAAAATTATCCAAACCTGAGTTTTGAGTATATTTTATAATTTAACGTTTGAGAATAAACATTCAAAAAATGTGACATCGGCTTGAAAAAGTAACTTTAATAATAAAATATATATATATATATATATAATTTGAATATAATATGAAAGATATAATAAATACTAAAAATATAACACGCCCCTCTTCATGTTTTGAGAGAGAGAAGAGAGTTTCTCTCTAAGGCCACGCCGTATTTATATTTATAGAAATGCTTTATCTTCCGATTATGTGTCCTGATTATGTGTCCCAATAATTTTTTTAAAATTTTTTTACTTCATAATTAAGGAATTATTTTTTAGTGATGTTGTAAATTTAAAAAAAATGAATAAAAATTACAAAAAAAAATTATTCTTTCTCGAGATCGAGCTCGTTCTACATATGTTATTATACTTACAAAATAAAAATAGGATATATGAGTAGACAAAAAAGGGATGTAAGACCCAATTAAGGGTTGGTCCCCTCCTATCTCCGTTTTCTTAGATAAATCATGAGGGGAGCTACCTAACTAGAATGGTGGCTTTGATACAGTTAGACTTGTAAATTATAAGGTTACGTTTAGGTACTAAAATCATTTTAGATACTATGTAAATAGTAAGAAAAAAAGTAGTAAAAAAATAATAAGAAAATATTAAATAGTAATAAATAGTAATACAAAATAATAAAAAGTAAGTGAAAACTCAAGATAAAATAATAAATAACAGAAAAATATACCGAGAATACTCAACCACCCAAGTTTGCAAGCCGTGGCAATTTGGGTGGTACTCTACTTTTTTTTTAATTGGTTGTTGAAACTATTCAGTACTTTATCTTTCTCTTGATCATTGGCTAAAGAAAATTGGATCTTATAACATGAGATATGGTTGGGAGTATAGGATCTATCACTTAAGGCATTATTGATTAGAATTTTATTATATACAAGCACTTTTGCGTACTCCTTATGTACTATATTAAATTGATTAGTTATATCAATTTTTTTAATCTGCAGTCAATCACTTCAGCAGAGTGTACAAAGAATACACAAAAGTGATTGTATATATAATTTTTATATTAGAAAAAATTCTGTTATATACAATTACTTTTGTGCACTTCATTGATGTTGCCCAGATGACTAACACAAGAGGGAGGTGAATTGCGTTATATTTAAAAATTAATAATTATAAATCAAATGCACAATATAAAATATAAAACAGCAATAAATATAAAGAGTAAAGGTAAGAGAGAAGCAAACTCAGTATGTTAACGAGTTTTAGCCCCACTTCCTACGTACTTGCCTTAAGCTATCCATTGAGAATCTCCAAATTTACTATTCAACCTCTTTCAGGTGGAAATAGAAACATATTACACGTTTGAACAAGACCGCTACAAAGGATCCCTGTAAAACACAATCTACACTTGTAATCACCTTACACGTGGTGATTCAACTATTCCCTGTATAGAATATTTTCTACACGCACAAGGGTTATACATACCTTTTTACTAATACAAGAGCTGATAATGGATAAATTATCAGAAAACACTCATCAATGAATAAAATAAGAACAATACAGCGCAAACTATATTTCTTTCAAAATAAACAAAGTTTAAGGTTCAATGCTTAGAGAAGAGGGAAAGAAAGTTTTGAATGAATGTTGTATGCTTTTATTGTTGTAAATATGAAACTCTCAAACGATCTATTTATAAGTATATAAGACTTCATATTCAAATTTAAAAAAATTCACATGTCAAAGACAATATCATTCACTTTTCAAAAATTTCAAATCTAATTTTTTTACTTTTTGTATATGACAAAAGGAGCATACTTTATTTTTCAAAATTTTCAAACAAAATCATTTACCTTTTGCATAAGTCAAAAAGAATATCAATCACTTTTGAAAATATTCAAATAAAACATGTACATGTGAAATATGACAATCAATTATTTTTAATATTTTCAAAATTCAAACATTTCATCATGTCATGTACATGTGAAATATGACAATTAATTATCTTTCAAATTTTCAAATTTAATTTTCAAAATATTCATGCACATATGGAAAATGTATTTTAATATTTTATGATAAAATATTAATTTTGAGTCTTAATCCTAATTTTGAGTTTTTAAGAGATTTACAACATTAATTTATGATTTTAATGTGAATTTATTCTCTGCTTACTCATATTTACTTTTTTAATGTACTTGATTCTATTGTATAGACAACTTAAACTTGAGATTCTTTTATTCTTTAAATTTATTTATTATCATTAAAATTTATGTGTAGATATATAATTACACGAAATTTAAAATCTTAAGTTTAATAATTGATATTATTAATTATATTAATTTTTTTAATATATAATTAATTACATTAATAAAATACGTAAAGTGTATATAAAAATAATTATATATAATAGAATTCTTTCTAATACAGCTAAAAATGATTAAGCGATAGATCCTGACTCACAATTATATCCCATTTTTCCTTAAAAGGTTTCAATTCGCCGAGGCTAGAATAAAAATAAAGGCGAAGATCATTGGCAAGAAGAAGCCACTGAGTGATTTTGAACGTAGTTGTGGTTCACGTAGCAAGGAGTCACTTTTCCCATGTGTTTATGTAGGTGTAGGTGTGTCAGCTCTCTGTCTTTTATAGTTTCAATGACTTTCAGAAGGGTTGGGAAACTGTACGGACGCACGTAGACCAGACTCCGGTCTTGGCGAAGTACGGGGTAGCAGAAGGCAAGAAATTATAAAAGGAGAGGGCGCATTATTACCGTTCGCGCACCAAAGATAGACACTGTGTGAAGTCCATGCGCCATAGCGCGAAGCTCACGCACCTATCATATATTTACGAGGAAAGATATAGTTGTAAATATAATTATGTATTAATTTATATATTAATATAATGTGATTAGTTAAAAAGTAAATTTTATTAAAAATAATATTAATTTAAATTTTAAATATAAATGAATCAGTATTAATACACAGATTAATATACGACTGTGCTTGTATATAATAAAACTTTTATAATACATCTCTTTGTTAGTTCCGTAGATTGGCGACTTGGTCGATTGGAGTGATTTGTGTTACAGTGGCATCCATAAATGACCAAAAGGTTGTAGTTCCATTATTTTCCACCATTGAAGAGAGAAAATAAGATTAAAAAAAAAAAAAGTCAGTAAATAACCACCATGGGTCCATGATGAGAAATGAAAGTCCCTCCTCTTCCGTAACAAAAGGATGGAGAGGGAATCAGGGTCCTTAGTTGATAAACATGGTTTAGTCCTGGGTTTAGAGGAATAAAAAAAAAAAAATCATCAATACTTAGCATGCTCTGGATTTAAACTGATTTTTTAATTTTTTTTAATTTTATATGTATGAAATCATTATATGCTTGGAGGATCCATGTAGTGGTTCTAGCCGGACGGAGAAATCTCTCTATCGTGCGGCCCAAACTGGAGGTCCCAAGCCCAGTAGGGATCTATGCGCCACCATGCATGGAAGGATAAGAATTCCATGCACGTACATGGTCATTCCGATTATTCAGGGATAATCCACAACGATAAACATCACGTGAGATAGACATCATGTGAGCGTGATTTAATTGTAGTGTTGATCTAATTTAGTCTAAAGCTTATATATATATGGTAATTCCAAAGACAATCTCAATCTGAATTCTTGATTACTTAGGTGAGATTATTTACTGACTTAAGCATCATAGTCTTTGCAGACATATCACGCCGATGTTCTCTTACATCTTGCAGGTGAACGGTTACGTTTGAGGTGGTGGAACAGGTCCTTAACAGTGGTGCCGTCTGTGGGATCTAGGTCGAGTTTCTCATTGCATACCAACGTGGTTCTCACATGCCGACTGTAACCCGTTCCTTAGCAAACCGAGAAATGGATACATTACCAACAACAGTGGAAGCACGACTAGCAACGACTGAAGAAAAGATGAAGAAGGCATTGGAGGTCATGGAGGCTCTAAAGAAAGAAATCAATGACTTACGGCTAAAGAAGGTAGAGTTCAACGACACCATCGCACTCGGTCACAGTGAGCAAGGTGAAGGCGAAGCACATTACAATAGAGAGTCGAGCCTAGAAGAGGTGGAGAAGAAAAAGATGCATGATGAGCTGAGAAGTCTAGCAAAAAAATATAAGGAGATGGTGAAAAAGATGGGGGGTCTTCCTGAATGCTTGTTAAACCAAACTGATCTGCCATACAGTGAAAAGATTATGGCTATGCCACTCCCGCCAAAATTCAAGGTACCCCAAATAGATATGTACGATGGATCCAAAGATCTAGTAGACCATTTGGAGAACTTTAACGCCCACATCACATTTCATGATTTTCCTAGAGAGATCGCCTGCTAAGCTTTCCCCTTGACCCTAAAGGGGACAACAAAAGGATGGTTCAGGACCCTTAGGCCGAGGTCAGTAAACAGTTTCGAAGAATTGGCTAAGAAATTCCTTACACATTTTATGCCCAATAGGAGACATCGATGCACAGCCGCCTATTTGCTAACGGTCAAACAAAAGGAGGATGAGAACCTGAAATCCTACCTTACTCGTTTTAACAAGAAACAATGAACAGCGTCAGACTAGGACAGGCAATCGCTACTGCAAATATCATCAAACAAGGTCGCATTGGATTGAAA